>NC_089993.1:7347533-7675050 GCF_036417845.1 Apteryx mantelli | reverse complement strand
ATCCCTGGTAAAAGAGACCAGTCATTTGTATGCCTCTCATCGAAGACAATGTTCTATTGACATGAACAGTCCTTCCTTAAAGCACTGAAATCATAAGCACCCAGTCAGAGTACTATTCCTGTATGACGCTGTGGCACCAAGTACATCGTTATTAACAGAACACAACCAACCTCATTCATTCCCAGATCTGCTTGTCTTTCAAGGATTTTACTACCATCCATGCAGTGCTCTATTCTCAGATTCTTCTGACAGACAAGATGCCCAGTGATGGTGTACTGAAGAATCAAAAGAAACACTGGTGTTTCTTCCTATATGATTTCACTTTTGGAGCATAAGGAGTTCTTGCAAATGACAACTCCAGAGTGCAGGTTAATTAGAACCCAGCATGTTTTTCTCCAGCAGCCCTGCTTGGAGATGCAGTGTTTCTTCTCAATAAATAATAATTAAACAAGAGTTAAGTTAGATTAAGTGCCTCTGGAAATGTTTTGCACCACTCTGTGTCTCATTAACACTTGCAAAGATACTGGTTACAGCAATGTATTGTAATGCTTCTGTTTCCTGGTGCCTGTATCCATTAGGAATGTAACAGAGACATTATGCAAGAAATTTAGAGATAATAAAACCCTTCATTGTTGAGCCTAGTCTTTTGCCTCACCCATGTGTCCCTGACATCCATTTTGTTTTATTTCTCAAGAAAGGGTCAAGTGAATGATTACTAGAACAACCAGAGGCATCATTGTGAAATACATCCTTAGTATTTTCTGCAGTGCAGATAAATGTTTTTCTCTTGCTCTGCTGTTGTTTTAGTGCTGCTGTCAATGGCTTATGGTAAGATGGTTAATAGTTTCCCATAGTAGTCAGATAGGCCAGTGCATTGAGAAGCTGAGAAATATTACTCCTTTTTTGTTTTCTCTTTTCCATCTGTCAGCTGATTGACACTTTCCCATCTGTCATTGCAGCCTCTCTCTGGATTGTTGTAACACCATTAATCAGCAGAATCGACAAAACGCAAATTAAATAGATGACAACAGAGAAAGACCCAGATGTTACTTCATCAACACTTTTGCATGGGATGATCAGCCACATGCTGCTCGATCTCATCAACTCACTGTTTTGCTCTTAACGAACAACTTTCTTCCATTGGGGCATAGTATGTGCTGCTTTTTCAGAGTAGAGTGTAGCGGGCAGGAAGAGAGAGAGAGAAAATGAAGAGTAGCTTTACAGATCGAAACACCCTGGTGTCAGAATTCCCTTTTTATGGTTTAGGATGGTATTTCTGGATATTTCAACAGTTCTGTGAGGAAAGTGACGGAGAAACAATCCAGAGTTGCAGAGTTCAGATTTGGATCTTCCCCGTCTCATTGTCTCATAAGAAGACTGTAACAAGAGGTTACTCTCTGTTTGCCTCTAGTTTAACCCACCATGCGCTGTGTACTACACAGGGGCAGAGAAGGCAGTGCAGAAAAGCTCCAGCAACAAAAGACAGGAAACTTTGCCAGGTTCCCAACTGTCACCTGATAATTAGCATTCTGTGATTTGTGAATAGGATCTATTGGAAGGAGGTGTATTCATAGCATGTTTCCCTCTGCACGACATGCTTTTGCAGAGGAAGTAGTAAAACTAAACCAGCACATACTCAGACACACACAAGTCTGAAAAATGATACCCTTTCCTGTTAATCTGGAAGTATAGTTTATCAGTATCCTGTCCTGGTGGTGTCTTCTCAGAGCAGAAGTCACTTTCAGGACAAAGCTAGGAAATGTCGATTTAAACCTTCTTTATATACTCCTGACAAAGTCATCCAGCATGACCATAAAAACAAAAGCTGACGCAGAAGAGAACTAGAGAAATGCAAAGATAGGTTTCCACATTGCTGGGAATCCTGCAAATCCTGCATCACCATCCTTTTCCCCATCTGAGGCAGATTAATGTGCCAGCTAGTAGTGATACAACCTTTCTGGCTTAAATTTGGAATAGGAATTAAAATCTGGAGTATTTTTTTTTTTTGGACTAATGTCATTGTACTGTGATTGTGCTGTGTCTGCAGCATCTAGTCCTGTCCACCACTTAAATCGTAAAAAGGGTTAGATACTGAACTGCAGCATCTAATCAGTGAGGGATGGCTTGTGTCTAGAACAGAGTATACCTGAACACAAAGCTAAAAGCAAGAGGCAATTTCTAATGAAGATACACAGTAGATAGCATTTGGCCTTAATTGTGTTTACCGTAAGTGGAGCCCTTGAGGGAAAACCAATATAAGCAGTTTCTCAGTCAAGAATGGAGCCACAGGATAGGTGTGTTGTTTAAATAAGATTCCCCCTCTACTAGTGAGCTTTTAAATCTTTTAAAAGGCAGGAGCATGATGTGCAATAGTTGCAGAGTAAATATTTAACTGCTGCAGCGGTGCTGGCTACAGAAGATCTGACAACAGACAGACTCAGTCATCAGAAATGGAGACAGCCTAGGCTAGTGGCTTTCCAGCTTTAGTGACTGGGAGACCACTGAGCTGTCTCCAGTATAGTGTGGGCCCTGGGATAGTGAATTTGCACTACCTGACAATATCTTACTTTTCTGTGTTACCTTAAGAAATAGTCCATAGTATCCCAAATGTCTGTAGGCCAGAGGCTGAAAAACACTGGCGTAGACTTACAGGGTAATAAGAGAATCCGTTCTTCCAAGATACCTGTGTTTGGATGATTACATGATGACATCTGTTCATTTTACTTATTAAAACTGATTTCTTTAAATTTGTTTATCGTCCGACCTTAGTCCTGCAGAGAGGTCAACAGGCACAGAGCTGTGCTCCCAATGATACTGTACAGGAGTGACAGAGCGCTAAAGCTGAATGAGTTCAGATATGTGGAGGCCTGTAACAGGTTTCTGCTTAAGCAAGAAATTCAGTGATTCTAATGGTTCCATTAATTCCATGGTTGTGTCTCAGAATCAGTCCTCGCCAATGGAAAATCTCCCCAAGGATGCAGCCTTGTAACAGGAATTCCAGCAGATTGGTCAGTGCCTCCTGGGACTCCTGCAGCTTCCCCTTACTGTTCCAGCTTCCCAGGTGAACTCAGTCATAAGTCTCCCGTTGACTTCAAGGGAGGAGATTCAAGCTAAGGTTGGTGCACAGCATGTTTCTGTGATGCCAGTCAGCAGAGGGTCTATGCTTTTACATGATGAATTCTGCTAGAAAAGGTTCTGTATAATCCACAGGGAAGCAAATCTTGTGTGATATACATGACATATTAGTGCTTGCAGCTCCTGCTAATAGCATCGAATTCCCTAAGCACAACATGAAATAATTTCTTTCCATTTTGCCTGCTTTGAGTTTGCTTAAGCTTACTACATCTCACTACTCATCTTACTACACCTGTATGATGGAGAAAATAAAACACTCCATTGTCCCACAAGGGTTTGTTATGACTGACTAGTTCAGCATTTGAAAAGCATTTGCAGTTGAAGATGTGAGTTGAGTTAAAGCATTCTTTACCATCCAGTCTAGGTCCTTTTCCTCCCATCCCTCACTGCTGCTTTCCATCTGTTCTAACATGAGTCAGGTTTGAGCTGTAAGCAAGATCCCATGCAGGGTTTTGAGAGGGTCACTTCAGACACATGAAAGGTCATTCTGCTCTCGTTATTAACATGGAACTTATTTCATAGGCCCCTCGTAGGATGCTTGCCGTTGAGCTGTGATCTGTCTCAAGAAAACCGCAGGATTGTAACTGAACTGCCAGGCAAATCATCACACTTAGGAGGACTGTTTGTATTAAATACTATAAGCTTACTGGTAATTGTTTCTGACTTACATCATTGCAAGCAACTCTCTGACAAAGGATTTTTCATCAGTGTTGCTAACATATGCTATAAGTTGGCATCAGTTCACCCATGGTAATCTTCTGTGCACTTATTATCTCAGAAGAGAGGAGCTGCTGGTAGCTTATTTTGTGCTGGCATGCAGTTGTGCAGGGATCCAGAATACTTGTCTAAATATAGATAAGGTACCAGTTTAATTTATGAACTACTTAGTTTTCAGCTGTATTTATCTAGCAAAATAGTTGGACCCTTTCAGCCTGAATGGTATTAACTGGTCTTCTTAAAGTACATAGTTACATCCACATAAAGGTACTCACACCTGCAGAGTGTTTTCTTATTTGGTACCTATAAAAGCACCTTTTTCCCTGTGAAGTGTGCCCATTCTGGTAACTGCATTAGTGTAACAGCACTGGAAAACACCACCTTCATTGCCCTGCTCAACAGACTTGTTTTGAAATACCCAACTTTCTTAAAACCTGAAAAAGCAGGTTCAGATTCCCTTGTGGATGCATCTGTGTTTGTAAACCAAATGTGCTTATTGCTCATTAATCAAATGTATCTGTTTTGTTTAGCAGGTTCAGTCCTCTCTTACACCTTCCCAGTCCCCTGAGAGACTCCTGCCACACCTGGCTGACCTCTACAGCAACAGTAAACAAATGGGTTTTGCTGAGTTTGTCCTTTATGATTCCCTGACTTCACTCGGACACAGACAAAAGGAGGACTGCACGAGTGAGTGGGGAAAAAGGCTAACTTGGACAAACACTTTCAAGAAATTTTGGGGAACAAGAATCAGATCTGCAATATGGAGCAAGATGCCTTTTTGGAGGGAGAATTTAATGGGACAAGGGCTTCTGGAAAGACCTTAGGCAGGCCTGGAACAGGAGAGGAGAAGCCCTGAACTTTTTTTCCACCTGTACATTTAAATGGAAATAAAATTGCTTGGGGGTGCAGTCAGACAGCTTGGTGGTACTTTGCCATCTATAAAGCTTCAAATGAAAATGAAATAGTGGTTTTCTTTAGAAGCTGAGCCTTGGAAGTTCCTTGCTTCTGGGGACTGGTTACTTGGGTGAAACCCTGGTTCTTACTGGGCTTGCTTATAAGATGAGGGGGAGATTGAGCAGTGATTGTGACAACATCAAAAGGATTAGAACAAGATCCGCAAGCAGAGAGTAAATAAGGGAGTAGATCTAGTGAACAGGGAGACGGTTCATAAATCTGGAATTGCCTGGGTTGTAAACTGCATCGATCCCACATACTAAAGGACCTACAGGGCAGAATGTTCAGTTTAGGGGAGCAGAAGCATTTGCATTGCTTGCAAGATGTCATCTACTCTGGCTTGGTAAAGAATTTGTGGGAATAGCAGAAACCTTTTGTTTTTCAGTGTTTATTTACATTAATGGGGATCTGATCCAAAGCTATGCAAAAGGCCAAAGTTAGCGTGTTGATGTGAGTGTGCACTGAGGCACGGGTACATTTCAGGACAAGCACGGAGGCCAAGATTAAAGATTTGTCATATTTAATGTGGATGTTTTTACCTTCCTCCTTGGAACAAGACTCTAAGGAGGCATAGGTAGGAAACAAGGGAGCTGTGGGAGGGCAGTGCAGCACCTAATACTGCAAAATTTCTTTAGGAAAGCTTAGATGCACTTGTGCATCCATAACAGAAAATGTGCATTGCTCACTGATGAAGTGGAATGGAATAAATAGCCTACTTTGCTACTCATAGTGATGGAAAGCAGACAACAATCTCGTCCACTGGAGCAATGGGAGGAGCTGAAAACTTTCTCTCTTCTTTTCCCCTGGCCCCTGTTTTGTGCTCTTTAGTCTAGTAGATAGCACAAATAATTATGCCACATGGCATGCCTGCTAATGTGCTTCTAAGTGTCCGAAGGGACTGCTAATGCAGAACCTGAGGCACACTGACTGGTACTGGAGAAAGAAGAAAACAGAAGGGTGGCTTGTTCTCACCTTCAGGATGAACTGCCCATTTTATTCCTTTTTCCCTTATTGCTGGGATAAGTTAACAGTAACCAGAGCCTTCAATAAAGCAGGGAGGTCTGGTGACCTGTATAAGATTACTTCAGCTGCAGAAAACTGCAGCAGCAGAAACAGCTAAGAGAAAATGGCAGTATTGGGCAAGATTCCCAACTGCACACTGTTCCCTTGTGAAATATTCAAAGACATTCTCATATTTATTGCTAATGTAGGACAAGGCCATTCTGAAAGGCTTCAGGACAAAGCTTGGTCTTACGTTAAGTGCCAGGATACTGTAAGCTGAAAACTGGCCAAAATCTTTGAGGCAGGGGTAAGGCACCTGAGAACCATAAAATATTCCCAGTTGTGCAAGATTATCCAAAGCCATTTCCTCACAGCAGAGAGCTGCTGATTTGCCTCATTGGTGAATGCTGTTCCTCAGTGTTAATCATTCTGCCTTCATATAAGCAACTCTTCCTTTCAGAATGTGCTGGCTTTTCTCAAGGAGAAGACCCCAAACTGAGAGGCAAGGGGAATCCAGACAAGACTCTGTTGGCTGCAAAACCGAATATATAAAACCTTCTCTCCACCAAACCCTTGAATCTTTAGCAACTGAGAATTACAGCTCACAGCACAGCCAGCCTCATCGCTGTGTATAGTCTAAGGTGAGGCTCTGACAGGAGTTAAAATGGGAGTATAGTTCTGCTCTTCAAAAGACAGTGTGAGAATGGACACAAAGATAAACCTGGCTTAAAAGTAATGCTGATGTTACTCCAGTGCAAGAGCATTTTTTCTGCTCCGTGGTAAGAGTAGTTGTGAAGTTAATTCAAAAGAGAAAAGGAGAGAGAGGAATCATCAAAGCATTGAAACTGTCTTGTCAAAGGAACATTATTCCTGTGCTGTTTTCTCCATTTGCTCTGCAGAAAACACACAGATCCTTTTACTCTCTGTTCCAAACAACTGGCTGCCCCCAGCTCTTCTGCTAGAGAAACAACACAGTACTTAGCAGAAAAACGTGTAGTTTGAGAAGATGGAAGAACTGGAAAAGTCTGTGACATGTGACATGACAAGAGCAGCCTTGCTGTAGGTTCAGCATGGCTTTCCTTATATAATGCACTCT
Source organism: Apteryx mantelli (assembly GCF_036417845.1). Lineage (NCBI taxonomy): Eukaryota > Metazoa > Chordata > Aves > Apterygiformes > Apterygidae > Apteryx > Apteryx mantelli. The sequence goes on along the minus strand of NC_089993.1, from coordinate 7,668,146 downwards.
CAGTGAGCTGACTCATTCAAATCTCTGCTGAAAGATCTTGCTTTTGAGTTCTCCCAGGTGACTCTTTCCCAGAGTAGGTGCCACGTGTCAGAAAAGCTGTGATACAGATTGAATATGCATGCCAAGTTGAGATAGATTAGGAGAGTGGTCCTGCAACCCAGGACCATGCAATGTTTCTGTTGATTTTCAGTTTGAAATAACAGGTGTTGCTGGGATATCTAAACACTGTCAAGTTTATCTATCTTTATTTGCAAATCAGTTTTATCGGCACATTTTCCTTTGTTACAGAAGCAGCTGAGTAAATAATTGTGAACTGGAAAATGTAATTAATATCTGGTTTTTTTCTATTCAACATGAAAAGATTGTGCATAACTCCAAACAAGAGCTAGGTTGGAGACTGCGGCTGATTTCTTCAAAAGAATAATTGAGTCTCTAAGTCATCACTGAACAATTTGGTACCTGGCAACAGAACGGTAAGGCTGAAGGACTGTTTGTTCGGTTGTGTGGCCAAAGTGAAAAATTGAAAACAGTTTCCCTTTGAATCAGCTCAAAACAAAATGTGAACTGAAATGAAAAATACAGATTGCACCAAATGGAACATTTTATTTGGCCTAAAACATCTATTCCACGATGCAGAAGTTAAGACATTCACAACCTACTAATATTTATTAAACTAACCATCTAAACCTGTTACTGAGATGGTAATGCCAGTGACTATTGAATAATGGCATTGGTTGAATTGCAGCAGATCTAACACCAGAGTTGAGGGAATCACCCCATTGCTCATTGTAATAACTTCAGTGAGCACTTCTTTCTGTGTATGTCTTAAGATTTTATTTCTCTCATGTATACAGCCCCAAGTCCGCTGAAGCATTTATGTATCTGGGCTAAGTATTGCACCACATACAAATATTTATATGATTAGTAAGAGCATCCCCTTAAGCAAATTCTTGTCTGTCAGTCTGGAGTTTAGGCTGCATGTGGAGGATTAATGGAATAACACACAGCTACTTTCCTTATCAGGAGAAAATTAAAAAAAAAAAAGGAACCAAAGAGGAGTACTGCATTTATTCTAGTCAGTGAAGTACACCTCTGATATATAGAGAAAACCTAGAGAAGAATGGGAGCTCTCTTCTTTCTTTGGTGTTTATTATGTGTGACATTGATTCTCCTAGTGACAACACTCCCACTTATTTCAGCTGAAACAGGAGTAAGTCCTGGGTTCATTTTATCCATAATAATACAGTATTGTTCTGAAAAAATCAGAGCTGGTAAGTGTTTCTGCTTCATATGTATTTTCTTTATTTTCTGCAAGAGGCTTAAGGATGTAAGACACCTCTAAAAGCTATCTTTATCATTAATACAACATCCAGCAAAACTGAGTATGCATGCATATGTGATTATTGTAGAACAGTATCATACAGGAGTGACTATTTATAGACTCACTGTGAAATCTTTTTCAGACTCTCAAAAGATGTTTGCAGATTAACAGAAAGGAATTAAAAGCATGAAGCTAGCTATGTGGCTGTAAGAATGAGAAAGAAATGGACAGGCTGGAAAGTGATTTGATGAACTAGTAGGAAGTGTCCAAGTGATTTCCTTCTAGAAATATAGTTTAATTCAAACAATGTATCTGAGAATTTCTGAGTTTCTCATTGAACAATTTCTTCTGGGAAAATATGATTGGTGGAAGGAGAATAAGTTTAGAAAATTCTCTGATCAGATCATCCTTGTCTTGACCTTTTCCTTGTTAGCTGCCATGATGTTGCCATGAAAAAAATGCAATATTCCCAAAGGAAACACCAAAAATATGACACTTCTGAACTGAACTACAGTTTCCAACTCCCTCAAATTCATCGTCAGCTGAAACCACAACCATTTTAAGCTGCCATCTCTATGAAAAGATCTTTCTTACCCTCCCATTCTTGTTCTTTCCTAACCATAAAGTGTTTAGTGCATTACTGTGATACAAACACAAAATCATTCTATCCTTACATTTATCATACAAATGGGAATTACTCTAAATTTTTTTATGTTGCACTAATGCCTCCATATTTTCTAAAAACAACAGGAAACTCATTGCTAGACAGTATGAAATTCATTTTTTTTTTAAATACAGAGCCAGAGGTTAACCTGTTTCAAATAACTAATGGAATCGGACAGCTAGAATTGTCAGATTAAAGAGTAAAATAAATACTGTGATGCCTACTCCATGCACACCCAGTTCCCATTGTCAAAGGATTTCAGACTCACTACAGAGTACTTATGAAACATTTCTCTGTGCTATGAAAAATAGCCCTTAGGAAAAGGAGAAAAGAAACTAACTAAAAGAAACAGATGTTGTGAACACTCTTTTTTAAATGCTTTTTTAATCCTCCTTTTGCTCCTGCCCTTTCCCACACCATGGGTTTAGGAGGAGGGAGAAGCCAGGACAGAGATACTGAAGACTCAAACTGCCTTCAGCAGGTAGGAAAGCTGAACTCTTAAAGGAGCACTTTTCTCAAACAGTTCACTGCCCAAAATAGACGTACACAGGAAGGAGTGAAATGGATGGAAGCAAAGTAGCTGAGTATTTCCTGTTTGCTTTATCTGTTTGAAACAAAAGGTTTGGAAAGTATTTCCTCCTGTTGAAGATGATATCAGCCATTGTTGGGAAATGTTGCATGTTCAACATTATCACAAGGGCCTTTCTGGCTAATCAGAACTGTGACCTAGAGAATAACTGTAACTAGTCCCACTCTGCTGCAAAATGCTCTGTAATAGCTCAGCTGTGCTATAATAGCTTCTGCAGAAACAAGGTCATACTAACTCACTGAAAATTAGGAAGTATTGACCCTAGTAGGTACCAAATCAAGTAATCGATTCTTTTTCTGGAAGAACTAAGCACCCTCACAATTGTTTTACCTCCTTTCTGTTCTAGATCCTTCCCCCCAGTAATGACTACGGGGCAGTCTCAATCCATATTCATGTAATGGAGGTGGCACTGGCTGAAAACTTTACATCTCATTTGATTGTTTATTTATACAAAATGAATGCCTTTCTCCTTCAGATTCCCACAGGAGATTTTGACTTTTTTTGAACCCTCCCTCCAAATCTTTCTGAGCACAGTTTTCAATATTTGATCTTCTGATTAAAAAAAAAATCAAAATTAGATGAAAGCTTTTTATTCAGTTTTGTTAATTGTCAAGTTCTTTTTCAGAGTTGAGAGCAGAAAGTACATTGAATTCTTTGCATCTTTGACTGCATACATATTCCTATACCTTATGTGAATGTTTCTGCTGATATAAAGTACAGAAAGTGAGCAGATCTGTACCCACACAGTGCGGTATCTGAGCAGTACTCTGCTCTGATACATTCAGCTAAATTTTGACATGCATGCTTAGCTGGTTTGTTGTATAGGGACCCTTCCTTCTACAATGGTTTGAAGTTTTCCTCCCAGGTGAATGCAGCACCGTTTTAAATAAAGAAGTATGCAGTTATGCAAAAGTAGGACTGCTAACATCCCCATATATTTCCCACCCTGATAAAGCTACACCTACTTTCTTATCAGGCATCTGATTCATAAAAACAATATCTGAGGACTGCAGAATCATATTTAAGCATGTTCACTTTTATCATCTCATCCTATTCATCTCCTTGAGAGAAGACAGATCTCACATCAGTTGTCACTACCCTGGACTTCACCCAAAGGACTGTACAATAATCTTTGTTGTACAGCATTTTGAAATAAAGCACAGCTATATTTTTTCAGAATCTCTGTTCTGCTGTTAAGTTGAGAAATATGAAGTGCCATGCAAAACAACCCATGAACATTATGGGGAGTATAAACAAGCTTCTTGCATCAGGACAAGCTATAGTTAAAAAAAACAACAACACTGTTTATTGTGTGGGTATAATAAGGCAGATCAATCTTGTTGCTCTATAAGGAGAGTTTTTCATCCTTGTATAGGTCATTCCCCTATTTGTGCAAATCAGAATTCTCACTGCCTGTCTTTCAAATGAATTTTTCATGTCCTTTCTTGAGTCATCACATCATAAATCCCTTCTATTGTTTAGACATGAGTATTTACATCATGATCTAACAGTGTCAAATGTAGAGTATAAAACTCTGGGCCCAAAGGAAAGCTATGCTAATGAACTATCACAGTGAAAGTTATATCCATGGGGCCTGTAAGAGAAATGCATGGGTAGAGAGCACTGTTATCTATTGTTATCCTGATAAATTGTTTCTCTAGCTGTTGAATGCAGTTTGAGCCTCACTAGGATCCCAGTGATCCTAGTGTCTCCCAGGGAGACAAGGGAAATTTTGCTATTGGCTTCAGTGAGAGCAAAATAATTTCCTGAGAACTATTTTCTGCAGTAAAAGATGTCATAAAACTTGACATTTCACCAAGGATGTGGAAGACCTGGGGTTTGGTCCCTTTCTGTCTGAATGGATTTGAGCCTGCATCTTGCATGTGCATCTGTGGATCTATATGGTCTTCAGTTCTGGACCTCTTTGTTGATGCCATTCTATTTGCAAAGGACAATCCAGCTTTTCCTAAACCATTGTGAATGAATTACCATATAGTTTGTTGATGAGGGGAATCTTCTGGATGAGAGGAATCCACTATTCAAGACCCTGTTCAGAGGACTTGTACAGTCTGCTTGGGCCAGCTGAGACCAGCTGAGAGACAAACACTGAAGAACCCTGGGAGTCCCCTCAGTTGGACACATTCAGCGTCACTGTCTGCCCCTCCAGCTACTCAATAAGGAGGAAAGCACCAACCCTCCTCTGGCTATTGTTTTGCCAGAAAGAATGGGATAGACATTTGGCTCTTGGAGGGAGGGGAGTTTAGGAATCCCAGTCAGATAGGGAGGGGCGTTGGGCTGAAAGTGCCCAAGTTCTTTTCGGAAGGGGACTTCAGACACACTTTTCTGCAGTATTCCTTATGTTTCTTATATTGCAACAGCCTATGCATACCCTGTGTGGTTCTAAAAACAGTGGTGTAACTTATTCTCTGGCCAGGTCCCCTGATTCACTGCCTACTTTTGCATGCATCCACCGTACAGTTCACATGTGGCAGGTCTGTAAGCAGACATCTCTTGGATGCTCTTAAGCATATGTGGATCTTATACCTGTCCACTGCCCTCCAAGAAAGAGTTTTGCATATTTAAACTCTGCAAAAGTTTCCATTTCATTTAATTTTAAGTAACAAATGCCACCAACATGAACAATCTAAAGAAAAGGCTTTATAAAGGCCAATTTATTTCAAGGCAAACTACCCCTTTTATCTCTTCAATATACCTCTAATGGAATAGGTCAGAGAGTTCTGCCTCTCCTATTCATTTCCCATGAAGTGTAGCTAATTACTGTTTGGTGTGAGAAGCCTCTGCAGGTCTCCAGCACTGCCTGATTGCACTTTCCAAGGCTCTTCAGACTTGTATCTAAAAAAAGAATTGATTAGGAGGATGAATGCCATGTCTGATCATCAAATATTTAAACCTGGCAGGCTTTCAAGAATAGCAGGCTTGCTAGCCTGTGGAAACACCCTTGTTTCGCTAGGTATGACTTGGCATTGTTAGTTTTCAGAAGACTTGAGGTCATCGGTACGAGAGATTTTATATTCGGTGTTCTTTAAAGAGGGAATGGGGACAGAGATGCAAACAAGGAGTGTGTCTTTACTTGATTCTTGTAGATTGGAACAAGTAACCATCCATAAAGAAATGTAGCTGGGAGAATGCGTTCGTGTCTCCATGGTGTGAAAGTGGAAATGCTAATGTCATCAGTGCCCCAAATAAAACAAATACAAATATTCCAAGCCATGTATCACATTGATCACAAGTCAAGGAATTAGCATCTTATTACATGGACTGTAAATGCAGCTTCTGCTACAGACTCGTAGACACAGGAGTACAGAGAAGTTTTCAAATGCTGTGATATTAGAGACTTGTGCTGATCTCTCTTCAACATATTCTCTTCCATCTTTGTTTTCTTTTGCTTAATAGTTCTAGCGCTATGGGATTTTTTAGCTAATGCTGTTTTCAAGAAAAAAACTTCCAGTTGTTGACAGTTTTTTTCTTGCTGTGCAGGATGTTACATTTGAAATACAGTGTTTTGGAAGATGCTAGCTGCCCGGTTGGGTCATACTACATGCTGAGAATAGTAAGAGCTACTCTTTTTCCAAAAAGAAATTGTAATCTAAGCCCTAGAGATGTAAAGACATTTACCCCAGCTTACTCTTAGCTGTTACAAGGGATCCATTGATAGTGAACAGAGCTATTTGCAGGATGTAAAGTTTAAACGCACACAAACTCTGTGTAGGGTTTGGGATCTAAATAGAGTAGACAAGCTGGGAAAAAGGGAAGAACTGTGTATATTCTGCAGATGGCACTCTGCGATTAGTGAGAAAATCTTGAAGTGTTTTTTTCAGAATGAGTTTCAAAGGTCACCTTACTGAGATAGTCTTTTTTTAAATAGTGATCAAATAGTTCATTTGTTCATATAGAAATGGATGCTGAACTCAGAAAAATCTCCCTCTCCATGCCTAGGAGAGCATTATTGTAGGCCACACGCGGCAGATAATAGAACTGAGAATTAAAGACAAATCTTCTGAGAGGCCATTGCCTGGACTAGCATTACTTACTCTCCTTCCCTATTTTTAATTTATATTATTTTGTAATACCACATTTTAATAAATGATATTACAGTTCACCAACCTGACAAGATAGACAAAGCAAGCTGTATTTACATCAGCAGCAAATCTCTCTTCATCTCACAGTAACAGCCAAATGACTTCTTTTACCCTTCACTTAAAACACAAAGACAAAAATTCCTCTGGAGTTTGATGATGCAAAGATCAAGGCATTTCATCTACAAGATGCCATTTGAAGTAATTATTGCCTCTCAGTAATAACAGAATATTTCTTTTAGCATATTTAACATTTTTTGTGTAATCACTTTTCTGTAAAAATGTTAATTGTCACATTTCTCTAATATTTCCCCTATTGTGATTTTGTGGTATAAATCTAAAACACCTGCAAGTTGCTGCAGGGTTCTTTTTTTTTTTCTGTGCCTGGTTGTTTGATTTCAACATTTAGCCATTTAGTTTGTAGGCTACACAACTGTCATATGAAGTGATCTATCTGTAACATATTTTGTGATCTTCTGATGGAAAGCTTTATGCCTAGATATGTAACAATTCTCTTTTAAGCCATAAAATTAAAGAGGCATTAACCAGGGATCTGACAAGTGTCAAAAATCATTGAAGTTCAACAAAATGAAAGATGGCAGTGTTTTGTAACACTCTCAACTTTTTCCAATTGTGTTAGCCTCCATTTTCATTGCAGGATGTGCAATTTGCAGAAACTGAAACCGAGATCAATCCTTGGTGTAAAAAATAACCTTACCCACAGTATCAAAGGCATAAGGAAGTGGATTGAGTTAGCCTTCCATAAAGAGAGGAAGGGATGGGCTGAAACTGGAAAAAAAATCTCAGGTATCTTTTGGAGTTCTTCGATCTTTTTGTGAAAGCTCCTGTCATTGTAAATGTCTTTCTTGAATGGACAGATAGGGAATAAGAAACATCTTACCATAAGCTGTCAGTGAAAAACACTAACCTTTGTATTTCAGCTATCAACAGCTGCAGCTGTGATATATTCAAGTGATGCTGTTGTCTACATACTCACTCAGAGTTTGTGGTTTTCCTCCAGGCAGTCACCACCTATCAAGGCAGGTCATAAAAACAACCCAGCCCACTGACATGTGATAGTATTGTTTTGTAGGCTTTTTTCAAGATAAAGATTGTGCTATGTGTTAATTTGAACAGAGCACAGCTCCCCTTTTGTTTTTGCCATAATTAACTGTCAATAAGCCATTGTTATGAATTATGTAATCATTATTCAGCATGATCAATTATTAATATTATCATCAAATGTGTGGTAAAACAAATTATTTAAATAACTGGAGATAGGACAATGTGATAAATATGCTACATTTTTCAAAGAGTGGCTTAGTAGTCTGACTGGTTAACTAACTGGCAGTCATCTTTTGAGCAGGACATCTGTCAGCACTAGTAAAATATGAGTCAGTTTGACTCCTGTTCCAAATCTAGAATGGAAAACCAGTCTAAAGGGCATAGTAGTATGTTTCCTGAACAGCTACTTTTTTATTCTGTAGTCCAAAAATGCATTTTTCTCATTTAATGTCATGTACTGGTGAGACATAGTATATTACTGTCTCTAGTGACACACTATAGTTTGTATACTCAAAAGGATAACCAGTGTTTGGTGTTTAATGATTGCTTCGTGCCTTGCATAAATCTCGTAGATTAAGCATTTCTCCTTAATACACAGTACCTCAGAAAGGAAACTTAAGCTGGGATGCTGCATCTTGTCTTCAAATGTTAATGATCTTAACTTATCAGTTCCTGGCCTGACACTCTAGCATGCATAATGCAAAACTTGGTATAAGCTCATTTGTGGGTCCCTATAAAGAATGGAAATCAAGCTGGCTTCTTATGGCAAGTTCAGAGCAAACAGGCCTGCAACTGAATGCGATGCTGAGTCTGCAGGGGCGTCTGCTAAAACAGTAGGAGAAGATTTCAGGAAAGGCAGAGGCTGGGGCAGCTTAATGACACGAGTCTCCAGGGGGTGGCTAGGGGGGCAACTTGTGATACAGCCGCTGATAATGATTGCGAGTAAATATAAACATGATGATAAGGGGGAGAAAATGCTGACTGAAGAGGGAGCAGGGAGAGCATTTTATTTCTGGTGTGCAGTTGGTACTTATAAAATAAAAAGCAAATGGCCGACTAAACACTTCCTTAAGGCCTAGTTTCACTACTACAATGGGGTGTAGGTTATTTTAAGGCTGCCTAATGCACATGATGTAAAAATACAGAGAAGGCAAGACATTGGTTTTAAATCAAGGCATATTCCCTGGGGCTAACCTCATTTAAAAGCTCATCTTTACTGTGTTTCTACTTCAGTGCAGTTCATGCACATTATTTTTCCTGAAGGGAAAACCTGTATCCTCTTGGCTGTGAAGAAAAGCAATCTGAAAGAACTGGTTTGAGAGCTGAATATTAGGTGGTTGTATCAGGAACAACTGACAGACAACTTGACTGACCCTAAACTATTTGGCAGCTGAGTAGCTTCTGTGTGATTTCATGCATTAAAAGATTCCTCTGCTCATGACAAACATCATCTTTCTTTAGAATGAGCAGAACCTGAAGACATGCTAGGCAAGAGAAAAATGATTCATATGCAGAGATTAGGTGGATGTTGCCTCCTACCGAACTGTTCACCTCTCACAAAATGACTTCTGCATTGGTATGTAACCCCTTTCTTCCTGATAAAGACAACTGAACTTTGCCTACACACAAATCATGGGAAGAGGAGCATGGAGCAGTTTTAGCATGAGAAAAGGAAGAATAAGTGTAAGAAGATAAGCTTGGTAAAGGTCAGCTCATGTCGGCTCTCACTTTCACATAGAAACTGGCCAAATTAAGAGTTACATGAAACCTGTTTGGTAGGGTTTTGGTACCTTCCAAGAGTATAAATGGGAGCTGGTTACATCCTGGAGCTAACTTACTTGAAAGCTCACTTAGTCTTTGTCTGTAAAATGGTGCCCCAAGTTTGGCTGGCATTACATTGGCTGTGGGAGTCTGGGACTTGTTTCTCACCCTGCTATTAGAAACATCCCAGATTTGATAACTGAATTTGGAGACTAGATCCTCCCCATGAGGGAAAGGTGAAATGGTGTTTGACTGAATTCTTGTTGAGAAGGTTATGTTAGTGATATTTTACTGCACTGTGTTATTAATGATAGTATGGCAATTAGAGTCTTTGTTTTTTGTTATTTCAAATCTATGTAAAGTATTTGCAAGGTTATTTGTACCTGTAATTAGCATTTCCTGAATTCTGAGTCCTAACTGCAGAGGGACATTTATGTTTCTTTAAGAACATTTTGTTTCCCTGGTCTTGCTGCTATGATTTATCTGAGAATAGCAGAGATGCCCTCAATTCCCACACTTGGTAAACTGAATAGAATTCATCTAAAGTATGATTCAAAATTACAGATGATTAAGATAGCAGGAGTATACAATGACTTTTCAGATACCTGGTATGAAAAAACTGATCTTATAAAATAGAGTGACTCTATCTATCCCATTATATAGTAAACAGCTTTAAAGTGAAAGGTGGAACATACGCTTTAAGTTTTGCATATTGATTTTGTATTCTGTGTTTCCAGTTTGCAGTGTGACTGCACATAGGAATATAAAGTACAAGGAAACACTCTGGACTGCAGTTACATGCTTAGTATGCTACATCTTAAAGAAGTTAAGGGTATTTTTCCTCTTATTATTCTCTTCTACAATGTGATTGCTCTAATCATCAGGAGCCTGCTTCTAATTTCCAGGCACAGTTTATTCATGTCTAGCTTACACCCTTTGTGCTTGTGCCAACCATATCTTTTAGATTAAATAGTTTCAAAACTCAGTGCACAAGCAGGAATTAGAAATGAGGCTTGCATTTCCTGTATGTGAGTGGTCCTAGACGAAGTCATGCCTTTTTAATAGTGGTGGACAGTATTCACCTTGTGTTGAGTACCCGCCAGCTCTAGTCTCATCTTTTAAGACCTGTTCAAGTCACCTCATCCTAGCTGTTGCGCAGGGACATATTTCACCCACCTTTACTAATGAATCACATTAGCCGATACATTTCCCCCCTACACACTCATTTCTTCAACTCAAATTGTGTAAGTAATTGCGCTTTGAATACTTTAAATGAATGAAAAGTGGTATAATGATGCTGTGCTCTCAAGAAATCCTCCTGTTTTCTCCCTATCAGGACTGCAGAGGGGAGTTTTTGGTCCCTGCAACAGCATAGAGCCATTTCGGATAAGCAGGGGATCAGCCAGTGCCATCCCCAGGACAGGAGAGAGGCAGGGGAACCCAGCAGCTCCAGGCAAACCCATGTCCTCCTCCTTCTGACTGCCAGTCCGCGCCTTGCCATCCTATCCCCAAAACTGTCATCTTGGGAGCCTTCCTAGGCCTGTCTGTATCCTGGGAAAGGAGCAAACGCTTCCCTGCTGCGGCCGCCTCAAGCTTGAGACGGAGAGAGAGAGCAAGGTATGAACATGTGCTGAAGATGATTAACTGGTTATTAATCATTCTGTGAGGGAAAGGGAAGGGGAGGGAAATATCGAATCTGTTAAAAGCTTGGAGTTCAGGGGAAGCTGAAAGCTCTCTTGTTTCCAGCAGCTGGTGAAAACAACTGCAGCCAAAATCTCATTTCCTAGCTGTGACAGCTGGGACGCACAACACACATGCATGCACACACAGAGCGAGGGTCCCTAAAATCCATGATCTAATCTTGAAAACAAATCTTATGACTGTGGACCAGTCCCATATGTTGTGCGTATATGTTTGGGGGAGAGGAAGGAGAGAGGGGAAAAGAGAGATGACCTCACGAGTGCTGAACTTTTGAGGAAGGCACAGCTATAATGCAAGACCATATGACTGAGGGAATTTTTCTAAACATCACTTATTTACGTATTGCTTCCCCTCTATCTTCCTCTTCCTATAAAAAATCAGTCTGGCCACATGAAACAAAACACAAAAATTCCAGGAATAAAGTTCATATTCTGAGGAGAAGTCATTAGTCTCATTATTATATATGCTATGAAGAGGTAAGGTCTTGTGTGGAACGGAAGTGGACAGAGAGATAAGGTATTTCGGAGGAAAACCATATGGTTGGCATAGAAAGCTGATTTACCTCATGTTGCACTGCCTCTTTTATATCCTGTATCTTAGATCTTAGCGCATAATTTGCACATTACTCATTTTTATGCGGTTAAGGTTGGCTAAAAGAACATATACTTTTATCTCCTATAAATAATGTTGCCTCTGTAATGATGCTAGGACCTGCTTTGTTTGTCACCTATAAACAGGAAAGAACCAGAAAGAATACAGTGCCTAAGCCACGTTTTTAAAACCATGCTTTAAAATAGTGTGTTATCATCCTCTAGGAAAATTGTGCGTAAATGAAAGCACCGATAACACTAGTTCCAGGAGTCTATCTCTTAGGATGGCCAGCCAAGAAAATAGGTTGGATGGTGCTTTTGGCTGGATTCAGAGGGTGAGGTGATTGGGGAGCAATCATGGAGACCATAGGTACTGGCAGATCCCACAAGAATCAAAGTTGATCTTTGGCATAAGTAGATGCACCTCCTTTGGTTTTAAATCCTATTCTGAAGGCCAAGAGAATTACCCTTCCTCTGAAGCTGAGGATGACACTGGTCTCTGGTGACCAGATACTGGATGAACACAGCTATGACTCTGATCTAGCATCAGCCAATGATCCTTGTGTTCCTAGCAAAGCCCATGGCACTGGCAATCTGGCCTCATCACTGCACTTTACTTTCTCATCATTTGTCTTGCTGCAGCTTCCACTTCAGGCCCTGCTGTGGCAGAACTGCACAGCGCCGGTTCACACCGGAGATGCCAAATAGGGGCAAGTGATGTTACTAGAGAGCACAGGCCCCGCGCTTTCTCATCAGCTTGCGCCACAGCTAGCTTCCTCATCCCTTCTCGGTGGAAAAACCAGGAAGATCTACTAGGATTGCTCCTGGGTACCTTCAGAGGTTTAACCAGCTCCTCTGACCGTATAATCCTTCCTAACCCCATTTTTCTCCCCTAAAGCTCCAGTTCAATATTGTCACTTCATTGGCAGCAGGGCTGAGGTGGGCCCCCGGCCCGCAGCAGCTCGTGTCCGTGCTCCGGGGGGCGCCGCGCCGCGCTCGCTCCGCAGTTAGCGAGGAGCGCGCAGCCACGTGCGGTTTTGCTTCGCGAGCCCCGACCTCCCCGGAGCGCCCGGGGCGGAGCGGAGCGGCGCGGCGCGGCCCACCCGCCTTATAGCGCGGCCGCCCGCCCGCCCGCCAGCGCCGCCCCGCACCCGGCCCGCAGCGGCCGCGCCGAGCGGAGCGGAGCGGAGCCGAGCGGAGCGAGCCCGAGGTGAGCGGCGGCCGGGGAGCGCGGCGCAGCGGGGCACAGCGGAGCGCGGCGGAGCGCGGCGGGGCTCGGCGGGGAGCAGGGGGCGGCCGGGGCGGCTGCCGAGCGCCGCCGGACGTGCCGCGCCTGGAGGGCTCGCGGCGGCGTCTTTTCTTCTACTTCTTTTTTCCTTCTTCTTTTTTCCTTCTTCTTTTTCTTCCTCTTTTTTCTTGTTTTTCCTTCTTTTTTTTCTTCTTTTCTTTTTCTTCTTTTTTTCCCCCTCTTTTTTCCCCTCCCTCCCCCCCCCCCCCCCCCGAATACACAGCAGCGGACCCGGGGTGTAGCGCAGTGAAAGGACCCTTTCACTTCCCCCTGTGCGAGCGCATTGTGGGCAGCATGAGCAGCCGCCTCGGCTGGGGCAGAAGGACTTGAAGTAACTCGCTGGGGGAGGGGGCGGGGACAAAACACTCAGGTTGATGTGCCTGCTGCAGGGTGAATCGTGCTTAGATCTTCTCTCATTTCAGTGGATCTGTTTAACTTAAGCTACTAAGCCTAGTGTTTCTCATGAGTGCTGTTTTGCACTTGTGACCTGGGGATGTGTCGTCGTTACACTCAACATTGTTTTCTCAAGCGCAAGCAAAGGCAAAGCATGCTGAATAACAGCCTCCTTCCACCAGGAAGCAGCAGCTTCTAACTGTGTTGGTTGCTTAGATGCGTGCTGCAAAACTTTTTACCAGGTCTTGATGGAGGGTCTTTTGCTGTTAGATGAACAGTTAGCTGTTACAGTTAGCACCTCTAGTCACTAAATCTGAAAAAAATCCTATTTCTTCTACTGTTTTTTTGTGCAGTACATCTGTACATCACATTTCTCACTTTGGTGGAGAAGTCACCAAGTTTAATTTTTGGATTTGTGCCTTCAAATTTGGATTGCAAGTAATTTAGGGAGGGAATTTCATGTTCTTTTCTGATGTTGTTTTTACTGGAACTACAGAGCTACTGCTGAGAAATGTTGTTTGCAAAACCTCTAGTGCCAGCTGTGATTTCTTTAAGACAATCTGAGGGATTGTAAAGGCTGCTTTGACATGATGCTTCTGATTATTATTTTTCATGAGGCTTAGTGGGTTTTTGCGACTATTATTCTTAAGTTTCACCTTCTGATTTTTATACCGTTCTGTTTGGCAAACATATTTCTTTTCCTTTTATTGATTATCAGTAATGTAAGATGGCTAGTATTGTGTATCAGTTTAAGTGCAAGTCCTCTACAACTGCATTTGTGGAAATATCTCTTAACATATTGTTAATTCTAAAGCAGTTTTACTAACATGTAGCAAGGATTAAAACCAATTTTTTAATGTATGCATAGATGAAGATTTTTTGTGTTTATAAACAAGTTGATCAGCGCACCAAAGAACTCAGGAAGGGGTTCCTGTTCCCTGGTGGTGAATGCATGTTCACTTGCCGTGTGCGATGTGCAAAAGGAAACAAAACCACGGCTTCAGTGAGTGGCCCTTTGGGGGAGAGTGCTCATCCAGCTGCCCCTGGTAGCACATCGGGTGCCCGCATGTGGCACGAATGGTCGCGCCGTGGCACGGCTTCTCTCTCCTCCCAGAGGTGCTGCTCCCAGTCCTGCCACGAGGACCCTTTCCAGCCCCCTGAGGTTCTGCATCACTGCGGTTTGCTCATGGTGGATGTGTCTTGATCAGCACCTTATTTACTTGCATGCATGTATACACAGAAATCCTTAGGTTGGGTACAAATAATTTGAAAGTGGCCAAAAAAAAAGCTATGTAATGCTGACTTCTTTCTTCCTCCTTATATGACACCTTGGTGTTCAGCTAGTGTTGTACTTTTGGTAAAGCAAATCTTTATACATACTTGAAGAGTTAAATGCATCATACATATGAACGTATTGAATACTAGTAAATCCCTCCTTTTTTGATACAAGTTTGCTAACTGCCCCTCCTTCCTTCTTCCTTCCTGCTCTGCTTGTCTTTTAACACCAAGACCATGTTGGTATTACACCACATGAAATGCGGTTCCTTGAATGACGTTTGGTGTGAGGGATTTGTTTATAGGTGATAGCACAAACAGGCAACAGCCAAGATTGCTCTCCTTTTTTTTGTGCTTAAATAGAGTAATGGTAGAAGTAAAGAAAGCCTTCTTTCCCCCAACTCTGTTTCATGGTAGATGGGCTGTGCGGTTGAGAAGTACTCAAGGCCTTCACTGTCTTGTGAAAAGGAAGGGATGTCCTTAGGTTTGGACCTGACTGCTGCCCCGGCTGTTAGCAGTAAGCAAGCGGAGGGTGAGAGGGGACTGCGCCTGCTGCCGACTACTGAACTCTCCCTGACATATTGCATTGATTTATGAGCGTGGCTGCAAGGGAAGTGTAGATAGGCTGGAGGGAAGAGGAAGCACACGTACATTAGCACTGGAAGGGCATAAGTTCTAAGGGGGGATTGAAAGGACTAAACTAGGGTGGTCAAGTTACCATTAAAGCATGATTATGCATGTGCGTGAAAGTGAGGGTACAGCAGTATATGTGTTTGGGAATAAAAGCAAGATCAAGAAAGGAGAAACTAGTCAATGGCCTAGTCATGGCTGGGATAGCTTCAGGATGAAAATTGTTATTGATTTCTTTCACCTTTTCTTCTATGTTTAAGTCTTAATTTATCAGGAACCATTTCTGCATCAATGCCTATGGAATAGACTCAGCAGGGAAGTGATAGAAACTGGTCAAAACATGAAGGAATATTATTGAGGATCATCACTGGCAAAATTTAATGACATTGTAACCTTTCAAAGCTACATTGATAAATATTCTGAATATTAGCGGCAAGAGTTGATGATTAATCTGCCACTCGTCTGGAAGATTCCTGCCAGAGAGTAAGGAGAGAAATTGAATTTGAATCAACTTCCTCTGCAACCCAGGGGCAGGGGAGCCGGTTAGTACGAATGCTGATTACTTCCCTTTTTCGGTGTTAGAAGCAGCCTTCTTAATCAGCACATGGTTGTTGGGCAGCAGAGCTGATAACGGAGAGGTTAGCTGGACAGCAGAAAGTTGACCATCTTTCAGTACGAAAAAAGGAATGAAATGCCATGTATTTTTTGCGCCACAGTTTTGAAAAACAAAACTCAAATATCCTGCTTGTCTCAACAGGTTGTTGCAGAGAACAAAACAAAGTGAAACAGATGAAACACTATGCAGAGAAAGTAAAGGCGGAGAGTGGTGACTTGAGTTTGCATGGTTGGTACCCCCCAGCACAGTACAGATAAAATGAAAAACAGAAAGCATTCATCTGACTAACTGCTTTTTCTGCTCTTCCAGAGCAGGGTAGAAACAGTTGTTTTGCTTCTTTATATCTCAGTCTAATATTGTCTTTTCAGCACGTCTAAGGCAGCCCTCTGGACAGATCAGTAATCTTAATTTCCTCTTCCTCCTGAACTGTTCTTTGTTCATTTCTGTTTATTACTGTCTGTCGGGGCTGTCTCTTGAGGGTTGTAGTGGATAATTCAGAGCCTGGGTGAAGCAGTAGTAGGCATGGACTGCTTTCTTCTCTGTCAGAGCTGTAATTTTGTTCCTCTAAGCCAGCCTCTGTTAGCTAGGCAGTGGAATTGGAATTTTTCTCTTGGTGCCTGTTTTCATTTTTCATAACATGCATGTGGATATATCTTGTTTGATAGAACCCCTGCCATCAGGAATAGCACTAAATGAGTCAATAAACAGTCTGCCTGTTTTGCCCAGGCTCTTTAGCTCAGATGCAGCTAAAAAGATGGTGCTCCATAAAACTGTGTTGAGCTCTCTCTGTTGTAATATTGCTTCTCCTCGTACTGTCTCCCGTCTGAGAACAAACAGCTGCCTTTTACTGCAGAGCAAGAGTTTTCTAAACAAGCACAAGCCAGATCACTTTAGAGGAAAACTTTGCTTTTTTTTTTTCCTCAACTGACTGAAAAAAGACATTAAGGAACAGAAGAGGGTATAGAGATGGGGAATCCATTCGATCACAGGGGCGGCTTCTCAGACCACCATCTCCGCTTTAATGTCAGCTGTAAGGTATATTGGGGAGAGAATATGAACTGAACTGATGCTTTCTTTGTCTCTTCACAGTGTAGAAAGACACTTACTTTGCTTTCATTTTTGCCATTTGTGGGACATGTGGAATGCATTAAAATTATGCTTCTGTTGTTTGCTCTTCCTTCTCTCCCCTCAAGAAGCCATAAAATACCATGCAAGTTGAGTTGCATCTTCTCTGATTTGGCTGCAGGGCTTACTGGTAAATGAGGTGTGGATTCGGCTCTTAGAAGCTGACCTCACCCTAATGGACAGGGATCAAACAGCCTAGAAAATCCCATCCCATTTCAGCTGAATGGTTCCTCTGATGCAACAGTCTTTTTCTCTGATTGCAGAGTTTTGCTAGTTCTTTATTTGCCTTTTATTTGTGGCTGTTCTACAGCTTCTTTTTCCATTGGGATGATTTAAAATACAGATAAATAATGACATAACTGAAGAAATCCATTTTAAATAATGATTGAGTATCTTGGGGATAATGACACTAGCATAAGGAGATTGCTTCATTATTAATGCAATTTGGAAACTAAATAGTAGTCAAAGGGAAATTACATTAAATTTTTGACATACTGTCCATTGTGTGAATGTTGAAATTCTTAGGCTAATCTAACTTTTGCCCCGAATTCTGCATTTCTGTGGGGAGAACTTTGTGATATAGTGAAGGTCTCAAAGGATGTTTAAATACTAGGGTATTTCAAGGATAGTAAATGTGAATTTGGCCTTTGGGTTCGTCTCAGGCGGTTTGGGTGATAATTCTGTTCAGTGCCCTCTCTCTGAATGCACATTTCACCTAGCAACTGCTCTGGGAAGATGCGCTTGGGTGTTGAGCTGCAGCGTCACTTTGAAAGGTGATCAAATAGTGGAGGGATACAAGCCACGAGAAAACAAAATAACCCTACAGTTAAATCCCTGGGTGGCTTTCCACGGAGAACAGTGCTGCCTGGGAGGGCTCTGTTTACAGTCTTCTGGAAAAGCACGGAGGCCTCCACGTGCTGTGTTACACGACCCTGGTCTTTACCCTGATGGCTCTGTGCCTATCTGATTACAGAGTGCCTTGTGCTGGACGAAGGAAAACAGAGAGCCTTGACCAAATATTTTCTCTGAATATTAAACCATCGCTGTGCCTCATGGGCAGCTTATGGCCTCTGGCGTTGTCTGAAGTGACAGGGAGTTAAGGCTGATCCCAGGAAGGAAAAAAAGTACGTGTGGGGGCTATTTAGAATTGGAGCTCATGGGCTGATAAAACCTGGGCACTGCTGGGTTAACTGCAGTGGGAAGCAGAATTGGGTTGGAGCGCTGGTGTTGCGCTTTTCATGAAATGCTGGTGCAACATGGGCAGCATGATGACGAGTGCTCCCATGCCGTGCTGCGGAGTGGGGCCGCGGCGGTGGGTCACTATCTAGCTGAGCTGCGTGCGGTCCCGCGTGCCACGTCGGAGCTGGTGAATGCTTCCTGTGGTGGAGAACAGGCTGCCAGGCACTGCGGGGACACAGCTGCCTGTTATATCTGGAGCTTTTTGATGACTAAAAGTAAAAAATTAAAAATGATTTAGAGGATCCGAGTGTGAACCTTTGCTCTCAAAAGGCAGCAGCTGTTTGCCCAGATACTGCAGTGGCAAAGGGACTGTTGGGATAAGGACCCACAGCTGGCATAGGGAGGTTTATAACCAGCCTAGTGTCTCTGGTGCTCACCTTGCCTTCTGGCTGCTTGTTTTGGGCAGAGCAGGTGGGAGGCATGTATTACTTAGCGGAAGCTCTGTGTCTTTGGAAGTCACACTGCCTTCCTAAAGCCCAACTCCTTGTCTTAAAACCTTTCCAGGAGTGTTGCTTTTTCCAAGCTTGCAAATTCGTGGCCATTTGCTATATCAAAGGCTGTCCAGACAAACAGTAGTCTGTGTCCAGGAAACAAACATGAATTCTTGACTTTCCAGTTGGGGAGGAATTTTTTTTTAATGTTAGTATTTGTTTAATGTTTAGTTTCTTTACACCTCACAGCCAGTCAAGTTGGCCAGGGCACTCTAGCAATAGGGACTATATTGTTTTATGGGCTCCTGCCTTCTTAGTGGTTATTGTTTGGTGACTTGCTTTTGGTGATGCGATTTCGAGAGGCTGGTAAAAGGGGGTTGCATGTTTTCAGTTACATCAGTTACTTGATAAAAGTAAACCACAAGGTTTATTACAACCTTTTTTCACCAAGCCCAGCCTGGCAGTGCCTGTCTGTACAGTGCAACAACATATCCAGCCCAAAAGCCCTGCTGTGATAGCAGCCAGGAAGGGTAAAATTTGTTCTGCTTCGTAGGCTGTGTCTTTGTTTTCTCTGATATTTGGAGCAAATCTAACAACAGGGATTATGAAATATGTTGATAGTCTTTCCATAAGACCTCTTCATGATGGAGAGTGGTACAAAGATGACTTAAAAAGAAAAAAGCATAAAATACTTTTTACAGTAGGGGATAGAATGATATCTGAATGAGCTTTTTGTTATACAGCATTAGGGAAAGTGTGTCTGAAAAGTGATCCTTATGGAGGTTTCAGTTTCTGAAGGAACATGCACTTTGTTTCCATGCAGAGTGGCCTCTTTCCCTTATCCCAAGAACTCTGGCGGGGTTCTGAAAATTACCCTCATAGATACTTAAAATTTACCCTCTAGAACGTTTGTTTAATCTTCTTTTATGTGCGTTCTTTTGTTTGTTTGTTGTTTTTTCCTAGTGCTAGAATTCAGCAAGAAGCCCCTCTGAGACATAAGATGTGGTGCAGTGACTCTTACCCAGAGTTGCAGAGACTTTGGGAAGGAAACGTCATGCTGGTCTCAGCCAGGGGCTGAGTCGGGTGCAGCAGTTGCACAGGCAGTTCCAGCAGAGGTCCAGGGTCACTGGTGTCGTAATACCATCGTCTGCTGCTTCGCAGTTTTTCACACACTGACCTTTCCCACCCTTCCATCCCTCTGGCTTTCAGTGTCACCATAACTCTCCTGAAAATCCTCTCAAAGAAGTAAAACAAGAAGCAAAGGTAGTACAGAGCTATCATAGCATTTATTACAGCCTGGTGGAGAGAAATGTTTTTGCTGGACACTCCCTTTAATTGGGTCTCAGGATCGTAGCCAAATTTGTTCTTAAAATTGTTGTGTGGGTGGGCTGCAGAAGTGCCTCTTCCCTTGGCCTCCTTGGCACCCAGCCTGAGGATGAACTCTCTCCGTCATCCCACAGGCGGGGAGCTGTGCAGCCAAGGATCTCTTGGCCACCAAGACTGGGGTAACCCACCAGACTTGCACACACCCGATTTCCCAGTGCTGTGACATGGCTTGTTCTGGATCTACAGTTTGCTCTTGAGGCGAGCAGACATGCAATCTTACCTAAGGTTTCTTAGACACAAGTTGCAGTAGGTTCCATGCAAAACGTTGGTCTAGCCAACAATAGCAAAGGCACTGTTACAATTTCTCTGACTGATCTTGAACATCTTTTGGATGCTGTTCTGTTCTGGGTTCATATCCCTTCCGTACAGGTTCTTTATGCATTTTCCATTTACCGCTCAGAGAAGGAACGAGCTGTGCACCAGTACTTGGTTAGCGAGGCTACTGTAGAAAAGGGCGCCCTGCAACCCCCCCCCCCCCCCGGGTGCAAGGTAGAAGTGTCACTCCAGTCTGCTTTCTGAAGGAAAGGCTGTCCGTTCCTGCTCACAGGATCGCATGTTGGACTGCGGGTCTTGGATGTATGCAGACGTCTCCCTGGAGTCCCATCTGAGAGAATATTCAAGACACCTCCGTCGTCAGCATTTCCTGTGGGTGAGCTGCGGGCAGCACCCTGCTGAGCCTGCTGAGCTGTCTCGCCCTCACTGTCTGGCTTTACTTGGCAGACAAGGAGTTCAGCTCTTTTTTGGATTGCAGCCCTCTGTGTCAAGGCTGCCAGCCTGCTGCCAGCGCCTCTCTGCTTGCTGGCCAATCTGCCCGTGGTTCCAGCAGGCACAGGGGTGGGGGGGGACCCTTCTTCTGTAACCTGTTAGGCCTGTTGTCAGGTGACCCTAAACGGCCTCATCGGGTAGTCAGAGCCTCGCCCCCGGTGCTCTGCGGGCTGTTCACAAGCCTACCTGGCACATGCAGTTTTCCTAGTTTGGCCGTTTTCTTGGCTCCTTCTGTCGGATTGGGCATAGCAGCCATGTGGGCTAGTTAGTGGGTGTCGTTACTCAATGTGTGTTGCTGGTGTGTGGCTACATGCACTTGGGAGACTCCTAATCTATGCCCAGTGAATGAATCTGGAAAAAAGTGAACCTCCTGAGTGCTGGCACAGGGTGAAACAGGTAAATTGGATCAAAGGTATTCTTTCAGAAAGGCATCCCCACCACTGCCACATGCACTGCTCACTCCGCTTGTGTGCCTTCTCCCATTCCCGCTGTGTTTGTAATCGAAGCAGATACAACTCTTTGGAACAGTGATTGTTGTAATACAGTGCCTAGTACAATATTTTATTAAATGTATATGTTTGTTCACATTATTAGCTTCATACCTGAAGGACTTACATACTTAAAGACTCACCTGCTTTCTTCAACTACATCAATTGATTTTACCCTCTCTAAAAACCTTATGTTGCCTATTCTCTTGCTTTGGTGTATGTTGGCTTTTGGGCATTAACACAATAGCCATAAGTAGTAGTATCTGTGATTCTAGACAGGTCCTTTCTTTTCCATACATTTCCAGCACATGATTGGAACCATCGGTCTCAAAATCAGAACTTAGTAAATACTTTTTTTGATGCATAAGTAGACATGCAATCCAGTCTCACGCCAGTGGCTCTGCTGGCACTGCAGTTTTGCTAGCAGTAAAGCACAGTACAATGTGTTTTGTCATTTAACTGGCTCTGAATGCAGAGAGTAGATATGCTGAGCAAGAAAATCTAGGTTTTGTACACATGGGAATTAGTAAAAGCAATCAAACTCTCCATGTATCTATTTGCTCACTAGCCAAATAAAAGTATACGTTACTTACAGTAGACTTTCGGGACTATTAGAATTGTAAGCCATTTTTGAGACTATAGAGAATGCTCTCTAGAAATCTAAATAGTAGTAACAGTGGTGTTTTCCAAACTGCCGGCCAAGGGGATATGTCAGAGGATTTGTATAACCTGTAGTTTCCAGAAGGTTTAAGGTGTTTATTGAAATGACTACTGTCCCTTGAGCAGTTTTAGAGGTTGTGAGTTATGGGTGTGTCACTTTGACTATATTACTAGTTAGCGCAATCGCAGAGTTTGATTACACCATATAGGGACTACTTGTTTGCCAATACAGTAAACCAGGCAAATGTATTTAAAGAAGCAACTCACTAGAATTAGTTGTACTATCAAGACTGGTTTGAGTGGAGTTCTCACTAGACAGAAGGTAAAATGGCAACATTTTCAGTTTTGCAAGTAGTTTGGTTATGTATGTTTAAAGAAAAAAAACAGATTTTTAGAATGTGTGGTTTATGTAGTGCTTATCCTGTAGAGTTTAGTGAAATGAACTAAGACAATTTCAGCTTGAGAGTGAAGAACTAAACATTATTCTTATAATAATCTTGATTAAGCACTTACCTCCTAATGGAGTGTAAGTATAACTTTTGCTTGCGAATAGTGTTTGCTATTCAGAGCTTGAAGATCTACTGTCTCTTTGTTCTTTTCACCAAAAGAAGAATCTGAATAGGACTTCTCACGTGAAGTTTTCTGGCATGGGACAAACACCTCCGGTTCCCAGCAGGTGTGCTGAGTTTTGCTTGCTGCTGCTTGGCAAAGACGCCAGCCTCCAGAGCCACAGGTACTGACGCAGTAACTGGAAAGGGCTCAGCAGTAACATGTTCTTGCTGCAGCCAGGAAGCTGGCGGAGGAGGGATAGCACAGATGCCCACTGGCAGAGGAAAGCAAGGGAGCATTACATCTATCAATTAAGCTGGTTTGCAAGAAGTCTTGTTTT
The DNA here is from genome assembly GCF_036417845.1 of Apteryx mantelli. NCBI lineage: Eukaryota > Metazoa > Chordata > Aves > Apterygiformes > Apterygidae > Apteryx > Apteryx mantelli. The sequence goes on along the minus strand of NC_089993.1, from coordinate 7,645,173 downwards.
CAGTCTCATTCCGTTCTGGATCGTGCAGCTGGAGGGTATTGAGACCTGAATCCTGATTTGAGGATGGAAGCAAGGTTGAGTATCATCAGCCTTTTGAACCACATAGGCTCATTCAGGTTTTTTCATCCAAAGATCTACACAGACACCTGCTAGGCCTCACGACGCCACTGTGAAGGAGGTTGTTATTTCAGCTTTAGAGCTGAGGAAATGAGGACACAGAGGTATGACTCAGGGTCATATTGCAAAGCATTGTCTGATCTGGCGTGAGATTTAGAACAGCTATTCCATGCTCCTGTTCCACACTTGATGCATTTGATCATGCTTTTCTCTTGCACATTGAACTTTTTAAATTCTTTTGTGCCATTTTCTGAACTTCTAATATCATTCTTTCTTTTTGTGCTCTGTTTGGTGTTCACACAACTGGTAGTTGACTGACAACAAGTTAGTGTGAAATACCACTGTTGTTCAGAAGGGGAGCAGGATTCCTCTGTTTTCTCAACAAGCTTGCTCTTTTAACTTATCAACTATTTAAAAAACAGCAATTGACTTTGAAGTTTATTAACATGTCCTTTTGTCTGTGTGTTCAGAAACTGGTTAGGTTTCAAAACTTTTTCCTGAGAAGCACAAATTTCAATGTTGTTTTCTGTTGCTTGGGAGAATGTTTTCATTATAAACTGCAGGAAATGAGCATGCAATAGTTAAATTATTCAGCAGCCTAAAAGTACTGGGAGAAGAGCTCTAGAATTGATAAGGCTGAACACTCTTTTAAACTACTTATTTATTTTACCTTTCTTTATAAATTATGCTTGAATAGCAGGCCTGTACTTGCAGTTAGTTCTCTTTGGCAGTGGCCTGATAAAATTCCTGGGCTCTTGTTATTGTCACAGTTGTGCTGGGTTACAAGAGCTGAACATTATATGCTGCTGCAGGCCTTCCTGGCAAGAGGTTTTGAGGTGACCAGAAACTGGCATAAAGTACAGTGAGATATACAAAAAAGCAGATTGAGAAATGTGGTAGAGGGAAGAAGAAAAACAGAAATGCAACTGTTAAGTGGGACAGTGATCTAAAAGCTTAAATGTATTAATTTCTCCCATTAAAATATAGGTCTGCCATTCCATCTCCTGTTTTCAAAGAGCGTGTGGGAAAAAAATGTTCCTTTTTGTTTGATTTTAATGGAACATGCATTTCCACAAGTCTGAGTGCTCTGTCATTTAACACAGGTTAAATACATATTTCATTAAATGGTCTTTGTCAGAGTGATAAAGGGAGATGGCAAGCTTTAATGCAGGTGGAATGTAGTTTATAAACTTTGCTGTAGTAGAAAGATCTATCCTGAATGAGCCATTTGTCTAGGGAACAGTTGTCCTTCTGGAGCCTGGGACACAGGATAGGACAGAAAGACTTCAGTGGACCTCAAGAGTGTTTCTTTCTTCCTCAATAAAAACAGAATTTTCTTCACTCCTGTGTCATAGGTACAGAGGATTTGCTATTTTCTAAAGTATTTCAGTAAATCGTATGTCTGTCAGTCATGAATTGATATTGAAGCAGGTTCCTAATGAGATCTTAATCACAAACCTTTGTTTAATTGGTTCCTGATCTAATTGGGATATGCTCCGATTACAAGACTGGCATGTTTAGAATGCTTGATGGAGGGTGCTCAAGGCAGGGAGAATCAGGGATGGCCAGTGCATTGGAGCAGCCAGAAATTAGAGTAAAGACAGGCAAAAAAGAGCCTAGGGTCTGTGAGTACTTCACAGTACTGGTGAGAGGATCAGCTCATTTGTGAGTGGTTTCTGACTCTGCACCACAGCGTTTGCCTCTTGCTGTACTGCTGGCAGATGAAATGTCCTCAGAGGGTTCGTTTCCTTTGCCAGTACTTGTATGCCTCATAATTTACTGTGGTTATAGATCTTTCTAATGTGATCTGTTTTCCTCTATTGAAAATGTTGATTAGGGAGGAAATATAGTGAACTAATTGTTCTAAGTAACACTTGAGCCACATAAATATTTCAGGGGATTTCAGTAGCCTTGAAAGGCTCAAAGTTGGACATGAACAAACTTACCCATAATCATGGTTGATATTTTGCAGTGTGAGAGGAGGTTGAAGAAGGAAAAACTTTTCAAAAGTGCAAAAAGATTTACATATGTATAATAACTTTCCTTATAATGGTATGACATTATGTAAGTCCAGTTGCCTTGTAGATGAGTCCTAAGTTGCTTAGATGGTTTAAAAAATATTACTTATGTTTGGTTATAAATATTTTCTGTGGAAATGAACTGAATCCAGGAATAAATTCACCTGGAATGTTGTCAACATGGAAGTAATAGCAGGGATGGAGCTTCAGACTTGTAAAAGCACTGAAAGAAGAGCTAAGTTATACAACAGCCACTGCTCAAGAGCAAGTGCTGGGAGGGACAGCTTGTTCCCTTTTCAGCCATGTATTGAACTTCATCTGGGAGCTAGATTAACACACTATAATTGAACTCTGTTTAGCAAGAATAGGATGAGATGTATTAAACATTGCTTCTGGTATTGAAGAACAAGGTTCCCTGCCTTGGTTAATGGAGGCTTGATGAGGATGCAGAGATCTGCAGTGTGCCTTTCCCCAAACATTGAATAGCTACTACCTGGTTTCTGGCCCACACAGAACCAGCTAACTTGTCAGCAAGCTGAATCTTTAGAAATATTTGATAGTAGTGGGCTTTATTGTCTAAGAAAGAGTAACAGCAACCATTCAGGTATCAAAAATCAAGGGATGATTTAAAAATCCTGAGATTATTTAAAAAAAAAGTCATACAGTTGTTTTTGTATTCAGAAATCTAAAGGGAAAAAAACAACAAATAGAAGCTTGTAGCTCTTCTCTCTCTCTTCCATTTATGTCACTTATGGTGGAAAATTGAGGCTTGATTTATGAATAAGCCTGTGCCCTTCCCCATGTGCTCCTCTGAGCTAGTGCCTCTGTTTCCTTTCATCCCTTGCATATTACCTCCTTCCCTTTCCTTTTCTTACCATATTTACTATGCTCTGTCTTCTGATCTCTCTATCCTTTCTTAATGTCCTTGTAAAAGGAGCTACTTCTCGCAGTCCAATAAAAGGGGATGTTTTTTCACATGACAATTAAGCTGGGGTGCTCCTTGCCACAGGATACAGTGGGTGCTAAAAGGTTGTGTGAGCTCAGGAAGGGACTGGAAAAATTGTAGAACATTATGAAATACCACTATGCCATCTTTAGCTTAAGCTTATTGTTTAAGCTGCAGATGCAGGAAAGATGTTGAGGTAAGTACCACTATGTGCTCACTTTGTACTTAACTCTGACCTAGGTAACCACATCTGGCCAGCAGAATCAGATTGGGTGAAGTCATCCTGATGTTCCCCCATTTCACTGCAGATGTCCCTTTTCTTTCTTCACTTTTTGGTCTCCCTTCACATTTCCCTGTCCCTTTATTACAGCCTGTCTGGGACATGTAAAGACTAACGTCTATCTAGGGAAACCAGTCCTTCCTATTAGAAATGACATGTTGTGTACTCAGCTCCAGGAAAAGAGCTGGCAGAGCCGAGCTTTGGGAGTTGGCATATGTGCTTCTGATGCTGGCTCTGTCATTGCTCGTGTAATTGGCAGCGATTTAGCAAGCAGCTGGGAAGTGCTGAGAGGCAGCGTCACCATGCTGCTGCAGAAACCATCAGATTTGTAAACTGTGGCAGAAAGTAGTTGGCAGGCTGAATACAAGGCAAGGCAGGACACCGGGCATCACACACAAGGCTTATGCTGGCTCAACATCATGATCTTGTGATCTTGCTAATGCAGTAGTGATGCTTCATGATCTGCCTCTAACTGTGCCGTCTCGGACAGGTTTCGGTCTGTTCCATTAGCTGCCCCAGCAGTGTGCGGATGGGGCGTAACAGCTCATCCTCACTGTGGTGACTCTCAGAAAGGACTGGCAGGTCCCACCATGTTTGGTGAGAGGTTGCTGTGTTCTGCCCTGGTACAGTCAGACTCCAGCATTTGCAAGTGCTAATGGGCCGTTCTTGCTCTCAGACTTACTTCAAGGATAGTGCTCTGTAACTTGTGTATAGGAAGGATTTGCACAAGCAAAGAAATGAAGCTGTTTACAGAAACTTTAGACTAGTTCTGGGCTCAGATGCCTTTTCAAGTGAGGTTACGTCTCCACAGTATAATGCAGCATGGTGCTGGAGATCCCAGCTCACCCCACACCCATGTGCACAATACAGGCTCACGCTGTGCAGGTGGTAGCTCAGGTCCAGAGAGCTGCTCGCTCCCTCTGGTACCTTCCTGCCTTAGCTTTAATAACGCTAAGGGCCTGCTGTTTGCAGCGCTGCAGCCTTTTCCCCCGGCTGCTAAAGCAGTGTTTCCCGGAGCCTCAGTGGCAGCAATCTTCCCTTACCGTTGTCACGCTGTTCTTGTATTGTTGTTCTTGCAGCCCGGCCCCTGCAACCCCGGTAGTGTGGGTATGGTGGGTTCTTGTGGGATGCGGCTCCCACTGCCGTGAGAATTGCCTCTCTTGCCCCCGGCCCAGCCTTTTGGCTTGTAGATTTTGTCTTGTATTAGAGATAACCAAGGCAAAATGCTCACTACTGTAGCTAACAGTCATTTAAATACTTGATAAATATTGTCCCATAATATACGTACAGAGACACTTAAAAACAAATTGGTGGGCAGCACTTGCACCTAATTGGCATGCACCAATCAGCACTAATAGCATCGTAAATGGGAACAACCAGTAGGGTGTTTGAGCAGGTCCCAAGGACAAGTGTGCAGTACCAGGGGAAAAGCATGGCCAAAATCATCTTTGTCCCTGCCACCAAGCTGCACTGGAGAGAGCTCTCAGAGGAGGATGCTCCTCCAGGACCTGTCATTGCTCTTCCAAGTTAGCCACTGGGGAGAGTGTTCCTTTTTCCCCTCTCCCTCTATTTCAACTGTTCTTTAAACAAAAAGATCAGTGCGAAGTTGAACGTAGGTCATTCTTACCTCAGTTTGTTTAGTTTATTCCTGCTTTTTAAAGAAATATTAAGTGATATTCAGACCAATTTTTGAGAGTAGATTGAAGTTTTGGACTGAAATTTCAGGTCTGTGTAAGTGGTAGCTTAGGAGACAGTGTAGATGGAGGTCTGCTGGTCTCAGGACAGCTCTGTTCCATTCTTGCCCCAGCTACTGCTCTCCAGCATCGTCCTGAGGAAGTTCCTTACTGCTGAAGGCTTTTTTTCCCTGCTTGTAAAATACGGACAGATGAAGGAGCAAAACTATGAAACGCAGCCTTCTGTTAAAGCATCTTTTGAGAAGATGTAGGATGAAATATGGTCTTTTTCATACTGTTGTGCACTCTCCCTTTAGGCAAAGTCTAGTGAATTTATTGCCGAAGCCAGCTGACATGCCAGTTCTGTGCTATGGCTTCCTTTATTTGTTTAAAAGCACAGCGCAGGATGCCCTGGTTTGTCCTCTTTCAAGGTTGCTTTCAAACACAGTAGGCTAAAGGAGCACGAGGTTAGCCACTGTGTTGGGGAGAGGTTTCGCTGTTGGAACTACTCGGGGTTATCTGTTGCCGTTTAAATTTAACCCTGTCCAGACCTCAGTCCAAATTAATTTTCATGCATAGACAAGCACTAGGAATTTTCATTGTTTTATCCTGCCTGCCTTATAATTAGGCTTTCAACAGGACATGGGGACAGTTGGGCAATGTCCTGATCTCCATTAACTGCAGAATCATTACAGTAGTGGGCTGAGAGGCAGCAGTCACTCTTCTGCGTCTGTTTAAGAGCATAATGTTTGTACCATAATCCTTTGTGTTGACACAAATGTGTGTTGCAACTACTCTGAGTTTCAGTGTTAATTGAAATACCAGTACTAATTATTGAAAGTTACTCATATGCAAACCAGCTGAAAGGGGAAGCTTTCTGAACCGTTTCATAATTCTGTGTGTTTTGCAAGTACTTGGCCGTGACGTGGGATTAGCACTCTGATGCTCTGTGGCAGTGGGACCCTCGCGTGTGCTGACAATCTGAGTGCCGGAAGGTGCTTCGGAGGGTAATTGCAGGGTGGAAGAGTACTCTGGCCTGGTGCTTAGGGTGAGCTGGTGCTCAGCTGCCTCAGGGAGAGGTGCGGGGGACTGGCCGGTTCTTCAGAAGATCGGGGGCACTGCTGGGAGCAGAGCAAGGTAATGGGGGGCGAATAGAGGGTCCTTGTACCTCCACTCCTTCATCAGATTAGGGGAAGGGACATAGTGCTTGGGGAAAGGCACGCTGGAATAGATTCAGTCTAGGATTGCAGTGTGCCATCTAGCCATGTTTTTCTCTTGCTGAGAAGAGCTTGTAAACATTAGCAGAGGAGCAGGCAAAGCTCAGAGGGGTTTGTCTGCAAGACTTTCTTAGAGAAGAGTAGGAATGTAGCTGTTTAGTTTACATTTGGAAACCAGGACATTTAAAAATTAGTTAAAAAAAACATTGCTGACATTTCTAAATCCAGGGAAGGCTCCCAAGAAAGCGAACAAATTATCAAGTTTCCAAGTTCCTCTTACAGGTTGAAATGGAAGAGCAAACTTGCAAGACTGAGTTGAGAATGGTTGCGGGTGCTGTAGAGACTCTTACGCTCTCCCTAGGAGGCAAGGCCTGGCTTTCTAGGCGTGCACACATGCAGTGCTGCATGGTTTCATAGACCATCGTGTTACCCTCTGAAAGCAGCCCCTCCAGACAGTGCTGTTTCCAAGCGAAGAAGGCTAGAAAGAGCTTTTCCTACAGGCTGAAACACTGAAGTGCACACAAGGACCTTTGCAACTGATGATCTCTGTGCTAGCTGGAGATGTTCTTGTGTCTTCTGTGTGAAAAGTAAACCATTTATAGACTGAGAGATTTCCTGGAGTCTGTCACCATGCTATATCCGTTTTGGCTTTTTTCCAGGTATTTCCTTTAATCAAAAGTGCAACTAGATTTCCTTAGAAGTGTGTTGTGGTGCTGGTAAGGATGAATAACTTCAGAAAAACTGCTATTTTAAGTGTATTTTTAGAGGTATGGAATAGTCTTAGAGAAGAACAATGAAATGATTGTATATGTAGAAATGATGGTGTCATTTACATACTTCTCCCTTTTAATTATTTCTATAGATTTTGGTAGTACTTCGCTGAGAATTTCAGAAATTTCACCTGCTGCATCTGTTGACATCTGTGCTCTGTAGGTCACCTGTTAGAGACCTCAAAATGTCCTTTGTGTGTGCACATTGGCCATTTGTTCTGAAAAAACTATGGCAAGCACATATTTTTTGATTTGAAGTGTCAAATTAGTCCGTAACTTCTGTGATTAGGTGTATTTTATTTATATTTTAGTTTGATGCCTTCCTGCAGTCATATAAAAAAATACCCTCTGTGGTGGTGGAAGATAAACAACGCATGCTGAGGTACAGGCAGAATTAAGGCTCACCACCTTGCATAATGTCACATTCATTGTGTAAATAGCAGAAGGTAAATATTTTGCTGGCTCAAGTAGAAGAGGCATTGTTTTAATGTCCCTCATCCCGGTCACAGCTGGGATTCACTTTGCTGGACTTTTTGTAGATACAGGATGCTGCTGCAAAGTCCTTGCTGTCTTTGCGAGGGGAAACAAGATGTAAGCAGAGCGATCAGGGTGAGGTACTGTGTTAGCTGTCTATTCTGGGTTCGTGTTGTGAAGAGGGGAAAGTGGTGGTTGAATTGGGGAGACAGAGGAAAATTAATAGAAACTGTGTGGAAGAGGGTGGGCTGATAAGAGATGTGTGAAAATGAGTTTGTTCAGCTAATCATGAAGAGGGGAAATAGTTCATGGATGCTGAAGAAGTGCCTGTAGAGAGCTGTGGGCTTTTAAAACTGGTTTGGTTTTCAGTTAAAAAATAAATCATCTTTGCCCTCTCTTTTTGTATAGTAATTGGCAAGCCTTTTGCATGCATGGCCTTAATATCTGGGATCATACCAGTGTGAGTTAAGTCTTACAGTGCTCTTGCGAAGCAGGGGAAAATCACTAACTTCCTTTACAAAACAGATTCTGTGATTTGGTCGAGGTAATATTCTGCGATTGCCTTCAAGACAAATAGATAATCTAGACTGCCTGGATGGGAGCTGTGTGTCGTGACCAAGAGCCTAACCTTTTTTCTCCTTGACTTAGGTGAAATAATGCATCATCTGTAACATGTTGGTAATTGCAATTGCTGACATATTCAGGTACCTGCGAAGAACGTTGCAGATACCTAGTGCTGCTCGGAGGAGAGGTATTCATAGAGCAAGTTGAGTTTGGGAAGGGGCTTAGGTAACGTGCAGTGCCTCAAATGGCAGGACAGGATCCAAGAGGTCCTTCCATCTTGGAGCTGTGTGCTTAGGTGAGCTGCTAACGCTCAGAAATATGTTTCCTACATATGTAACTTAAAGTTCGCTGGCTCCAAGTGCAGCTGCATGCTGATTTCACAGCATTCCTGGAGCCTGCAGGTGATGGCTAGGTCGAGTTTGTGCGAGACAGCAATCTCTACAGGACACGTAGTCCCTGCTGAGTTTGTTAGTCTGGAGGATGGCTCTTGCTTTACCAAGGAGTCAGTTCAGATCCCAGGATAACATTAGAAAAGTGTCTTTAAATGACCAAGCATTTGCATTTGGAAGGCAAATTTTGATGTATGACTGAGGAATGCTAGGCAGGCTCAGGATGCCGGGGTTTGATTTTAATGTTTGCTGCAGACTTCCTGTGTAAACATTGTCTAGCCTCTGAATTTCTTCAGTGCTGTGTGTAATAATGGGGAAAGTATTTCTGTTATTTCAAGAATTCGATCAATGGAAATTACTTAACCAGTGTTTAAACAATGTTGTGATAATGGCCAGATTAGAACAAACAAACAGAAAAACAGACAGACCCCACATTTTTCTTCCAAAAGGATCAGATAAAGTGATGTCTGCGATGAACAAACTGAACCGAGATTTACAGGCGGTGTGAACTGTTGTCAGTCCTACTGTATTCAGTGTAAACTTTGAAACTTAACACACTTGCGGTAATTCAGTATCTACTCCTTGTCATTGCATCCAATTTTACAATTGTTGGAGAAGCCCATGAGGCAGATGGATGCGTTTGGTGTATTACTGCATGCGCAGACACACAAACTTGCCAGTAAAGACATTTTCTGAGCCATAGTCTAGCCACAGACTTCCTATTGCTGCTGTTGTGTCTCCTTCCCCTTTGCGTGTTACATCCGCTTGCTGTGGCAGGTGTGAAGCCAGAAACATTCATGGATGCCTCCAGCTGCGTGGTTTTAGGTATCAGCTCTCAGCAAGCTAGTGATGCTCTGCTCATGATTGGGACTTCTGTAATAGAAGTAATGAGAGTCAAGGGCATTCATCTACTTTGGTCGCAGGCAGAGAACAAAGAGGATATTTGTATAGTAAAATTGTGCTGAATGTTCTCCATCACAATTTATTTTATGTTTATAGAGCAGTGGGCACAAAAATAACATTAATTGATGCAATAACACAAGTTAGCACACTTCTAAAGCCACTTAGCCTTCTTTGTTTGTAAATATTTTTGTGGTTCATCTGTCCTGCCTCTCCTGCCTCTCCACCTTTGATTTAGAAAAGGGAAGAACAGTGCTTTGTGGTTTGCTTGAATATACTACAGTGGATAGATGAAGAGTTCAGCATTTTGCTTGTCCCCTGACAAGCAGATTTATATTTAAATTAGGAGAGAAACCATGTGATTCTGTGAAAGCTGCATTTTCACTAGTGCAAAGGCCCAGATTGTGCTGCCTCATTAATCAGAAAGAGATTTTAATTCATTTTATTTTTCCTGTGGCTTATTAGTTACAGTCCTGCCATATCAAATATACATTCAATGAAAGCAAGGAGCCTAAAGCGCAGAGTTCTTTCAAAATCCAAGGACACTTCCTCAGCACAAGCCTGCACAGCAGATCTCTTTAGGGGGAGTTTGGAAAATCCTATCCCTTTGGTGTTATCATCTCAGTCTCTGCTGAAAATTGTGCCCACTGCACTGGGCATGACATTGGCTAGTGAGTCTAAAATACCATTCATATTTGAACAGTTTAAAGCAATTTTTCGTTTCCACCTGTGAGCTGTTGCTCTTGAGAATGCAGTGTAAAAAGTTCATGCTGACACTCAAGGGAACATGACTATCCACTTCTCTGCCTTCTCAACACCCTGAACAATTAAATACAAAAGATTTTGTTCCCCAGTGACTTCATTCTTAAGAGGCATTTTTAATTTTAGTCTTTAATTTCATGAAGACATAATGGTAATTTGTCATTGACAAGATGAATGCATCTCTCAAATGTCATGTAAAGGATCCACTCCATAATTCATGGGCTGGGGAATGTGGGAGTCTAAAGGAGGGTGCAAAATGAATGTGAGAGATTTAAGTTTAATGAGACTGTTGGTGTTAAAGCCAGCTCTTCTTGCCTTCTGAATGTTTTCTTGGCCCTGATCTCCACACCTTTTGCTTTCTAACTTATCCACTTATGGATATAATATTTCATATATAACATATATATAGTTTTTTAAAATAAAAGTGTGGTGGGACTTAGTTTTTTCATATATTCCCCTTCCAGTGTGGAAAGGGACTTGTGCAGTAATACCAGAGCAGTGCTGCTTTATTTCTCTTCTGTCTATCATTGCTGCACCTGTGAACTATGCATTCGTGTATGTGGAAGTGCTGCAGTTTCTTATCAGTCATTCTCTGTTAACAGATTCTTTGGAAGTTTTGATTGTTTGTGATTAGGGACATATTGCTGCGCGAATGTTGAGCAATGAGACCTTTTCCCTTTTCTATTGGAAGAAATGAGTAAGATCAAAGCTGAGGAGGGCTGCTGGGAGTCTGAATTCAAATGCGGAGTATTGCTTCCTAGGTGCTGGCAGATTGTGACAAAGGCTCAGACCTACAAAAGTGTATCCATGTTTCTTCTAGAGCTCTGTGCAGTTTGAAGGTGTCATCTACTAGTAGTCAGTTCTGCCTCCACAGCTCTGCTGGTTAGCATACTTTCCCTTCCCTGCCAGTGTAAATTAACTGTCTGACTTTGCCTGAAGTGAATTAAGGAGCACTCATATGATTTTCTTCTTCCAGTAAAGCTGTAGGTGTTATAACCTCTTAACAGAAGTGTGATAATAACTGAGCAGCGGCAGCAGTGAATGCAGTTAGCATACTTGGTTGTATGGTGAAACTAACCTCCAGCGATGAAGATGTATCCTTTATTTCAGCATTTCTTCTTGTAGGGTTTCCCAGTGCAGGGGTCTCCTCTGTTGGTGTGCTGCCGATGGCCCAGTCCAGCGCCTGCTGGGAGGTGCATGGGGCATGTGGATGCCTGAATTCAGAGCTGAGTGTTCCCCTTTGGGAGCCGTTGCCTAAGAGTGAGGCAGCAATAAACACATAAGATGCCCCACGTTAGTTGTGAAGTAATATGCTTTCAGTGGAGCTTCCTAGTACAGCTCACAGGAGCTATGAAGAGAGTTAAAAAATGAACTCGTGGACACAGAGCGGTAGCTTCTGGTGAACTGTGTCTGCATGCACGGCTGCCGGAAATGAGTCATGCTTTTACAAAATCATAAGCTGAAAAACGTGTGCCTTTTATATGCAGTTTTCCATCTTGGGCTAAATCAGATCTTCTCCTCTCTCTAGGTTTTTCTCAGGTGTCAGGAATGTCTTCTGAGCCCACTTCATCTGCTTCTGAGCAGTCCCCCTGTTCTCTACCCTCACCAAGTTCTCTCCATCTGCCAGAAAGCCGCAGGACAAGAGATCGCTCCCCATCTCCCATGAGAGGGTACCTCATCCCTAGTCCTCTTCCTACCCGGCGGACCAGGACTTTTTCAGCGTGAGTATTAGGAAAACTGAATTTCACAGACATAGCCAAACTGTTGCCTTCTGGGCAGAAGGACTGGCCCATCACAGAGCTAAAGGGGGTCAGACAGTTTATCATATCTGGAAGGTGCTTCAGTGTTTTACTGTTATCTCTTCCCCAGTAAATTTTGATCACATTAGACTTTTAGTCCCAGTTGCCTTTAGTTTTTACATGACCTGTTTGCATAAGGGGTGTTCAAAGTCTTTTCCACTCTTTAAGACTGGAGTTTTATAGGGAGGGGAAAACACACTGAGATTTTTTCAAATGGAGTTTCCTCTTTTCTGAGGCGGTGCTTCACCTCAGACAATGACCTGTGGCTCTCTGGACCTGTTCTTTTTGGTGTTTCTTCATCAGCACTGTTGTCGTCTTTGACATGGCCTCCCTTCTTGCCACCCCGTAAGGATTGGACTAGAACTTGCTTACTGGAGTTTTTAGTTCTTTTACTCCTGATACTTGTGCTACCATAGGCCAGATCACATTTCAGGGATAATCCATGACCCTGTTACTTCTCAGAGGATTTTTTTTTCTTCCTAATCACCTTTAATATCCCTGTCTTAAGATTTCTGACTTTGCTCAAATAGATCTCTAAAATAATGTATTGGTTTTCAAGGTATAACCTGGATCTCTCTGATTCTGTTAAAGTATGTGAAATTTTCATATAAAACAAGCATGAGATTTGCTGCCGTTTTTAATTATTTGAGGTGGTGATCCTATAGCAGAGCCTCCTTTTCCTGGTCTTTCTCTGTGGCCCAGTGGTGCAGTGCAGGCTGTTGAGGATTTCCCCCACCCAAAGGGAATTCCTTTGTAGTGCAGCAATTCTTTCCCTCTTGGAGCGCAGAGGATGTTATTACCTGGTTCTGTCAATGCAAAAAACTCCCAGTGCCTGGGACAGGTCGCCCCAGTGAGGTGCTGACCTGTAGAAAGCAATGTGGATCTTTCCATGAACCTCCTCAGTGGCCTCTGAATCAGGGTCTGAGGGTATAGCATAAAGCTCTAGTCAGTCCTTTGCACTTTTCTGACACGATCTTGCAAATACTTCTGTGGAAGAGAGGTCTGGCAGCACTGAGTGAAACACTGCGGAAGTAAGACCTCGAACCTGCAGCTAGCCTATTTTAAGTGCTGCTTAATTTGGTTGGCGTATTTGTTTCTTTTGTCTTCTTTCAATATTATCGAGCTCTTTTCTTCAAAAGTTATCCATACATATTTGAGGCTTCATTAATTTGATGCTATTTATATTTGTACTTTCTGTACAAAATGAGATGAAAAAGAACAGAAGTAGCAGAAAATTTTGTATGTTGTCAGGTACAAAAGATCACAAATGCTCTAAACTTTGTAATGGAAGTATATTGCTAAAAAGAGCATAATTGACTTGATAATTGGGGCTGACCTTGAAAACCAGTTCCGGGCTAACTTGCCTCACTGTTATGTTAATAATGAACTCTGTAATTCTTCTCAGCTATTAATTCTAGTCTGGCTCTTACAAAACTAAAATATTTGGGTTTTGGCTCCCACAGATCTTTAATCACTGATAATTAGTGTAGAAATCTTGTTGTATTTGCTAACCCTGAAAATTAAAAGCGCTCTAAATTTTTTTTGTGCTCTCTTTAAACAAAATGAGCTCTAAGTCAGTTCTGGCCCCAGAGTTTTATGGAAGAGATGAATGTGCCAGGCAGTGGCTTATTATTCAGTGGGATTGTTTAATTTTAGTTCACTGCAAATATGGGGTCTAGTCCCCCACTGTGCTTTATCTTCTTGAAAGATGCAGTTGAATTTTAATGTCTTATTTAGGGCAGTGAGTGCTTTTCTGTGTATCGAACACACCCTGGTGGGGTCAGGTGCACTGATAGCTTCATAGAGCTAAAAATGAAGCGATTTAATGGAGATTCTTCTCTCGTTCTTTTTTTCTCCCTTTCAACAGTATATTTTTTTAACATTTGTATGACTTCAGGAGCAGAGCTCTTTCTGATTTTTTTTGATGACTTTACCAGAGTTTAACATTATGAAAATGATGTCAAAATTGCCATGATGCATATAACCAAGTGGCAACATAATCACTTACTGAAGGTTTGGTTTGAAGAGTCGTAATAAAATCCTCTTCTAACACAGAAGCAACCTACTTACTCATGGGATGAGAAGGTCCTGATCTAGTAACTCCTCTGTGTAAACCTCATAAGCTGTTTAAAACAGTGTGCTTCATTCATAAAGGTATTAAGAGAGTTTGGATCCCTAGAGAATCAACTCAGCATATTTGATGGGGGAAAAGGATTTAATCACACAACTTTCATAATGGGTCATAGTTCATGTAAGTCACTTTTCTTGAAGGCAGTAAATCATCCTAAGGGTTTGTCTTCAAAGCAGTCTCATTTTAAACTACAGGTCCCATGACAATGGAGAAGGGGATCAGCCTCTAAGCTAAAATGGATGTTATCCATACCAGTTAGACCTTGTTGCCTACTGGAGTCATTGGGAGATGTGATACTGACTTCATTGGGTTGTAGTCTGGCAGGGATAGCAGTTAGATGTGTACATATATGTGTATATGCGATAGATGTGTGTGTATGTATATATATATTTATACACTGCATTCTCTCAATACTATGCACACACACATTATTAAATTTATGAAAGTGCATATTTGGTGCTCCTGAATTCCTAGCATATATAAAGTCCTTTAAAATTTAGGTGTAGTGTCTACTAGAAAATTTGGCAGAATAATCGTGGCAGATGGATTTGAGATGGCAACTGATGGATTGTAGTGCTAGCAAAACATCTTAATCGTCTTTTTCTCGCTTAAAAAAGGCTACGGACAAAATGTGTGCAGTGTGTGGCACTGAATATTAAATAATTGTTACAGGGGAATATACTCACTGGGAACTGAGTGAGTATTGGACTGTTGTACTCTTTTTCCTGGCATTCCCTGGCTCATGTAGGTGGAAGTTCTCACATCAGTGCCCAACAATGAACTTCTGCTTTGTGTGCACTCTCTTTTGCAGAACCGTGAGAGCTTCTGAGGGTCCCATCTATAAAGGAGTCTGTAAATGCTTCTGTCGCTCCAAAGGCCATGGCTTCATTACCCCCGCAGACGGAGGGCCGGACATCTTTGTACACATTTCTGAGTAAGTCATCTAGGTTGGAAAGGAAAGCTGTAACTTCAGTTTGCCTTAATAACTGAATGATTTTGTCATATCAGGTAGGAGAATGGTTTGTACTGTGCCACCCTTATCTTGGCACAGAGGAGTTACGCAGATGTTACCGGCAGACATAGATTATGCTGTTCTTTTTCTGTATTACTACAAATTTGTTGAGTTAAAAACTAGTAGATTGTCCTGTTGGATATCTTACAATAAAACGTAGAGTTTCACCCAGGCCCAGAAACTTGTATTTAACAAAAGCAAATCATTCAGGCAGTATCCAGTTTTAATTAAAAGACTTGAACACTGAACATTCACTACTTTTACCTTGCACAACTTATACCACTATTAAACTAAAGGTTAATTACCTTTACTGTTAAGAAAAGTCATGCTTTATTACTTCCTTGAAGTTGTCTAGTTTCAGTTTGCATCAGTTTGTTGTCATTAGGCTTTCTCTGTTAAAAGGTTCGTTAGTACCTGACACTTTCTCCCTTCAACATACAGAGATCTGTCACCTCTGAATCTACCTTTTGATAAACTAAACAGATTGAGTTTTTCAAGTGCCTCACTGAGAATTTTTTTCCCTCAGTCTTAAACAATTTTTCCAGTCTCTTTTTCCAAGTGTGTTGCAGTATTTTAATATTAAAAAGCACAGCAGTACACTTTCTTTCAGTATATAGAGATAAAATCTCCTTCATATTCCTGCTCTGTTTCTCCTTCTGTACATCGCATAATCACATTAGCCCTTCTCGTCCCATGTCTTTTGCTGAGTTGCTTATCTGCTCTGACCTCTGTATCCTTTGCAGTGTCAGTGTACTGGTGTAGTCCCAGATGCAGTCTGTCATCCTCTGGCAGCAGTGTTTGCATTCCTTGTTCTGAGATATATGACTTCATACTTGGTTGCATTACAGCACGTTTTACTTGAATAAGCCTGGCTTGGCGAGGGGTGCAGGTCGCTCTCAATGACTGCACTGTCTGCATTATTTATTGCTCTGCCAAGCTGCAAAGTTTTACAGACAATTTTATATTTGTTTCCAGATTGACGAGGTGTTGACCACCAGGAATCCTGGAACTGACTTCTGTAGACCTCTGTTAAGATTGCTCAATGTTTATCCTAGAGTGACCTCTTTAGATCTATCACTTGATCAGTTTTTAGTCCATTTATTTTATACAATTTTGAAGCTGTATAATCCTAATTTGGTTTTGGAGTGTTAATCAGTGGTAAGTCAACAAAAGCCTTACCAAAGTTATTCATGTTGCCCTAATTACTCATGTGTATAGCTTCCTCCAGTAATTCTGACAATTTATATGTTGACTGACATTAATTGTATTTTACTTCTTTGTTAATTGAATGTCTCATCTTTTTTTTCCCTTGCAAGTGCTTTCAGAGCAACTAGCCAGTTGGTACCTGACTTCTCTCTCCTTGCTCTTTGAGAAGTAGCACATTGGCCTTCTTCCAGTCTTCTAAAATGTTACTCCATGATGAACATTGGCAAGCCAAAGCTTTTTAGGACTCCTAGGGGCATTTGGGTGGAGTGGTCTGATTTAAATGTTCAACACTAAGAAAAGTTATTTAATATCCTCTTTTTCTTTTGTCTAATACAAATATACAGTCTCTGTTTCTGGAATAACTTTAAATAACATTTCTGTATCACAATTTAAAAATTTTACTGTGAAAATCTAATCTGGCTTGTACCATTACTGATCAGCAAAGGTTTAGTTAAAACTGCCCTCTTACAGAAACTTGACTTCTCAGCCTCCTAAAGAACTGTCTATTTTCAATACTATTTTTCACCTCTACATTTTCCTTTTCAATTAGTTTATCTAAAAATTTTCTTCAGTTTTATGAAATTAACACTTTTAAACCCCTAGAAATATCTTCTTTCTTTTTCTTTTTTTGGTTGGACTGCCCTCTGTTTGTTTATACAAAATGCAAACTAATCTTTTAAGCATTCACCAGTTTCTGTCCAATGACTCAATACGTCTTTCTCCCCCCTAAAAGGGCCCGAACCGCAGTACTTCATGCTGAGTACGCTAACTGCTTTGATTGCTCCTCTCCCCTCCATGTTTTCAAGAACATGTATGGTGGTAGAAGTTTATGGGGTAACCACAGTTTCATCACATTTATTTTGCTAACACATGATAAGTTGTGTGTTTACTTTCACCCGTGCTCAGCCATGCCAGGCTTGCAGACCTGGCCTGTTCTCCTGCACATGCCCATCACTAGCTGGAGTGTTTTACCACCCTGGGACTGCGCCCTGACGCAGCCCCCTGACCCTGGCAGTGATTCCTCGTTGGTTCAGATCCTGCTGGACCTGAAGCCGCCATTTGACGCTTCGGTAGTGCCTACGCAACTGAGACTGCAGCTTCAGGGAGCAGGGTGCTGCATGCGCTCTGCCGCTTTGTAGGGGCCTGTCCCTGCCCTGGAAAGCTGGAATAGGCAAAGGATGCAAGGGGGAACAGAGCCGCTCACAGGGAGAGGATGGCATGCTCCAGCCCGCAGAGCAGGCCAGGCGCAAACCCAGGCTGAGCTCCTGCTTCCCAGGTCTGTTTGGTGTCCTGTCCATTGGGCCATGCTGCCTCTCTTCATTTTTAATGATTCCATTTCAATCTAAGGCTCCCACAACTGGGAATCCGACCGTCTCAGTGTATTGTGCTGTATGGGGTGGAGTGCGCTGTGCTTTCTCTGCAGTAGGGCTGCTCTCGGTTAGGTAGAGCAGCCCTCTTAAATTTACCACAGAAAAGATTGGAGGGAACCTCTTCTGCTCCATCCCCTGCGGGTGGTGGGATCAGCAGTGCCTGCGTCATTCCTGGCAGATGTTTTACCCAACAAGTTCTCGTGATGGAGAGCCACTGCCTGCCTAGGCAGTCTCTTCCCACGATTGACAGTCCTTGCTCTTAGAAAGTCTTTTCTGATGTTTAGCCTACATTTCCCTTGCTTTCACTTAAGCCCTTCGCTACTACTCTTTCCATCTCCATAGCAGAAAAATGATACCTTTCCTCTTTATAGCCTATCATTTATATGTTTGAAGACCATTTTCCTTGCTCTTTCAGAAATATTTTAACAAGTTGAGCTCATGAATTTGTAGGAGTGAAGGATGTGCTTTAGTAAGACAATTATTTTAGGCTCAATTCTGCTCCTTTTGAAGTCAACAGGATTTTTTTCTATTGAACTAGGACTGGGCCATTATTTTAAATGCTTCCTGTGTAGGTACATTTGCAGAGCTTAAATTAAAAAATAGATGATGTTTCTGCCTCAACCTGTTAGTAAAAAGTGCTGTTATTAAAGTACTGAAGATTTCAGCACATTGTGTTCTTTAATTACTTTGAGTGTATTTGAAGTAGTTGGAAATAGCTTTTAGTCCTACAGAGTGATGATATCATTGTCTTAATTCTGATGCAAGGCAGCATTGAAAAGATGAATTAATCATATCTTACATTTCAGTTTATTTCTCTGTGAATTAGAAACTGATCTCTATTAATGGGAACTGCATATTACAGCAGCATCCTGTAACCAAATCATTGTGGCTCAGGAGGACTCTAATGACTCCGGTCTGCGTACGGTGATTTTTAAGATGTTGCCTATGTTTTTCATGAGATCCTTTTCTACATATTTGTTCAATTTCTTTACTCAGGTAAACCTGGATGTGAGAGCGAGCCATCAATGTGTTCAGTGGCTCTGTGCAGTACAGACCTCAACTTGCAAAATGAAAGGGGATTGTTTCAGCTGTATCAGTTCTTTCTGAAACCTAGAATTTCAGGAACTTAGATAAAACAGTATTCCAGTTTGGATTTTTGTAAGATAGTGGTGAATAAAGAGAGGGACAATCTAAACTCTGATGGCCAGTGAATGTTTTGAGCATCAGTGACCAGCCTGCTTATCTTGCAGATTAATATAATTTTATACATAAAATTTTAATATAAAAAATTAACTTCTTTTCCCCTAAGCTTTGGGGAATGGTAAGGCTACATTTCAATGAAAATATTTTTCATAAATTCAGAAAATGGAATGTTTCTTTCATATATCTTACAAAAATAAATGGAAAGCTAATAACACTTAATATGGGGGTTTCATTTCCATAAGTAAGCATTAGTCTAAAAATAATGTGAAATATATGTGGCGTCTAAACACTCCTTCACTTGTCATCTGCAAAATTTTCAGTTTTAGCGTCTGAACTAGAGTTTAAACCAAATGCAGTTCTTCTGTTGTGTGGACATGGCTTATGAACAGAATTTTCAGAAAAGTTGCATTATTAAGTTGGACTTGTCAGGTGTGGGTAAATACACAGTCTAAAAAACTTCTGTTTGAAATACAGATTAAGGGGCTCTCTGGAACACTTTTTGTCTGTGGTGCCTCGTTCGTTTTAACAAGCAGCTCTTAGGGCTACAGGGAAGAGTTGTTTCAGTTTGGTTTTGATGACATTTGGGTGGAATCAGTTTCTTGTTTCCCCTGTCCGGCTGATTAGATGCTAATGAGCAAAATTGTCCAGCCCGGCCAGAGCGGTCCGTGGAGGTTATCTGAAGCAGTGGCGCGGGCAGGTGGTGGTGCTTCTGTTCGTGAGGCGCCCTGGTGCCGTCTGCAGCAGTCGGAGGGGTGGTGGCAGCTCTGGTGACAGATCCCGCTGGCAGTGGCAGTTTCCTGGCATGCTTCATGGGAGGCTTCTTGGGACCCTGCGTAAAGCATCTGGGGCTGAAAACCTGCCACCACAACTGCAGCGCTGTCAGCACTTCCCATGCACAGATTAAAGCTAGCTCCCACACCTCCGCCTGAGCTGCACTTCGTAGCTGCAGGCTACAGGGTGGACAGACTTGGTCCAGTCGAGGGAGAAAACCGTCACTTCTCTGTAGCCAAGCCAAAGGCCTGATCCACAGGACGGCGGTTACTGCTCTTCTTGCTGCACTTGTGTGTGCAATGTTGAGTCCTGCTTTCTTGTGTTTATTGGAAGTATTTTTCTAGTTGGTACAAACAGTTGTACTAGGAAGATGTTATGGCTCACTGAGTGTTGTGAGACTTTAATGCTTTGCCCTTCTCCAGAACTGAAAATAAAATGTTCTTGCTAGTAGGGAATATAAAACCCCAGCTGGCAAGCATGGAGATGGAAGAGTCTCTGAGATTTTAATTCAAGCTGATGTGCTTGGGAAGCTGGAAGCACAGGAAAATGAATTTGCCTAAAGTAACATTTTAAAATTCTCTAATTACTTCATTAATAATGACATGTACTGTTAAGGCTTTCATTTCCGCCATCCTTTGTCCTGATCCACTGTCACAGAATTGATGGTGCTATTGTAGCATCGATGCTTAGAACAAACTTTGTCTCCTCCTCAATATCTCCGCTGCTGGTGTTTCATCGCTGGAATAGCAGTCAACTCTTAAAATACTAGGCATTTTGGCTGGTACTGAAATGGAACAGCTCCTGTGGCTTCAGTTTAATTCTTCATTCTCTGTCTGTTCTTCCTGTAAAAGTGGCATATTTCCTGGTAGCTGGTGGTCTCGGGATAGTGGGGACGAGAGGAAATGCTTGCAGTGCTGACTGTTCAGAGGTTCCTCAAACCTTGGTGCTGGGGAATGGTATATATTCTTACCCCTTCCAGAGGGGAACCCTCAGAGCATGGGTCGTGGGGTGAAGGAAAGGTTTGGGGGGGTCTGCAATGGTGGTGGTAGATTAGGGTGTGCTTCTGAGCACTAGGTATGAATCCCACTCCTCTGCTTTGCCAACATATTTGGGAGTGAGCACACATAGAAGACTCCTTTACCCTCCAAGCCTTTGCATTGCAAACTGGGATTTGGCCTGAAGCCTGTCTACCTGCAAAGGCAAGACAAGGAGATAGTTCACCAGAGAGCAATGACCAAAAAAAAAAAAAAAAAAGTCATTCATTTAAGAGATTTCTTTTGCAAAAGCAGCTGATTTCATGGAACAGAAAAAGCATGTGCAGTGCTTGTGGGTTTTCTGCAGTTTGCTTGTGCTTGGCTCTGAAGGGGAAAATGCTGCATTGCAGAGAGACTTTCAGACTGTCCTTCAGGCTGAAGTTTTCTGACCCCATATTTAACGGTGGCGTCGTAGAACTGGCACTATACATTTTTTTTTCTCTGCTTTGACCCACAATACCTTTGGGTCCCTGGAGAGATCCCGAGTTTGCTGTAATTTCCTTGCACATTGTGTTGTGATCTCACGAGGGATTATGCTTATAATGTCTGTAATTTAGGACTAGTGAACGAGATAGAAGTGATCTCTGAGTGGGAGTCCCAGTGGGGTGCAGTCCCATCTGTTGCACTTGGGTTTCTGGCCGTGCTGGAGACTTGCTGTGAGCCAGCTCTTCCCGTAGGGAGGAACCCAGCTATGGCCGGGCCACTGTCCCACTTCATCAAGGAGACTGTCTGTCTGGACTCTTCATGTCCATAGAGAGAGCTTGTTTTCACACTCCTCTCTTTCCTCTGGTTTTCTGCCAGATCACTATGTTCAATACAAAGCACAGATGCAGACATCTCATCTTCCGGCTTTTCTGTGCTGCTGTTCTCCTAGTGGGGCATAACAACGTGGATTAGATATTAATACACGATTGGAAACAAACAGAGAGCTGAATCTGAGCTGAGGGAAAGAACCTTTCTGTCCTCTCCGCCTGGTTCTGTGAACAAGCAGCCAGACAGCTACTGCTGGCCTCAGCCTACTGCTTTGGGGCTGTTGGGAAGCCAAATCCGAGCTTTCTGATTTCCTTCAGAATACTTCAGGCATTGGATGACTTGTCTGCTTTGAGGCTGCACATTCCCCTTCCTGACATGCTCCTGTTCTGATGCACTGCTGTGTCTGTTGAAGTGTTTGAGATAATATCTGTGGAGGGAGGAGAGGTAGAAGAATATCAGATCTTATTTGGGAGGGGTTTAAATCATGGATAGTGTTTTCCGAAGGTTTTTTTTTCCCCCGCTTTCTCAGTTGGCTCAGAAAACTCGTATTTTGTATCAATGCATGCAGGAATGCCAGCTTGCTGAATTCATGATTGCCTTATAACAAAACCTCCCCAGAATCTACATCCCTGCATGCCATGAGAAGAGCTTGGATTTGCAGCATGCTATATGTTTTGTTTTTGTGATAGAACAGCAACTACAGTGATTTCTCAGGGAAGGTCTCTGGTACTCTCCACCTAAATGATTTAAACCATAACAGGTCACTGCCAAGATTTATACTCTATCTGCAGACCAGTCAGTGGGCAGTGCAGAATACTGTAGATGCCTGAGCATGAAGGTTCTTTGTGGTTAATGAGCACAGAACATAACTGCCCTTGATTTTGGTTTCCAGATGCGTAACAGTCAACATTAACATGACCGAATCCAAGTTGGATACTTGCAGAAACAAGAAGCTTCTGTTTCTCTAACTTATCCATTCATGCAAGAGGGGATTTTGCTCTGAAGTCCAGATCCTTGAAAAGTTTTGTCTCTTGTGCTCACTGGTGTCTTTCTCTTGGGGCATGGTGCACTGCTTTGGGTTGAATTAGCTACTGGAGAGTAAATGTGGAACCATAGCTATCCATGAACACAGAAGCAAAAAAGGTGACTAGAGATCTCACTGGAGGGCTGCACAAGAGGGAGATGTATCTGTGGCACTGGGAGGGAGGTGCAGCTTCCGTCCTAGATGAGGTGGCACGCAGTGAAGGTCTCTTGGAACAGGCCAGAGCCCTCAGAGACCAGGGCAATCATGTAGCAGAGACCTCGGATATTTATAGCTGGAGTTTCCTCAGTGTTTGGACCTCTTTTGCACTTGTCTTTCCCAGCTATTAATGTGAGTAGCCCCAACGCTGGTGAGTGAGAGGCAGCGGTGCTCTTGGTTTGCCTGCCAGCTGTCTCTGTAAGGTTTGGCTGATTATGAAACCGAAAATGTCTCCTTACCTCTCAGACTGCATGTGACATTTAGAATTAGTAACTCAGAATAGTTCATTCCTCTGTCATGCCCTGCTGTTTAAAAAAAAAAGAAAGAAAAAAAAAAAGGCAAGTGTCTTGGGAGGCATGTTGAAGTGTTAAATGAGTGTTTGGAAGTCCACAAGATAATATAGCTCATTGAACCCGGAGAAGCAGCTGCGCAGCGCAATCCGTTGTGGGCTTGTTGACCAGATAGGCTCTGAATTCACGAAAAACTCTCCTTCTAAAATGTTTCCATTTGACTTGATCTTTGTCCCAAGAGGCTTAACTAGAGCTTTGGAATATGAATAGCAGCTGTGAGAAGAAAGAACTAGAACATTCCTTATTTAGGTAATTTCCTAATAACCTCCCAGTTCCCTAAAAATAGTGCAGGATAAAATGCTCCACTGTACCGAATTGGCACTGAGCTGGGAAATGGGAGCTGCTGCATAATCTAAAGCAAGTTCTATTGTGTCTCGCTGTGACACTGACATCAGGAAAACATTTCCTATTTTTAGTTTAATTTGTTGAAATGTCTTGAAGTTCTTAGATGCATAGATATCCATTACATTGAATGGGATTATGCATACTAATCTCTTAAACAGCAGTGAAAATCTCCACCTTCATTTTTAGATCAACATTTAATGTATACTTAGATGATCTAAATGATATAATTATCTGTGATCTTAATGATCTAAAAATATTTAATTAGTATATAATGTCAGAAAAGATTTCCATGTTTAACTTCCTCTACCAAATGATGCAGGTAACCTGTACTGTATATAATGTGACTGTTGCAGAGTGAACCCCTTCTGAGATCCCTGCTTACCTTCTCTGATCTCTTACAGGTCATTTGCCTCCTAGTGCTTAAGGCAGTTTCTTTCTCCTGGAGGATCTTCCTACAGCTTGTGCAGGGCTCCATCACCCAGTGCCGTATCTTACCCCTCCTCAGCAGCAGCTTCAGCACCTTCCAAGTGTCATTATATTCTTCTGTCTTGGCACCACCAAAAATACTGTGCAAGCTGGGTGTTCCTGCTTCTAAACATCATTTACTGATAGCAGTGCTGGAACAAATGTGTATCTATCCAGTGTCGCTGTTTCCAGAACCAACAGAAGCAGCTGCTGTTTGGTGGGCAAACACTGTGATAAGAACATTGTTCACAAGCAAGTTTAATCAGGCTGCAAACTAAGACCTTTGTCCGCTTGTTCTTCATAAACACTGAAGGCAATGAGTTAATAATCTCATATTTGGTAGGCACCAAGAGTGGTAGTCAGAAAGCTGCACGAAAGAAAAGAATATTGGGTCTGTGGGAGACAAGTCTGAATGCTGACCACAGGGTATGAAATTAGAGATATTTGTGTGTCCAGAACCTTTTCTCACAGCTGTTTAAAGAATAGTCCTGGTTTTGCTCAGTTAAGTTCATGTCAACAAGCAGGAAAGAAGTAAGACAAACTAGGGGATAAGAGAAGAAGCCTTGCTGGGGATGAACGAAGCTTTATCACAAGCTTCAGTCTCTTGCAGTGTCAGTTTGTATAAGGTGAGAAAACAAGAAGGGATACAATCCCATCAGCATAATGCTCAGTCCTGAAATAAGTGCTTTCTGGTGGAGAAAAATACACCTTTTGTGTTGTGCAGATTTTAGGGCTAATTTGACCTTTTTGGCAGAAGGAACAGGAGTAATTAACCTGGTAATTCAAACTTAAGAGGTTTGGGTCAGCAAATGACTTTTTAATGAGTTAATGCAGTTTTTTATTTTCTGTGCAGACCAGGGACTGTAGATGATACCACAACCAGTGGTCTGATGATTGCCCGGGGATGCAGTGGCTAGACAGTGATAACTGAGAACATGTCCTTCAGTCTGTGTTGGCTCCTTTGCTTCTCCTTGCCCTGACACACAGCCTATCGTACATTAGGCATACCATTTCTGGGTGTATACCAGTTCACTTCCTGATTCCTTGGAAAAGCAGGACCATTTTGGTTACTAGTACACTTACGAGCCCTTTCTTACTGGACTCATCCTGATATATATTTATATTTCAATTTTAAATAAACATCACCACAACAAAAAACCCCATCATTTTTAGCACTCAAACCATACTTGTTCCATGCTTGAATATGAAGATTCAAGTGGTACCTCATTTTTTTTTGTTTTTTCAGGAACTTAAAACACTACCTTTGTTTATTGGCATGGCTTTTGTACTTCAAGAGACAGTGAGAAGCCACTTTCCTTCTACATTAATGTTACTTACTGATGTCTTCTGCAGATTTCAAATGTTCACATCACTAAATGCATCTCATCCTGTTTTACAGAACCTTTTACAGAATGCATAAGATTCCTGTTCATGAAAAAGACCTTTCAGCCCGACGTACGACAGCTTCCTGAGTAGGGCATCCGTTTTGTTTGATGCCTGTGAAGCAGTGACTTTGAGTTCACTGCGCACTGTGTGTGTTCATCCTCTGCGTAGGAATCAAAAGGCAATACTTTGGGCTGTAGAGTGGGCAGCCATAATTTCAGGAACAGACACTGCTTTAGTTCCAGCTCTGCGTAACTGATCTGCCGCTGTTCTCTAAAACATTGTCTGCAGCTGGTCTGAGCGCTCAAAGCCATATGAAGAAAAATGTTTCATTACATTTTGTTCCGGCTGCTCAGCTGTACTTGAGTCAACATAGACTTTTCACTAGATCTGACTTGTGAAATAGTGTTTCTGGTCACTGTGTTTTGCTAGTCCTGTGCTCCTGTGTATATATCAAATGTCTGTGAATTAGTACCTTCCACTGAAAGGCGTTAGGATTGTTAGGTGTTACCGCAGTCATGCAAAGGTTGTGTTGCAAGTCACTGCTAATGGCAATGTGTTTTTAGCGCAAATAGCAACAATCTTGGTTTTTGGGACTGATGGCTCGTTCAGCTGAATGAAGTCGTCACAGTTCAGTGCACTGCAGCAGCATTGCGCACAATCGTAGCTGACATCCATGATGGCATCTGGTCAGCAGAATGAAGAAGTGCTCATTTACACTTTTATCTCTAGTGCTTATTTTTTGTGGTGGTCTCCAAGTGGGTGGTACCTGATTCCTCTCTTTGCGGAGGGCTGATTCGTAGCGGGTTTATATCACAGAGACCAAGGATGGCTGTGGAGGCTTGGCTGCATTGTGTTGGCTGTCAGTTCTCAGAATATTCCCATGGTTCTTACAAGTCTCCAGGTCTGCTGACTTCAACGCTAGGTTTTCAGGTACCAGCTAATGCAAGTGTCATGAACAACGAACGAGTGCTTCCCCTCAGGACTGTCTCTTAACTTCGCCTGCATGTCGGCTTTGCTAACAGAGCTGTATCACGCAGCAGCATGAGATGTGTGCTCAGGCTTTGGCCTAGCAAAACCCTTGACTTGTCTGTGGCTGAAACTCCCTCCAGTGCCCTGCCAGGGCTCAGAGGCCAGCCGGGAGGAAGGCCCACCCATCTGTCTTCTGCTGGAGAGCAGCCCCTGGCTTTTATTACTCTCTTAGTGGTTTGCAGTGATCAATACTTGAGAAAGAATAGAAGGCCCATGTGGCAATGAGGGCGTTGCTTTACCAGGATCAAATTCATTGGTGTGTTTGGCATTCAGGAGATTGAAGTGGGAGAAGGGATGTCATTTTTCCGTGTGGTATTCCCACTTTCACTTGTGGTTTGACCCTCTCCTGTGTCTCCTGTTGGGGCTCCATGCCCACTTGTCAGGCTCTGTGGCTGTACAACTAGCATCTTCTCATACTTGCTTGAAATGCTGTTTCCAAGTCAGAGCTTGAGCTGCAGAGCATGGTGGCAAAGTCCTTTGGCAGTGAGAAAGGTAAATGAGTCTCTGCCTCTAGAGGGACGGTAGCTATTGGGTGTGCAACCCCTTCACATCTGAAGGAATCGTAGACCTGTTAGAAATGGGGGAAGGGCTATAAAAAAAGGCAATAATGGAAGAGGGCAGCCACAGCAGGAGTCTAGAGATGGGGAGGTTGAATGCAGCAAGCCCAGTGCGATGCAGGACGGGGTTGACAGGTTGGCCTGGAGGCCTTGGAGGTAAATAAAGGTCAGTCAGGGCAGCCTGGGTGGGGCGAGGAAAAGGCTGACAGATCTGATGAAGGAGGCTTTATCTTGGCTTTTCTGTACATATCTTTTCTACCTTCAATTTATATTTCCACTTCCCAGGCACCGCTCTGAGGAGTTTGGCTTAGGACGGGCTCTGCTGGATCTCTGAGCCCTGCAGCCCCGGCAGCCCTGGCGCAGGAGTCCAGCTCAGGGAAACAGGGTCTGAAGAGCATGTTTCAAGCCACAGGCTGTGGGAATGCTTTTAACTCCTCATAGCAGATCTTAGATCTGTATTTAGATACGGTAGGATTTTCAATATAACGTTGATACAATCAGTTAGTAAACAATAACTTTTCTTCTGAATTTCCCATGGGACAGTTACAATTTCTGGTCTCTTTTAGCTTCCCCTGCGCACGCCTGCTTGCCCTGTCCCATCCCTAGGTACCAAGCTGCCAAACAGCATAAACTCTGCCCTCTAGTGCTGCCAGGGAGTAAAAGGTTGTAGGAATGTAATACTGCTGTGCCAGAAGGCTTTGTATGCTTCAAAGTGTCGCCGGAGATCAGGTTAAGCTCATTAATTTTTTAAGGTATATAAGAGCTTGGGCAGGGGGAGGGTTGTATGGTGGTGCTGTTTATAGTGAGGGCATATGATTTGCTGCGAGATAGCCAAAAGCAACCTCAGCTTTGGGCAGCTGATCTGCTCTAATAAAAACTGAAGTGTCTTGAGCACGTATGATATTCATTATGATAAAAATGCAGAATAAGTTGTGAAATAGTAAGAGTGTTCATGTGACTTATGAGTAACTAAAGCTCCCCCTCCACAGCATTGAAGGCGAGTATGTTCCCGTGGCAGGCGATGAAGTCACCTACAAGATGTGCACCATTCCCCCTAAGAATGAGAAGCTTCAGGCTGTCGAAGTGGTCATTACCCATCTAGCTCCTGGAACCAAACACGAGACCTGGTCGGGGCACGTCATCAGTTCCTAAGGTATTCGGTATGGAGCTGCCACTGCGGACACTACGCGTGTGGGGAACTGCTCGACAGCTGACTCTCAGTGAACCTGACCTATGAATATTCTACATATCGTGTAGGAAGAAATGCTAGATTGTCAATGAGGCAGAAGTAGGCCAGAATTGCTGTTTTTACGGCTGGCTTGCTACTTAAAAAAGAAAACAGTTCAAATGTTAATGAAAAAAATCTATATATATATAAACGTGTTTACAAAACTGTATTTTAAAGTGACCTAGTTTGTGTGCTTTTTGGGGGGACAGGAGGGAAGGTTGGGGTGTTTTTGTTCTCTTTTGTTTTTTTTAATCTTGTGAAACGATTCCAGTAAATGCCCAAGCGAATTAGGGAGAGATCTGAATGAAAGCTTTTCTAGAGCAACGGCAGTAGTGAGAGACATGGCCCCGAGGCGCTGTAGGTGCATGAGCGTTTGAGTGCTGCGTTCCCTCGAGCGGCATTTCTGGGAGCGCTAGAACGTGCAGCCTTATTGCTGATAACAGTGCCTGAATACGTTGGCTTGAGAGAGAGAGAGATTCATTGCTGCAATTTGTTTCCTTCATGGAAGGACGTTCACAATCCGAGTAACTGCCGCACGACAGAAAATCTCTATCTAGGCGTTATGCTCTGACAGTTCTGACAGCAACAACTGGTTGCCTTTCAGGTGCAATGTTTTCAAATTACATGTCTGCATATGTGTGGAATATTGTGGTTTTTTTTTTTAAACCTGGATTGTTTGTGAATTTACTTTGGTGCCTTGATGGTTGATTAGCAACAGATTTTATAGGCCAGTACTTAAAAATAATGATTAAAAAAAAAACCTTGTTTGTTTGCTTCGAGCTAAGCAGTAGAAAGCAGTAGAGTGGTGAATACTTAATAGCCTCTGACTGTGTTGGAACTTAACAAATCTGAAGATTACCATTGATTGCATATAGCTGATGCATGTCTGCCACTATATTTTCACTTGGAAAAGGGGGGGGGGGGGGCAAAAAAAGTGTATTTCTGAAAAGCAAGTTATATGCTGTTCAAATCACCATATGTAAAAGCTGTGCGAGTTATTTAGTAGGTTCAGCTGTCCTGTTGAAGTAGATTCTGCAGCTGTGTTTCCCTGAAAAGCTTGTTTGGTAGGATGTGATATGCTCACCCTTGCCGTGGCTCTCTTCTCCGCCTGCAAGATTCCATGTAGTCAAACTAGTGCAGCTATATTAGTGCTGTCCCTACTTGGCTTCCATACATTTTTCCAAATGAAGCATTTTTCTCTATTATGTTCCTAACAGTGGATTTTTATTGACTTTGCAAATAAAAAAATTTTAAAAAACTTGGCATGAAACTCTTCTGTTAGTTGCATGGAACAGTATAATTTCAGCTGCCTGTTTGCAATATTAACAGTCAGCCCTTGCAATGTCATGAAATATCTTAAGACTCTTTCACAGCAGAAGACTATCATCTGTTCCAAGAAGGTCTGGCTTGCAGAGAGCACATATGTATGAAGGTTAGTAATTACTGTCATAGTTTATTTTACCTTAAGGTGTGTCGGTATTATATTATAGGATTTGGGGATTTTTTTTATTTTTTTACACCATAAGACTTTCTAGTGGTGGGTTTAACACTACCTAGCTTGTGGAGAATCACACACTGCTTCCTTTACAATAAATGCTAACATTATAATGCTCTAAGATATGTGTCTTCAGTCTGCTCTCCACAAACTCTGCATTGAAGATGATTAGCATTAAAGGTGGAGGAGGCAGTAGGTACCTGCACATGCACACCTGTATGATATCCAGAAGTATAAAAAAAGCTTTGCAATTTCAACTGATTGACATTACCAGAACAATTAGGGGGTAATTTTACGAGTTTTCTAGCTGCTTAATATATTAATGTAGAATATATACTATTATAGTAATATAGTAGAATATATAGTAATAATAATATATAATATACCTAAATAATATAAATAATGTAAATAGATTTATAGTATATATTTATTATTTATATATTTTATATATATGAAGTATATAATTTGTATTATTTATATTTAGATATTTATATATAGTAATATAGTATATATACTATATACTATTACTATATATGTAAATACATTTATTTCCATTGGATATTATTATGTATTAGATATTATTTATATAAACATATTATAGTAGGGGGGACCAGGGAGGATAGCCTGGTTGTTTTAACTAAAACCTGGGGCAGGAAGGCCAGAACAATCGCTTGGAGGGGGCTCACAGGACAGACCAGGCAGTGCTTAACAGTGCGGCAGCAAAGCTTCAGCCAGGCTGCCGGGGGGGGGACCCCGGTGGGGACTGCTGAAGGCAGGAAGGATTGTGCCTGCTGTGTTTTTTTTTAAATCACACTAGCGAAAATAGATTGGAAGCATTGACAGTCACCAAAAAAAAGAAAAAAGCTGAACCAAGCTGAAGAGCATAATGCAGTGTCTTCTATGATTTTTAGCACAAATGAGTTTATTTTGCAGCAGCACTTGGTTTTGGGAGGGAGCAGTAAGATGGAAACAAGGAACTGTGCATTGATTTATTTATTTATTTAATTTTTATTTTTTTAAGAGGCAGGTTGTTTGCTTCTCACCTGTCAGCAACTTGCACGAGAGGCAGAAGATAAACCGTAGCTATTAGCAATGGCTATTCAAGAATGAATAGCAGGCTAAATTTTAAGATTTCAATGCACGCAGGCGTGAGCATTTGCACATACACTGTTGTATCTGAGAACAAATCTGGATGCTTTGCATAGGTAAGTTCCTGCAAATACAGGAAACACCCGTACAGCAAGTAACTGAATAATGAGATGCATCACATATGCATGTGCACATACACACGCACACACATGCCGAGCTACTAAAATATGGCCATCTTTAAAGATCTTTCCTGGTCCAAAGTTTGCCTTCATTGCCTGTACTTTCAATTCAGCAAGGATACGCACTGCTGAGGCCAAATCACCCTCTGGAAATAGGCACATGAGAAGTGTTAGAAGGCTAGATACACAAGGACATCAGAGCATTCCTCTCCTTTTTTGGGAGCCCTTTGGGGATTTTGTTTTGTGTATAAAAAAAAAACAAATAAACCAGACTTTAACTGTATAAGTAAGTATTATGCAAGTATTGGAAAGATTCAAGTCAATCATTTCAGTGTACAGATGGGCAACACAGAACAACCAGATCTGGTTTGCATATTTTA
The DNA here is from genome assembly GCF_036417845.1 of Apteryx mantelli. NCBI lineage: Eukaryota > Metazoa > Chordata > Aves > Apterygiformes > Apterygidae > Apteryx > Apteryx mantelli. The sequence goes on along the minus strand of NC_089993.1, from coordinate 7,614,041 downwards.
TTTGCCAAAATGACAAGTTGTTTGAAACAGTAAATTTTTCATAATAAAATGAGATTTTTATTTTCCTTTTCTAAAGTAAGTTGTTCACACACAAGATACTTTCCTAGTGTCAGATAAGAAAAGTAATATTAACAGTTACAGTGAATGTCATGCTTTAACTTGTATCTTAATTGAAATGTATTTTTTTTTTTGTTTATCTTAGCACTAAAATTTTACCTACCCTTAAAGTCTTACCAGGAAAATCAGAAATGAAATTAGTGACAAAAATATATTTTGCTACTATGCTTAAGTTTGCTTAATGATAGCTTTTTATTGTTGATTAAAAAGAGTCTGCAAACAGTAAAGGTACCGTTAATTGTACTGTGCATTGGCACCACAGTTATTTTGAGAGGTAACTCTAGCACCGGTTGGTCTAGCCTTTCCACTGGCGGTGGACTCAACACACCACCTGACCATGCACTGCAACATGCGCGAGGCTCAGTTCTGCTTTCCTACCCCCAGAAGGAAAGAAAATCTCTCTCTTCTACTTCTCAAGAAGAAAATCCCAGATGACAGATAATTCATGTTTTTTAGCACAAAGTAGTATTAAAAAAAAATACTCTAAAACTTTCATCATCTTTAAATAGCAGCTTCAAAATCAAAACTAGGCATAAAACTTTGCAGGCTATTGTAAGACAGCCATAAATCACATACAGACAGAATCCTCCCCCCCACCCAAGCAATTAGTTAGCTAAGGAAGTTTACTAGTTACTTTTCAAAAAAAAGAAAAAAACAAGGACATCAGAATTGAAAGCCACAGTTCTCCATCTTGTCATATACAGATTTGTAAAGCATTTATGCTGTCAAGTGTATCTTAGACTATGCATTATTAAAGGTATCAATCAATCACTTTTTCATTTCCTGGGCTTCTGTACATTTAAACACAAACGCAAGCAGTCAAACTGTGTTACTCTTAAGCACAATATATCCTCAGTTTTAGCCCAAGCTAGTAGTTAGTCTACACTCAAGGAACTTGTGCTGACAGTAGAGGAGGAAGGGGTTAATTAACCAGAAACATCTAGTTTTCTGAGAAATGTGGATTACTGTTCCCAAAGTAACACTTCACAGGAAAACAGATGAGACACAATAAAGTCTTTTGGACTGGTGACTCAAATAACAACCTGCCCAAAAGAAAACAAAGTACTTGTGCCAATGGAAACTCTGAAAGGATGGTCCCAAACAAGCTCTGCTGTCCTCTACGGGTCAGGAAGGTTCTACTCACTTAAAACACTTCCCTTTAGTAATGACTGATCCACAAAGTACTTGCTATTTATGACCAATTATGAAAGATAATACAGAATGAAGCAAGATGTTTTGAGTTACTTTTAACTGTTTTGTAAGTGTGACGTCTAAAAGAAAAAAAGTCTTTCATTTAAAAAACAGCTCTTCACAGATTCTTCTTGTATCTTGTGGTGATGTGACACTGTGGCCTTCTGTTCTGGAGTCTGTGAAAATTTCATAGTCATTCCCTCCCTGTAAACAGAAGAGAAAAAAGCAGAAAAGGATTTAATGTTATTTAGCTCAGCATACAGTCGGTTGGGAGAGGGGGCAAAGGCACAAAGGAAATTCTAAAAAGAATCTGAATTGACCTCAGACTTAAAGGGTTGCTAATGAACTACCATGAGGACACCTTTAAAGCAGCCTCCTTAGTCAAACTGAAACATAGGTTCAATTTAGCTAGTGCTTGTTAGTACAGTACTTAGGTCATTGCTGCCAGCTAACAATACTGTTATCTTGCTGGCTAACGTTTGGATATTACAGTTGGAACTGGTTACTAGTCAGAGGATATTGATGAAAGAGTCTTTCCTGTCTTTATAATAGGATACGCAAGCAGCAGCATCCTATGTTCCTTTTAGCAAGCAGTAGAGTAGCTAGCGTAACTAAACAGAATTTGCAGGGCTGGAGCAAGTCTTATTCTAAAAGTTTCAGAACTTCAGGTTAGTTACTGAGAGAGACAGTAACTCTTGCAAACCACAGGAGATAATGTATCGTCACATCTGAGATGCTGTCTTCCAGAAAGCTAAAAACTGCAAACCGCCAAGTTAATATAGTTCTGAGATTTTGCATAATGTGTTTGTAACACACCTGTGCTGAAACTTCTGCAGAACACCACAAACACTACCATAAGGTAACTTCCTGACCTGGATGCTAGAATTGGTAGTAAAAGCAAAGAGTTTGCAGTAGAAGTTTAGCTATGTTACTACTTTCATATAGCAACGCAGTATTGATTTTTAATTGTTTACTTGTTAATATTAAGGTGTAAAACTTGTTGCAGAAAATGATACCAGCACATGATATTTGTAACTCATTTGCATTATCCTCTTCCTTCCAGTTTGTTTCCTTTCTTTTCAGCTAAACCAGTGTTAACATTGTTGTTCCTGTTTTGTCCTTGCTAGCTCTGAGTTTGACCTGACATTTGTAATTGGTTACTCATCACAGGAGAGTGACGAAAGGTTCTTTCACAGCTGGCTCAGTGAGCAAAGGAGCCACCTGCAAGAGCAGAGATCCCTGAAAGAAGTTCATGCACTACAGGGAACAGGGTACCTACTTTTTGTGTCACTTGCCACCCTACTTTCCAGTGAGTCAACAGCAACTCTTGCTACCTCAAAACACTGAAAATGCTGCACTGCCAATGACAGGGTTTAAAACCAGCTGTCCATAAACTCATTGCCACAGGGCCAAGTAATTGCTTTTGCAGCCAGTGTCAAGGGGAAAAAAAAAAAAATTTAAGTGTTTCTTTTTCTTATAAAACTTAGCCTGTTCTCAAAGCGACTGCTGCAGTCCCTTGGCTGTGTTCAAACAGCCTGAATTCCAACCAAGGCCTTGTGCCTGCTGTTCCCTTTGGCTAGCTCTAGTCAGTTCTCTGCTCAGTGTTCGAAAGCCTCTGAATCACCCTGCAGAAGCCTTCTGAGGTGTCTAGTTCTCTCCACTGACTAGGGACAGGGATAGTTTCAGTTCCTGAATGTAGAGACAGGTGCAGTGGTTAGCAAAGAAATGGTATCAAATTAAATGGAAAAATGAATATGTTTAATTACCAGCCAACAAGAAACATCTATCTTCTACCAAACTACCATCAACCTACCACACAGGATAATCAGTTTTATAAAGTCAAGCCACCTAGGTTTTTAACATAATTACAGAATTTTAAAATATATTCCAGTATTAACCCTGTGAAGAACATTGTGTTCACTTCAGAGAAGAGAACAGAAATCTATGCTTATGGCAATCCCTCAGCATTACGTTGAGCAATACTGCACAGCCAGTGAAAGAGAGCCACACTTACGCTCTGCCTTTAATTCGTAAGGCACCTGATTAGAACCTATGTGGCTTGTGGTTTAAAATGGAAGCTCTGAAATGTATATACAAAACAATATACTCACTGGCATAGTCTTATCTCCAAAGAAATAAATAGTCTTGTATTCATCTTTGGCAACAATTCCTAAGCAGTACCTCTTATCCCAGCCATCTGGAAACACATCAAAGCTTATCTGGCCTCCTAAGATAAATATGAACCAAGCAAATTGTTTTATTATAAGAACACATTTGTGAAGAAGAGAACAAGTGAGGAAGAGCTTTGCTGAAGTCACAAAAATGTTATGAGAAACTGCAGTTAAGTCTTAGAATTACAGAAAGTATTTTATAGGGCATCAGTTACTACAGTTGTGATTTACAGATTATTTATTAACCCATTAAATAAATGTAAAAGGAATTTTAGCATGTTCAGTTTGGGAACCCAAACAGTATTGCCTGCAAATCTATCAAAACTCTCAAACCAACTGAATCTTCTTTAAAAAATTATATTGTACTTAAACTTTTGATTTTTGAGAAGAAACTACATGACCGAATGCAGCCAGTGCTGTATCATAGTGTTCTCACCTTCTAAATACTGAGAAATGAATCTACATGTTCTGTCTGGATCAGACAAGAACTACCTTTACCACTGGTTCTTTTTTACTATAGTTGAGGTTATTTCATATTGATTTTTTTTTGTCTTTAGTATAAAGACTTTTTAAGGCTTTCAAAATAGGAAAAGGAGAAAACCAGCCTTTTAAACAAAGCCTAACAAACAACAATTTCAACTTCATTATTACCAACCCTGACTTGACATTAAATCTGTTTCCTAAAAGATTTTTTTAAATATCAAAGACTGTGAAAAAATGTCAGTTTTTCTTTAAACTTGCATTTGCTTTTAGATTTTCTTTCCTCTCCTTCCTCCCACACAATGCAGCTACAGAACTGAAGAACTAAGGGCTACTGGAACTGTACTGATGTAGTAAGTATTTCTGATCAGAATTGATTAGCAGAAACAATTCTGACTAATCAGTATGTTTTGAAAATGAGCAGAATCAGTCACATAACTGACATTTAAAAGACAATCAACTAATGACAAGCAATGAAGTTCTCTTTGTTGGTGGATTTCAATTAAAATGTACTAACTGAAAGCCTAAAAGGAAAAAAAGCTTAATCTTGCAGGCAATGCTTGCAACCACCCCCATAGTGAGAACTGTCATACAAATGAGAGGTTATGTCATATCTATGAGAGGATATGATTTGTTTTAAATGTAATTTAAATGAAATGACTTGTTTTAAATGAAAATCTTTTAAATATGTTACCTATAGAAAACGTGAGGCCTTTTCCTGCAAATTCTCTTTGTAAATCAGCTACAAATTTCTCTCTTATATGTTCCTTCTGTTAAGAAAAAAAAAGAATGCATCAGTTATGAGCTGTGTTATTTCAATGATTTGAGGGGGAAAAAAAAAGAAAACATCCAAAAAATTTGCAAAGGTCCAAGTACCAGGAAAGTGTGATATAGCTATAATCTATTAATACTTAAAGTATGTTGAGAATATTTCTACATTAATCTGTTAACAACTTGTAAAAAGTGAGAGCAAAACTTGACATACATACTGTGATATTCACATTTCTATCTGAAAATCTTAAAATACTAATGAAGTATGCCTATCTCCTGTTAAAATTCAGTTTTACAGCGGGGGAAACTGAGGCACAGGAGGAGTCTTAAAAGTGCCATATACTCCAAAAATGGTATTTTCAGAATGCCTTGGGCTTAGATGTGTTTAGGCATCCATTAACTGAGTCACAGTCAAAGATCACTTTTGAGGAGTTAGAGTTCAGTTTTTGTATCAGGTCAAGAAAACTTATTATGGTGTAGGAGGGACCAGAACGCAGGTAGCGTGGCTCAGATTCATTTCAGCCTTGCATAGTTAGCTATGTGCAAGGGGGATAAAAGATGAATAGTTTAGTCAAGGCTTTTAAATTTTGCTTTAAAAGGCTTAAAAGATTTGACAAGAAAAGGAATAGTTTTATTGGTGCGAACAAATACAAAAGCTGGTATAGCAAAGGGCACTCCAGATCAGGAGGGTTTCCTCTCTGACAGGGCTTTGCAGGAACATTTGTGTAGAAGTGGACATTCAGTACTCTGCATAGAGTACTGAAGAAACAAATAAAGCAAAGCTACCCTTCCTGCAAATCACCGTACTATTGCTTCAAAAAGCTAGCTATTGTATACATTTCCTGAAGCCTGACCTAGAAGTTTGTTCAACCACATGGAAAGAATTAAAATGAAAAACTGGACAAAGTGCAAATGCTTTTTTAAAATCATAACCTGACCATAACTGCCTCTCTCAGAAGAGTCATATATTTTCAAGAGTTATAACTCACCTTATCAAGTTCATAGAACTCAATGCGTTCTTCCTGGCTGCAGCTTCTTCCAATGGGGGACACATTTAACATCCCATTTCGGAACTCAATAAAAGTACCCCTAAAAAAAAGAATTGATTAGTAGGACAGAAAATAGATGAAAAATAGCTTGAAATACTGAGTATCACAATGAGGTTTCATTTAATTCTAAAGACAATGGGAATCAGAGGTCTCCTTCAGCCTCTCACTGTATGCATGAAAAAACATCAATACCTCTACCACCGAGGAGTCTTTCAGACTTTTATGTGAATCTAGCAGCCTCAACATTGCCTTACTGACTTCTGGTTTTAAAAGTAAACTGGAGCATCCTGTCAATCTGACTTTCATACCTGAGAGGCCAGTCTTTTAGCTCTTGGGTGAAAGGACAAAATTCAGAGCTTCTAGCTAGCCTCACATGAAGTATGAATTAATGTCTTGAGCAGCTGCATCCTCAAGTATCATATAGAACAGATCTTACTGCAAACTTCTATTCTCTGGAAACCACTGTACTGCTGAATTCCAAACATACCAAGGGAATATTTTTCCTATAAAAGTTTAATTTCCTTCCTTCTTAAGTGAGAATGATCAGGATTTCAAATCCTATAGAAAGTCTTGCCCATCAAAATCCAGAAAGACAGAAAATAAACAGTTCTGGGAGTACCTTTGAATAAAAACACATCTTGTAATCCTTTTTCACCTGCTCCAGATGGGAGCTTGTCTTTGTATGCGTGGATTGTTCTCTGTCTCTGTTTCAAATATAGTGTTCCTAAAACACAAATTATTTATTTTCTGCTGAACTAACAGTTTGCTTTATGTATTGATGCTCAACACTAACTCAAGAGAATATGGTGACATTGAGATGCACATACCTTTTCTTTGGCAGTTTAATCTTTGCAATATAACTCAGGCAGTAGTTGATTACATCTTGAAGTATGTCCTCACCCAAGTGACCCTGAATGTTCTAACAGAAGAAAGACCTTTTAACCGAAGGTTCAGAATTTGAGATTCTAAAAACAGGTCATGTAGAGAACACAGATACTGGATACTCAGATATGGTTAATACCAGGAAGAAACAAGCCTTCAAGAAATAATTCAGCTGAGGCACATGCGATACTGACTAAAGGCTCCCATTCTTTTACTTTTTAAACTGTAACAACAAACCCTCATTTAACATGTTGCATACAGGCACCTGCTTTAAAAGTAAACAGTGTGGGCCAGAGACAGAAGACCTAAATGAAAAGTCACAGTTAAAGTCTACTGTAGCCAAGCATGAAGAAATGGAGATCATTACCTCAATAAACTGGAAACCACTGCACCAGTCAGGGTCCATTTTAATTTTTTTTTTTAAATCTCCATTAGTTATGTAGACGCAATGAAGGTGATGAGGGTATCTAGAATCACTTGTACACTTTTATTCACTTAGAGCATTTACTTAAGCTTACACAGTGTATCAGAACATACAGTCTTGAATTAATCCTAAAGAGCGGCTACAAGTGATAAAACGAATTTGCTGAACCCTCAGGCCAATGGGCATCAGCTATGACATGCTATCTTCCATAGGAACTCTGGGAGCAGAGGCCTATGGATAAGTTGACAGAAATGTTGCTCCAGGATTTTCACTGTTCTCATTTGGCCAGACAATCTAGGCTCCCAACAGCTTTTGGTTTTGAGAACATCCCAGAGAAGAAAGCTTAAGGTGAAGATCATCATTGCACAAATCAGAGAGCCAAATGAATGATCTGTTACAGAAATAACATATAACAATAGCAGCAATGCCAGCCTTAATTAGGAAGGTGATTACAGAAGACTGCACTGTGGCAAGAAAGCAAAATCTTGGTTAGAAAATTTCACTTTACTGAAAATTTTAAACATACCTGCTTGCTCAAGAATTTCCCATCTTTGTATGCTACAAGACCGTTTTCTGGAAAAACATAGTCAAATTTTTCAACCACTAAAACGAAACAAAAAGGCAGTGATTTATAATTTTTCCCTAAAACACTGTATTTTTATGGAGAATCTTCTTATATATTAAATAGGTTAAAATACAGCAAACATTAGATCATAAAGCATGAAAGATTTAGCAGCATCACATTGAGCTCAAGATCAAAACCACTCATTTCTGCACTCATTTCTCTCACTGAGATTAGCATGCATCTCAAATCATATTGAGGTCTTTCAGTTAAGTTGCTTGTACTTTGTTTAGAGGCTCTTCCTCTCCCACAAATGTGTTTTTTTGCACTTAAATGTAAGGACTACTGAATACCTTAAATATTGCAAAAACCTGGCGCACAGCCTGGCTAGAGAGCAAATAAAATACTACCATTTTAGAGTTGTTTTTTCGACAGTAAGTCAGATGACCGACCACATTAGATGACCGGGAGCTGTGAGAATCTTGCTACAGCGTGCAGCAAGAGGCTTGCTGGAGACTGCCGTGAGGCCAGACGAGTTCTGGCTCGTGCATCACGGAGGCTATCGGGGCCTCACTTACGTACAGACCGTCACACTACCGTTAGGTCTCTCAGGCAGAAGGAGGAATGCCTCCCAGACGGGAGCTAACAAAATCAGCTCCCTCGGGGATAAGCCAGACAACTGAGCAGCCGGTACGTGTTCGCGTTATAATTTACGTACATAATTCAGTTTTAAGAGCCCAATGTTCAAATGCCTTTCTAAGGCGCTACTGCAAAGCCTGAATTGCACCGTTAGTAACAATCCTTTAAAGGGACACCTAAAGATCTGTAAAATGCAGATGCAGTTTCTAAACGACTATAAATAACTTCCAGGAACTGAGCGGGACGCAGCAAAGCCAGGGCAAGGCCAGTTCAAAGCAAGGGCGGAGCAGAGCGAACAGGGAAGCGCCTGTGAAACCTCTCGGCGCGTCCGGCCCCTCCTTACCGTCGTCACCCAGCTGCTCCTTGATCTTTTCGAAATCGGAGCCACCCACGACGCCCACTCTCACCTTCTGGCGCAACTTCTGCAGGAATTCCGCCATTTCCGCCGTGATTTTCTGGTTCCCAAGAGAGAAGAGGCAGGTCGATCAGCCCCCGCGCGGTTACAGCGAGGCGCCGCGACGGGGGCGAAACGCGCGGGCTTCAACCGCGACGACACCGCCCGCCCGCGACGCGAGGGGGCCGGCGCCTCCCGCAGCTCCCCCGCGCCCGGGCTGGGGGGAGCCGGGGGGAGCCGCCCCGCCGCGCCCAGCCCCCGCGGCCGCTGGGGAGGGGAGGGGAGGGGAGAGGCGGGTGCTCCCGCCGCCGCCGCCGCCGCCGCACTCGCCTGCCGCGGCGCCGTGAGGGTGCCGTCCACGTCGAAGAGGCAGAGCGCGACGGTCCGCGGCGCCGCCATGGCGCCCGGGGCACGGCGGGAAGGGCGCGGCGCCGCCGGCCCCTCCCCTCCCGGCCCCTCCCCTCCCCTGCCCTCCCGGCCCGTCCCGGCGTGCAGCGCGGCGGCGCGGGGCGGCGGAGCGCAGCGCCATGGCGGCGGTAAGCGGAGCCGCGGCCTGAGCCCCGGGTGGCGGGACGAGACGGGACGGGACGGGAGGGCGGCGCGGCGCGGCGCGGCACTGCACTGCTGGGGGCGAGGCGTCCCCAGCCGGGGAAGGACCGGCCCCGGCCCGGGGCCCTGCGCCGGGGGGGCGCGGGCTGAGCGGGGCCGCCCCTGAGGCGCCGGCGGTTTGTCCGGGGGCCGTTTGCGCTAACGGCCGGGGGGAGGGGCGGCCCCGCCGCGCGCTGCCGCTAACGGCCGGGGGGGCAGCGGGGCGGGGAGGCGCCGGGGCCCCTCGCGGCCTGGCAGCGCGGGCGGCCGGCGGTGCGAGGGGAAGGAGCCCGCGACCTGCAGCCGTGGCCGTGGCCGCCCCCGAGCGCGTAGTGCGGCCCGCGGCAGCGCTCTCGGGCTCCGTGTACCGCGCTGCCGTTCTGCGCGGCGCCGCGGGCCAGCGCCTCCTGGTGCTGCCGCTTCCCACGGTTTCCCTCAGCTCGTCCTCTAAGTGCTTGCTGAACGTTGCGCTGGTGGCCAGCAGCCCCAGGGTCTCTTCCCTCTTTGCTTAGGGGAACCTGCAGTACCGGTCCTTTTCCTTCGAGTCTGCTGAAAAAGTGGAGAGCCGGGGGTGCCATAAGGCTTTGCTCAGTAAGCTAATTTCGGTATCAGTTCTGGTATGAAAAGTGCTTTCTGTCTGTCTTCATCTGCAGAGACACAAGTGTGAATATCAGCTTCCCAACATAAAACTCATGTTAAGTATACAGTTACAGTGAGCTGGGGGGGCTTATGTTGGCTGTCTTCAAGCTGCCTCAGAAACAGGTTCTGAGCTATTTATTTGCTTATAAAAACAGTCGAGGAAGACTTAAATATTATACTGTGGGAATATTTTCTTGTAGGCTAGACTCTGCATAATTAGGAGTAAAGCCTGCATGACACCATCTTTGGGGAGATGTCTACAAAATGAGTTCTGGACAAGCTTGTGGAAAAAAGAAGATATTTGCCCATCCTGCTTTTTTGGTACATGGGTGTGTTTACAGCCACAGAACTGGCGAGTTAACGGTGTTAATACTTACCTTAGGACACAGCAAGCGCGGTCTGAGTGTTTGTGCAGTTCAGCCTCCGCTGATGTGGTCCAACCTAAGGCTGTGGATGAGAAAACTGAAGAGTTCAGGCTGGTCTACAGGTTTCCAGGGATTAAGTACTGTAGAGTGTTGTCGAGAATGAAGCTGCTACAGACTGCCATCACCACAGTCACGTTGCCTCCTGTCTGTTACCTGTATCTGCACGACCAGGTTTCCCAGACTATCCTGTTGTATGCAACTGGCATTGCTTGCTTTGCTGGTGGGATGTTGTATGGTATGAGCTATTTTTTCAGACGAATCATTGGACTAATCTACTTAAATGAAACTGGCAGTACTGTCAAAGTGGCCCACTTGACCTTTTGGGGAAGACGGAAAGACATTCTGTGCCCAGTAGAGACAGTGATGACTTTGGGTGATGTTGGAGATGGCAAAGAGGAGTTACTTCTCCAGTTCAAACGGTACAATAGTACAGATATCTTATATTTTACGCTTAAGTTTGGTCAGATTGTAGACAGAGAGAAGTTTATTCAAATATTTGGAGACTTTGTGTGATGCAGCAGCTAATTTCAAGTGAGTGATTTTTACATGGTCATTGTGCTTATTCTTCTGCGAAGTTTAATGATTAAACCAAACTGACACAATTCCATTGTTCTCCTATGCAAAGTCTGCTTGTAAGTGAAAGTAGAAGTGGTAAAGAATGATCCCCTTATAGTTAGTTTAAGTAGGATCTCTTCTGTTTTGGATACACTAAGTGTGCAGTCACCAGCAGCTCTAAGTCTAAATCACCTTGCTTGGAATGTGCAGTAGCAGGTGCAATTACTGATGCCGACTCTTTCAGCTTGCTTCTTAGACTGAGTGTTTTGAATGTTAAAAACTGTTGAAGGGAAATGCAGTACCATGTCAGAGCATCCTCACTTTTAATCGATTGTTCGTTTTTAGGAAACTTTGGGCTAACGGGGAAGTCTCTTGAAATTAAAATTTTTCTCGTATAAGCATGTAATAAGTAGTGCTAGATGTCACAGAGATATACAGTCATGCATTAATGAAATTATGGGATAACTGGAAAGACTGATATATAATGCTGTAGCAGTTTTTCTAGCAGAGAAAGTCAGTGTTAAAGAAACAATACTTTGACCAGCTTCTTGTGAGCGCTCATGATGGGTGAAGGGGTCTCCTGGCAAGCTCTTCAGGGAGGTGAACTAACTTGGCAATGCAGGGGGTGCATGCTGCAAGATAAATTGACAGTTAGTTGTAAGGGCAAGTTAAAGACTGGGACAGCATTCCAGAAGCCTCTAACAGAAATTGCTTTCCTACTGAAATGGAGGGAAAAAAATACACCTGAACCTGTCAGTTAGAGGGACAGTGTATGATCCCTCAATCAGTGTTTTTTGTTTGTATCCTAATCATCATTTTCTGAAAACTGGGAAGTATCTGCTCTTCACTGCATGTGTTCATGTTGTGTTTGTTTTAGGCTATAGACATGAATGGTACATTTAATCAATGCTGTAACTCTTGAGTTGCACAAAGTGGAGTAAATATTGCAAAATACCCTTCTACTTACTGGATTTGGATAAAAAGAAAGATGAAAGGTAGAACAACTAAGAGCTATGTTGTATTAGGGCTGAAAGTATAATAGGTGTGGCTTGTGTTCTGTCAAATTGTAGAGTTGATCACCTCAGCACCTGTGTCCATGAAGGACAGTGGCTTTATTCTGTGGTGGCAGTAGGAGTCTTCCTTCACTAAAATCAAGACCCGGCTAGAAATGAGAGGCAGGGTTTAACCCCAAGAAAGAATCGAGCCTGATCACTTTTAACATGTAAATTTTTTTTTAAATTGTCAGATGCAAGTTTACTACTTACACTGCTCTTCTAGCTGTTAATTCATTTGAAACAATGGCAAATAAACGTAACCCTCAGCAACAAGGAAGTTTGGAGTGTTCATTTTTCCTGTTTCTCCCTCAGGCCTATTCAAACCTCTGTCTCTTGGTGGGGCACATCAGTAGATGTGGATAAGTAAAACTGCCATTAAAATGCGCAGCCTGACCATGATTTCATATTTATTAGTGTTGAACTTTTCATAACGGCTTCCAAGTTATTTTAAATTTTGACTGATAGAGTGATACAGCAATATCAAAAGGAAAAGAGAAATTGCTCTTGACTTAAACACGATGGCAGCAAGATACCAGCTGACTGAAGTGGGCTGTATGTATACTACATGTTCTGGATACTCATCTTTGTTAGAATATATTTAGTATGCACCAAGTGTAAAATAAAGGGCTGTAGAGAAGTTCATTTATAAATATTTTATTTAAGAATATTGATTACACATGAGATGTCATTTTATGGATCTGTGTACATAGTTACGAGTTACACCATGAAGTGTAGTTAAGTATTTGTTTAAACATTTATTTGGCACTGTCCACAGTACGCTGTAAACAATATTAACTTTATTATGCTTCAGCTGCAGTGCTTTATGTATTCTCTAACATGATTTCATCAACATGTTGTACACAATTATACAGTTACTGAGTGTCAGTAAAAATTATAAAAACACCTAGAGTATTCATAATAAAAGTGAAGATGTGGTAAGACTTCAAATTACTGGACCTTGTTTCTGTAAAAGTACAAGACTTGCTAGAGACATTTACTAAAACTACTGCACTGATATGTTGGACAAACTAATTTCCAATATGCAGTGAAATATATTGTTTGACTTTCCTCTTGATGATAATGTGCTTACTAGGACAGTGATGGCAATGCGGTTGTGTTGAACACCTGTTCACCAATCCTTTGTGGAAATCTCAAGATTTCCACAGTATTTGTTCAAAAACTTGCTCAGATTCTGACCAGCGGGCACCAGAAGTCTGGGTTCTGTAGAGAGTATTACAGAAATCCCATTATTTTTAAGCTAGCAGAAGTGAGATTTCTTGAGTTGCCCTATACCAGTACTCAAAAACTATAAGGGGAAGACCACAATTAACACTTATTAAAGCAGATAAGAAACCTTGCACATTTTAGTAGCTTTATTAAAAGATTTATAAATCCCTTAACTGCCTTGTGTCTTATTACATACTTAAAAATTGTGGTTAAAATGCTGATAGGGCAACTGTAAAGTCAGATGTGGTCCTTGTTTGTTGGTGCATAACATAAAAAAGTTAAACTTAATAATCAAAATTCAGATGCTTGTTAGCTAAGAAAAAGAAAAAAAGGCACCAGACAGTTCAAGTAAGCCTTAAGCAAATAGCAAAGAGTAAGTATCAAAGAGGTGTCCAAAACAATTATCTGAAAATAAACAGATTAATGAATTGTTGACAATTTTTGATCCTGTGGCTTTCTAGGAGACCCCTGAAGTATGCCTGCCTTAGAATAAACTATTAAAGCAACAGAAATACTTTGCATTTTAGATGTGCATTTAGCACTAGGCCTTGAGCGTAGTGGCTCTGATGTCAATAAATGGCTAAGATAAAGCAATTCAATTCTGCTGTAGTTTTACAAAATACCTTAAGGTATTCATGTAGAACTTGTAATATCTAAATGAATGGCTATTATGGTGTATTATGGGCAGAAAATAATAAAATAATCCCAGATCATTCTAGATTGCTGACAGAGGTGGAAGTATGTGCTTCACCTGATACTCTAAGCTTTAGTAAATAACGTACTTCTGCATATAACTTTCTCTGTACAAGTTTGATTGTAAGAGACAAGTCAAAAGTTTTAAAATCTAGGATGAAGAAAGAAGTATAAATACTTCAGTTCCACCTACAACACTGCACATGTGGCTGAGTGCATTAATGTCTCTGAAGCATTATGTGTAGGCTGAAGGCTGGGTACAGTAGTTGATGGCATCCTGATCCAGCTGGGTATGGCAGACTTCTGTGTTCAGGGGAATAAAGCTGGCAATTATTCTGTAAAATACTGTACTTGGCAGTGGTGGAAAGCAGAGCTTTCCTTGAAACACCTACTTTATCCCAGCTACCATTAGAGAATGGCACTTTCTGTGTGGCAGGCATGTGGCCTTAACTTTTCTGCCACGCTTGAAGGCTTGTTGCTGCTTCTGGACATGAGTAAAGCTACTGTGGTTATCTGTGAAAACAGATCGTACTAGGTCATATTTAGACTATCAAAGAGTCAGGGCCATGAATGTAGGGAGGACGCTGCAATTAATATGACCCAGGCCTGAAGATGGAGGGCCACAGCTTCTACAAAGGTAGGGTGCAGGACAGCTGCTGGTGACCACTACCAATGCTCTGCCTGTGTCCAGAGTTTGCATGGAGCAGCTTGCCTTGGGCAGGATTACAGACAGAACACAAACTTCAGTTGATGACTTTACACTTATCTTGTAAGTGAAGAGACATGAATTAATGCAAACTGATTTCATAATCTGAGCTGTTCAATGTGAGGGAGCTGCTTTTTACTTGAAGTTTGCTAAGATGTCACTGAAAATGTTCAGAAAGAGGTGTGCATGATGATCCTTGAAGATCAGTGTTGGACGAAAACGAATTGATCTGTCACCGCAGCCTCCCAGCACAACACCTAGGACAAAAACAGCTATTTTAGTCATTTCCATTTTTGCCAGATACTCAGAACATACTGTTCTCTGAGTGAAATTAACCTCGCTGTGGAGGGCCCACTTAAGTTTCCCACCTCACTGCTAATGATATAAAGATACAGCACATCATCAGTGGTGCAAAGGGCCCTCAAGCTTTACAGCAACTCAGAAGCACCCTGCAGGGGCCTGTAGCTGCTCTATAAATGCTTGAAATGGTGGAACTGGTCCCAGTGTCAAAGGCAAGACTCCATCCAGAACACAGCTCAAGCAGCAACTAAGACTTCAATGCTACAATACTCTACAAGTTGAGCACCTCAATCCCAGAACAAGACACAATAGGTTTCTCTGCCTTTTTTTTTTTAAATACACTTTATCGTTAAATGAATACTTCTTCATTATTAAATGCAAAAAGTTAAGACATCTCAGTGATGACAAATTTTTCTTGCAGTACCTAAAAATGCACAGTATTCCCTTGATTCAGAAATCAGTTAATTTTTTGAAAGGTTTCTCTACTATGAAAATCCATACTGTTGAGCTGTGTCAGCTTACCTTGCCTCTAAGCTACCTTACCTTTGTGTACCATGAAACTGTCACCTTTTCTCCCTGCTAGCTTACTTTCTAAGAACAAAAAATATTGATGTCTTTTACACTCTTAAAATTTTGGTTTGGCAATAGCTCAGATGCATCATGCCTGCTTCCTTCCAAGAGACAAGGCAGATATCAGTAACATTAAGAACTGCAACAGCAGTAAACCCAGGGCCCAGACTTATATTCAAAGAGAATGTAAGGCTTCAGATCCTGAGGCCAGGTTCCCCTTCCGAAGCTTGAGACCTGTTAGTCTGGAAGAGATCCTCTCTATAGCCAGGTAAAAGTTCTATAGTAAAGGAGGGATGCAGTTGCAGAGCTGTGCCCATTTTAGGCAAATCTTTGTATTTCATTATTAGGTACTCCATAAAATTCTTAGTTCTCCCTGTGTTTTCCTGTCTGACAGTTGTATTAACTTTCTCGTAATTATCCTGATCTGTTTCTAGAAGTAAGCAAGCCATGCAGAGCTTCACCTCAGTTCACCGCAGAGGAATATGAAAGAGATCTCGGAAATAAGACGGGCCCTGCAGAGTCTCTTCCCATCAGGTTAGCCATAAAGAGGAAGGCAGACATTGTGCATGGGTGTGTGTGTGGCTGTACACACTCCATGCAAGTGACTAGTTGGGATATTTACGAGAATAACACTGTTATTTCCAGAAAAATCTAATTACAGTTTTGCTCAGAACTTGCTTTTGTCCACTAATATTGTAGTGCACATAGGCCATACAGAAAAGGAAAATTTAAAGCATTACATATCCCACTGTTTATCATTTACACACAGTTAATTTACACACAGACATTCTTACCTTTGTTTCTGGCTATTGTAATTAACTTGTTTCTAGTTGCATCATTTGGAGTGTCAAATGAACAGAATGTTCCTCTTCCTCTCGCTCTGCTGATTAGATGGGGGTAACGAGCCTGCAATGAGAGGTAAGGAAATATGTATGGCAGCTGCTGAAACAGAGGGCACCTGGTGGCAAGCTCTGCACAGGCATCATGCCACATGGAAAAGCTGCTTCCTCCTCGGTTTTAGTGGAGTGAAACTATTCACAGTCTGATTTTCTGACAACCTTGTGTCCTGTTCACCCATTTCTGACAACAATCTGGATAGCCATAGACTTAGAGCCATAGGGCACGCAGATCTCATGTTCTCCCTTTACAAAGGAGCTAAATGTCTGAAGCAGGAAGTGAGAATGAATTTGCACCCCTGAGCTGAGTCAAAGAGAATCTTTCTTTGAGCTTCATGAATTGAGCAAATGCAACTTGCATCTAAAAACATACTCTGGGCAAATCTGAACAATCTGGAATGGGGCTAGAAACTAGCTCATCCTTATGCTGCAGTAAGACACGCTTACTAGTATACTCTGCCCCACTAATAAGTGAATTACAATCCTCTTGTTTTATTTAAGAGTAACCTTTTTTGGTTTGGATAGCAGAAGTTTGGTTTGGATAGTGGAAGTTGTATTCTGGCCTTCCAAAGCATGAAGATAAGTCTTTTTTTTTTTTTTTTTTTTTTTTTACATTCTCCTCCCTGCAAATGTCCTTAAGTTAGAGAGAAAGCCGGGGCTGTATTTGGGCATATCCCTACACTTACTCTTGGTGCACAGGTGCCTTTGAGGCCAGCATGCACAAACCTGCCCTGAGATGTCTGGCTGCTTTGCCTTGCTCATGTGGGGCTCCACAGTTGAAGCTGCAAAGGAATTTCCCTTACTTAGTTGAGGAGGGAAGACTATAATTTTCTTGCCCAAAGGCCCAACTGAATTGTAACAGAATATGAAGGTACTTTGCTGTAGAAAAAATTTTGGGGGACAGTGAAATGCTAGCTGCTTGCAATGATAGAGACTTCTAGCAGAATAACTGCACTAGCTGCAGTTCATACCTTCAGGTATTTTGCAGGTGGCTCTTTATTATAAAAAATAGCATTATATAAAAACCAGCATATAACAAAAAATTATAAAACATTATAGAAAACAGCATTATATAAAAACAGCCATATAAAACCAGCATTCTTAAGTCAGTAAAAGAAAGTTTACTTCACATTTATTCAGCCTTGCACTGAAGTACCTAAACCAGTAAGTTATGATCAAATTCACTGGTCTAGTTGCCAGCTGGAGATGCCTTAGTCTAGAGTGTTTAAGTTGTATAAGGTCAGATCCTAACTAACTGATCAGCAAGCTGTTCCTAATCCACTTTTCTCCTTTAAATAGATAGTAAGCCTTCCAAATGTTTACCTGTAAATCCAGCAGCCCAGTCAGTAGTGCTTTCCCTGCATGGGTTGCATTGTTTAGAAGGTCTTCTCTTTTAATAACCTTAATAACTTCAGCAAGCATAAGGTTCTTGGATGGATCTCCAAGCCAGGTGTTAAAAATCCGATATGGCTTAGGAAATGGTGGAAAGAGAGTTGTGGAACATGTTAACAGGCAAATCACCATAATGCTCTCCACTTAGAAAAGCAAGTCATCAAACTGATAATACAAACACCTGGTATATCAAAAAACTGGCTCATCTCTGATGCCTTTTTTTTTGTTGTAAGAGCAAAAGACAATGCCTGCCTTGCTCAGCAGAAACAAAGATGGACTACTGTATGCTATGGATTTAGTGCATTTTCTCTTGCAACTGGCATCTCATTGAAACACTGCTATAGATAACATGCGAATCAGCATCATCTATACGGGTTTTGCATTCAAGCTTTATCTCCCCCTCTCCTCTTCCCCCATTAGTTCATTTTTTTCATTTATTACATCTAAAATGATGTTACATTCAAGAAGAAACCTTACTGACAGAATGTGCTTACATGCAAGCTCTGAAGATACTAAGTTGCCCTGCCAAAACAAGGTGTCAATTTGTGGCCAGATTTGGTACTGAAGGTCAGTTTATTAGATGAGGCTATATATTCCTAGTTCTCCACTCTTTCCCACCAGTCTTGTGACCTTGGTGACTGAGGGAGACTGGGCTAAAGTTAAAGAAGCAAGCCTGCTATCCACTTGTGTGTAAGCACATAGCAAATATCTATCAAGGAGCAGCTCCATCTAGCTGAACTCGCATTACTGAAGGAAAGCTTGCCTCTCCCATGGCCTAGTACATTACAGTTACTCAAGAATGAACCACCAGAACCACCACAAAGTCCAAACATAATTGAAAAAATCTTACAGCATTTGGCCTGAACTCCTCTTTGTGGAAAAATCCTCCTGTCATCATCTTCTTACTAAACGTTACCACATCAGCTGGATCATCCAGGCCCCAATGTTCATGTGCCCAGAATTTTCCTGTGCAGCCACCTCCTGTCTGCACTTCATCCACTAAGAATGCACAGCCGTGCTGTGGAGATAGATTGAAAGTGCAGGGAACCTGAGTCCACATTTCCAAACCAAAAGTACTTTGCCAGTGAACAGATAAAGACAAGCCAAGTATATGTAACATTCATCCCTTCCTCTGCCTTTGCCCCTCCCAAATCTCCCCAACCCAAAACCACTGCCACCAGATTTCCTAATCGGGCTTTCAACTCATTTTGCATTAGATTTCACAGTCAGAAATTTGGCTATTTTTCAGAATGGCACCAGAAATATTTTCTGCATAAGTCCACAAATGCAATATATGTTTTTATGTAGTCTAGCCTTAAGCATTTCTAGAGGATGCCTGAAAACATCTGGGAGGAGTCTGGGTGCAATTTTCAAAGCCTCAGACAGAAGTAGAGCATTAAGAACCTTATATTCTAGTTTGCTTTTAAATAAGAAGTCTCTGCCTCCAATCTGAGCCAGGCACTTGTGGCATAAAGGCACTACCAGCAGCACAGTCTAGGGGCCTAAAATCATCCTAGAAGACCTGCCTTTTCAGATGAGTCTGGTGTAAGAACCAGTCATTTTAGCTGGCAAAGTGCTTTTTTATGTAAAGGACTATTTCATAGAGACTGGGGGACAGGGAGATCTCAAGCCAGACCTTGAGGTTTAAATTTGAACCTATTGCTAAGTACTTTTGGCAACTTTTAGACAAGACAAATCAGTTCACCTTGTTTACTTTCATATCCCCGCTGTTATAAGCAGTTGTTAACAAAGGGAAAAGCTGCTGCTTCTCATGGAAGAACAGAATTTTCCAAATGTCACGTATGGTCTTCTTTACAAGCACACATTAGTTTCTCCCACAAATGTTTGAGGGGAGAAAAAAAAAAAAAGCATGAAGTAGGTCTTACTGAGGGCCATCACTTCTAAACAGATAACTTTACATTCCAAGTATCAAGACATCTGCCTTTTTTCATTGCTGGCTTACTGGAACATCAGCACTTACAGGCAGACTCAGCTTGTGTTTCTGTCTCAGCTCTTTTTGTAATTAGAAACAAATATTTCAACAAAAAGTTACCCTTATCTATATCCATCTCTTCTGGAATTGCTCAAAACCACTCAGCAAATCAGCAGTACCATTTAAAGATCACTACTGTGAAACCCATAGTTAATGAATCAGAATTAGTTTCTCTGTCCCAGAATAAAATTTATTTGACTGAGGAAACCACTTAGTGTGCATCAAATAATAGAAGAGAAAATACTCTGCTGACTGTAAGGATTGCTTATATCTGAATACGTATATGTAACTATCCCAACAGCTACTGAGGAGGCCTGTGAGAAAGCTCTAAAAATGCCTGGGAGCGGGGGAAGAGAGTCCTTTGGAGACAGGAACAAATACCTGCATGTTCAGCTACCTCTGAGTGAACAGTGAAATATTTGGTTACCTTTCTGGCAATATCTCGTAACTTTCTGAAGAAGTCGTCTGAAGCATGGTTGTCCCCACCCTCTGACTGTATTGGTTCTACAATGATTCCAGCCACAATCTTCTTCTTTTTCCTGTACTTCACGATCAGATCTTCCACCTAAAAATCAACACGTTACATTTTCCTTTCAGGACGCTAGCACATTTCTTCCCAGAAAGATTAGACCTCAACACCAGAATTTCAACTTTCTTGATGCAAAAGCCATTCCTGGCTCTGAAGGCATCAGGAACCACAAGGAATTAAGTAGTTGCTCCAGGATTTAACATTGTCCTCTTGTTCCTGAATTATGCTAAAGTTTGAACCATATTGAAAACCACATTGTAACTAGAAAGCAGTTTAGCTCGCATGCTAATCTACATGAACATTGGTTTGGAAGAGCTATCAAATTTCAACTGAATGTATCATGGAAACTACTGTAGTTTACTAAGCCATTGTTGTCATTCCACCCAAGTAACATGGAAGAAAAAGCAGACTTTGTGTCAGAACACAAAACTCACCTAATGTATTAAGAAGGCAATCTGACAAGTTTGCTTTTTCTAGTCACCCAATGCAGACACTTCAATCAGATGAAATAGTACAGAAATCCGGTTGCTGATCGGGGCTTAAAGAGAAGTTTTAATTAACCCTGTAGTGCCAGCTGCTGAGATTAGTAATGCCATTTGTGCTTGAAATACCACTTCCAGCTTTCAAGGCTCACAGCCTGTGCAGGCTGTATAAAGCAATGTTTCCCAAGGGGCATCAATAAGTCAATTTGAAGTCTTTCAAGCAAGTGTTCAACTTTTTTTTAAATAACAGTTTGCAGATTGATTTTTTGCATCCCACTTCCCCGCCCCCTCCCCCCAATAAGCTGTTGGGGCAAACACAGGGAAGCAATTTGCTATGCCTTGATTTTCCCTGAAGTTACACAGGTTTGAATAAGAACTCCCTGCAGTCCAACTCTGTGCACTCAGCCATGCAGTGCTCCATTCAGGCCATCACGGCCCATTCTTGGGTAGCTAGTTATGATGTTCCAGATTTAGCATTATTTTTGTTCCAGTCACAGGGCGCGTTATGCCTTGTTCCTCTCAGCAGTCTCTTAAGAGCGAGCCCTTGCAAGTGACAGAGCCTGGATCCCACTGAGCCCGACAGGGAATCTTCCAGTTCTGGTACCTGGACACAGTTTGGGTTAAACTCTGTTCTGCCCAGCTTTCCTTTTTCCTGGGCCAGGAAGGGCACAGAGCCCCTGCAATACTCTCTGGCTCATCTTCAGCTACCCAGTCAGCTCCTGTACCTGTAGGATCAGACTTTACTCTAGAAGACTATCTAGAAGTCTAAACTAGTCTAGAAGACTTTTAGGAAAGCTGAAAAACCTGAAAAACTGTCACAGGTTCTGTTTTCAGATGATTGCACACACTGAGCTGTGTCTTAGTCCACGTCCCTCTCCAAAATGCGGCAGACAAGTTCACTGTGATATAAAAAACTACTCCTGCACATGAAATTTCACTTTGGTATCATTTATGTAGACTTCTGTTATTCACAGTAAACTGACCGTTCTTTTGAAAGGCAAGGACAAACTTCTAACCGTAAACAACAGTAAATGCTCTTTTAATCACATGCTGTTCCAATCCCTGAAAACACTCTTTCAGTGAAAGCAGCTAATCCTGCTAACGCTATTCATTATTTCAAAAAGAAATCAACAGAAGACTGCCAGTGAATTTTTTACCTCTTCTAAACAACGGGCTTCTTCCTGCTGATTCTCTTTCACAAAGTCTTCCAAAGGATACTTTAGTCTTGGAAATGGAGCAATAGGCCAGTCCAACGATGGGATGTCTAATTTGTGAATTGCTTTAGAGTGAGTTGTAGCTAAGCAACCTAAAGCCAGAAAAACAAGAATTAAAACAATATCTGACTAGGAATAATACAGAAAGAAAGTTACTAAGAGGTGAAAAACTGCCTGACACCAAGATTGAAGAATTCTCTCTTAATTGCTCTATGTTTTTATTTGATTTTCTGAAACACTGTGTAATTGGACTGAGTCAAGCTTAAGTGAATTGCTCCAGCTTTTAAGCATCAGGTCCCACGTACACTGTTCCAAAAGAACAGAATCTCTGTGAATCTGATTTACAGAACAGCAATGCTCAGACTAGATAAATTTCACCTTTCCAAAGACAACTGGTTGCAAAGCTCAGTTACAGCAGTGTTAGGTAACATGTGTAGAACAGGGACTGATCCTATCTAAAATGGTAAAAACAACTGATGTTGTTTGTATACTGCAGTAATTTTACCTTATGATTTAGATTTTTACTAGTACAGATAGGAAACCTTGGATCCAGAATGAAAGTAAGGGATCTTCTGAAAACAGGTATTTAAAAGATCCAAAATTAAATCACTGTCATTCAAAATAAATATTCTGTTTCAGCACTGATGGAGCTTCTAAGGCGAGCCTTCAATAAACCTAGAGCTTCCACTGATACTATCTAAGAAAATAACTACTTTTCAAAAACTACAGTGAGATAACAACTTACTGCAGTGGCTAATACCAGCTGAGAAGAAGCAAGAGAAAGGCAAATGTGGCTGGCAGTGCTTTTCTTACCCATGGTTCTTCCATGGAATCCACCCATGAAGGAGAGCATCGCGTAGTCGGGGCAGCCGGGCGGCTGAAAGCAAACCCAGACACGTCACGGCGCGGTGCCCGCAGACAGGTGGCGGTGCAGCTCACAGCAGAGCCGCTGCAGACAGCCTTGCATAACCCACAACACCCCTTCTGCTCCAAACCCACCCACCAGCCGCAGCCTGGCTGCCCAGCGATGGAGAAGAGCAGGATGCTTTGATCCAAGCTGCTGCCCCACACAGCATGCCAGTAAGCTTCCTCTTCAAACCATCTGGTACTGTAAAATGCTATATTTACCCATTTACTCAAGTAAATTTGTCATCCCTCAAAATTTGCCTGATATTGTAAAGCACATCAAAGAATACTTGGCAATTTATATTGTGTCATAAAATTGCTTTACCCATGAACTTGCATAAAAGCAGAAAGTTCAGTACAATCAGCCTCTTTTTGTACAAACTATGGACACATAGTAAATTCCCTAAAAGCTGATAAGCAACTTCCCTGGGATTACTTAAGTATGTTGCAGACCTCCTGGATAACCCCCTTCAGGACTGAGAGAGAGCAAAGTAGTGAGAGTGTAAGTAAGCGTATGATTTGCAAGTGTATGTCCGAGTGCTTGCACTCAGGGCCCACTCAGACCAGCACGAAACTTCTTTGCATTCTTGTTGGCTTTCTATACAAAGACTGAAAAAGGACCATGACAAAATACGTGGAAACATTGTACTATCTGAAATTTATTAAAAGGATATCCTTGGATGAACACCTTCCTCCCCCCCCCTTTTAAAAATAAAAATTCCCTTTCTTTATGGTCTATATCTTATCCTAAGAGTGGAAGGATTTTCACTTCACTTCAGCATTTACACACTGTTTAGACCCTTTAATCTTGCACCCACCCTCACGGTACAAGCCCATGGCTCCAATATTTGTAATTGGATTCATCTCAGAAAGGGGAACGAACTGCCCTCTGAATTCCCCCCCCCCCAATTACAAAGAAAACTCAAACAATTAGCTCAAACTAGAAACTCAATGATTAGATAGTTAAACTTGGATAAAAAGCGATCATCATATTACAGAAGTCTTTGGTGCTGATGTCAGCTTACAAAATTCCTGTTCTTTCAGGTCATGATGTGCCATCCTCTTACTTGTATTGGCACAAGCATGTGTGTGACCATGCTGTGAGCAAGATGAAAGAACTGATCAGCTTTAACAAATAATCCTGGGAAAAAAAAGCAACCCCAAAACAACAAACCAAAACATCCTCCACGTTTTTAAAGCCAAATGAGTTCCCTAATGCAGTGTGAATGAATTGAATGCTGTGTCACTACAGAAATGCCAAGATCAGGCTAGAACCAGCAGGTTATTCATTTCTAAGATATTTATCTCATAAAGGAGATTAAATACACTGCTGCATATAAAGTTTTGTGACTGGCAAAAGCATGGCTACTTTGGTCAAAGCTGAATGGGACTCTAGAGGCTTTTCAGCTGCATCTTAATTTCCTGATCCTGCAGGATTACACTGTTAACATTTAGTCAGTCAAATTTTAACCAACCCCTTGATTAGTTTTAAGCCATAAAATCACAGCTTCTGGAAAAATTAAAAGATCTTAACATTATTTTATTTGTAAAAGTCTGCATGTATTAAAGATCTCCATGGACCTTTCCATCACCTGGACCCTTCTCTAGCAGATGGTATCTCATGACAAAAGGATGATTTTTCCAAGATTCACAGCTGGGAAGGATGCAGGAGAATATGAGCAGCAAAGCTTGACATCTGTTGGAAGCAGCTTGTATTTAACCTTTTCCTAAATTTTACAAAACTGAGATTTCACTTCGGAGATAGGAAAACCAATTTTTCCTCCAAGCTTCCCGTATAAATCAAGCCAGCACTACATCTGTAGATGTGTTTAAAAGCGTTACCTGGTTAATCATGCAAGATTCCAGTTCCTCTTTTGTGACATTATTATGGCCCCTCTCCTTGTTCTGCAAAAAAATAACAAATAGTTTTCCCTCAGTTGTGACCAAGTGGCTGAGTACCAGTATTAATAATGCTGATATTTCCAAACTACAGGCAATGAAAATGTGGAGCTTGGCCTTTAGATACTGACTGTAATCTGCATTGCAGAAGACAAACTAATTAAAGATGCATAATTCCATGAGCATTAGGACTAGTGAAAAGACTACTAAAGGTTTTCTGCAGATTTGGGTCTTGTGTTTTGAGCTCTAAATGATGTTTCCCTGCACTCAACACATTAGCAAGGTCTCTCTGCCTGGCAGATCATCAGATATTTTAGTAAGAGAGATTCAGAACAAGGTCACCTATTAGGTAAGACAGTTTAGGGGTTTCTCTCCCAAACACCTCTTTACAAAGCTTGTAGAAGCACAGTTCTTTGAAACCCCTGCAGTTCTGGCTGAAATAAACCCAGGAGTTTACAAATACACAAAAATGGCACAAACTTTTTTTTTTTTTTTTAAAGAAGGACTTAGACCCAAATCAGCCTTACTTGTATATTTTATCATCTGACTGCTTCCAAAGCCCTTTTGCCATTCTATTATATACCTGCCTTTAAGTTCAGAAAACAAAATAATACTCAGATCTCTCTCCCCAAGGATGGACCTTCCAAATAGTTTTTTGCTCTGTATCCCATCAACTATGGTTTAAATTAAAACTCAGAGAAAACCACCTACACCTTGGAAATTGCCTCCCTGAGAGGAGTTCTCTTTCTCCTGTAGTGTAGGAGTGAGCTGAGAGAGAGCGGCCCTCCCCTCCTGCCCATCTGTGGACATTATCAGGACCAGCACTTAGCACAAGAACAGGAAAGAGATCATACTACACACCACCGTGTCACCACTGGTGATCACATGGTGAATGGAAAGGAGAGAAGAAGCAGCATTGCTATATGTATTTTCTTTGTTTCCTTTTTTATTTCTACATTTGTGTCAACAGAAATCAAAAGCTTGGATGAAGAATTTTTAACAGGGATTTCATATCAGGTTGAAGCATAAATAAATGATATCATGACCACAAGAACCTCCCTGCCTTACTTTGTTGTACAATAACAGTTCTGATTATGAACAAATACTGATTTCTACATACCAACATATAAACATCTTTTAGTATTTTTACTCACTCTGTACCACATAAATATTGCTTTAAAGGCATTTTCATTAGAGCAGGATCCACAGGACATGGTGACAACCTGTGACAGACCCTTAGGAGCCACCTGTGAAAGAGAGAAAATTATTCCAAAATATTAAGCACAACTGTAGCACAAGGTGAACATAATACTGTCAGTCTTTAACATCATCAACTTAAATATAATGGGAGACCAACTGAGCTTAGAAAAAGAAAAACTGATTCCAACTCAGTTTCAGCCCCAAGGATGTCCAAGCTTAAATCAGGACAAACAGAAGCTACTTATTACATTTCTTAGGAAATCACAGCAAGTAGAAGTTAGAGAAAATATGTTTTGTCATCAGGTCTTGAATCAGGAATGAAAGAGGTGGTATCTGTGCAGAGCACTTGCCTCACCCTCTCACATTCAGCTGTCAAGTTGGGGGAAAAAGGGTTGACTTCATTGCTTGCTGGTTCCAGTCTCTAGGAGGGGGGAAGGCAGGTGGACTAATGGGGCAGCTAATCCATAATGTTACCTATTAAAATCTGTAACATCCTTTGACATGCCTGTGTCCCTAAACACAGAATATGGTAACTCATCACTGTTATCTTAACTTACTGATAACAAAGATTCCTTCAGTCTTTCTGCAAAGTTCTCTGGAGGTAAAATCCCTAGGGCAGGTCTGTTGATAAAGGTACTCTAAAAAAACATAGGAAGAAAAATTGTTTTTAGTATCACATGAAGAATATCACCATGTTGATATCAAGACAGTTTCATTTAATTATAATTACAAACACCAGCCCAAACATTTGCAGTCATGGCACAAGGACTTTTAAAAACAGGGGAAGATATTCATGTCTTTGAATGCATTTTTCTATCTAAACCTTAATATTTTACTCTTGCAGAGCACCTTAAAAAAGGTGCATGCAAAGTGCTTAATGACATGTTTCCTCTTCAATATTGCTACTTTATTCCTTCACTCAATCTCAGTTTTCCTCATACACAGGAAATACACTGTAAAATCTTAATTACTTGCCTTCAGTTTGAGTAGCTAAAACTAAATTCAATTAAGATAGCACCACTTTCCATTTCTTGATTTAGGTCTGACCTGGACCAGGAGTCATTAATGCTGGAATAGTCTCCATGCTTCTAATGCAATCTCTCCAACCAGTGGATTTTCACAGGCTACGGGGAAGCTATCTATTGAACTCACGTCTGATTCCCAGAACGGTTTTCTCCAAACCAACCCATCTCCCTGTCAGTCGGCAGAACTAAACCTGTGTCGCTGCCAGAGCCTTAGTCACCACCGCAGTGACTGCAGGAAGGCAGCCTTCCAGGACCTGGGGGGAGGTTATCGAGAAGATGGAGCCAGGCTCTTCAGTGGCGCACGGTGGGGGGATGAGAGGCAACAGGCATAAATCAGAATGAGAGGTATCAACTGGATATAAGGAAAAAGTTTTTCACCACGAGGACAGTGAAGTGGCAGAACAGGTTGCCCAGAGAGATTGTACTGGATAACACACTGTGAAAGTGTGTTATTTCCAAAACAATGTTTATTTCAACAGATTCAGACTTAAAAATAAGTCTAAACAAGGATGTTGCAGATTAACACTAAGTTTTTGTTTAGTACATATGAGAACTCTGACTTGGCTTTTTATCTCAGCTTAGAAGGAAATTTTCATATAGAATTAGAGATATGAGAGCATAAATCTGTTGTGAATTTGATTATTGGCTTTCACAGCCAATTGACAACATTTGCCATTAAGTAGAAAAATATATTTTTTCTTTTGTTGTTAATGACTTATTCAGTACTGAGAAAAACAGAACACTAATATCAAGCTGCTGTGGTCTCAAATGAATGGATGCATATTCTGGTTTTTATTAGTTGGCTATAAAGAGGTTACATGGAGCATTAAAAACAAACCAAAGAAATAATCCCTACAAGAAAACGCTGATCCCATTGATAAGGGCAAACAAGGGCCCTAGGGCCCTACCTCAGTGTGAATTACTCCAAAAGAAGTTTTGCGTTTTCACACCACGGCTGGCACTGTCTGCAGGCAGACCGCCACCCCTACGCTGCCTGCAGCGGAGGTCTCCGCTGGTTCTGCCTCTTCACGGCTCTCCGGCCTCGGAGCCGCACGCTTCCCCTGCACCCGTCCGCTTACGGCACTGCAAAGACGACGTCCTGCCGACACTGTGCCCAGACTAAACTGCCAGAAACCCTAAGTGTGCAGCCGGGTACGGACCACAGGCTTAGTGCAGCCCCTCCCCTGAGCTCATGCAGCTTTGATGCTGGTATGGGGGAGATGTGTCCTGGTTGCACTGCTTATTTTGGATTTGGAGGTAGCTCCTTTTGCTCCAGCCTTCCAGTTGGCAGCCTATTAACTTCCCTTTTCCAGCTGACAAATTAAAAGCTGCCACCAGACAGCAGAGCTTTTTTAAATCTGATTTTGCCTACCGCTACATTGCAATACAGATATTATCTCCTCAGAAATAATTTGTCTGAGGTAATGCACATATTTAGAAATACTGGCGTTTCCATGATGTCTGGAGCTGCCTTTGACAGCTCTGGCATCTCTAGCCTCCATGGTGGTTTTTAAAAAGTCTGAAGTATTTTAGTTCAGGGGAAGGCAGAGTTTCTCATTCCTGAAGAAAAGAGAACTCTGCAAGCAAATCAGCTGGGGGAACGCAAATGTCGGCACTCTTTCACATGCCGGTCTGGCTTCGCGCTCTCCCGCAGCGAGCCAGCGGGCTCTGAGGAAGGACAGCGCAGGTGCGCGGGGACGCGGCTCGCCCTCCCGGCGGCGTGGGCACCGAGTACTGGTTTGCAGAACCAGTGGCTCAAGCCACTACAGACAGCACAGCCAGCAGGGATAAACTGATCGGTGGTCACAAGCCAGCGCAGCTCAGGTCCACACAGCTCTAGTCCGGATTTTCAGTTAAATCTCTGTGCCCACATATCCATGTGCCATACACATAAGCTATTGTCAATGTTAGAGATTTAAGAAAAATGCCCGAGATGATTATGGAATCCACAAATTTTGTCCAGTGGGAAAATGAAGCTTGAGTTATAAGGCAACTTTATTTTAAACGTTTCCATAACTTAAACCAGGTTGTTTCCAATGACTGTTAGTAGACTGTTACAGAAAATAGGCAGATACTTTATTTAAGCATTCAAGAAGTTGTTACTTTGTTTTGAAATAATCATGTAGCTCTAGTCTAATTAATTTAATTTTTCCAGGACATGTCAGTGGATTCGTTAGCACCATTAGTACTCAAGCAGATGTGAACCGGCCACCAAAACAAAACAACCCCCTCTCCCACCCAAATTTACAGCATTCTGGATTTAAATCACTATTTTCATATTCTGAATACTACATTATCTCTCAAGGACTTGTGTTAGATTCCAACAAAACAAAGGCTTCCTTTCAGACTCAAAAAAATCTTCATTCAAGAACATAGCTAAAATAATTAATTGGAAAAACTCCGCTTGAAGGAAGCATGATTTAAAACTGGCTGCTAATATATAAAGTGCTTCCATCACCCAAATATTTACTTCTTGTAGATCTTCACAGATTTTTTTAATGTTTTCTTACGCACTACCAAGCTTTTTTCACCTACTGAGAAATAAAGAAAGCAGATCCAACCATACTTCGAATTGATTCATTGAGCCATTTTATCAGTTTAAGAGAAAATAAGAAAGACAGCCACAAGCAGGCAGAGGATTCTTGCAAATGCTTAAAGTCATAAATCACTTACCAAGTTCTGTGGCTGCTGTAGAAGCTTTATCAGAGAGGGATGGCTGTAACCTATTTAGAAAAGAAACAAACCAAACCAAAACAGTTCTTTCTATGTGTTTTCAATAAAGCACCCGATGTAGAGAATAACTTTATTCAGATGTTTAACTCAATTTCTATTTAACTCATGCATGTTTTAAGTATTAATAATTGACGTCCTTTCAAAGCAGGACAACCCTCGTCTTTTACAAAATATATTATCATCTCTGACTTTGCAACAAATTTAGTGTCAGGCAATAGCAAAACATATTTTAGTACTGAAAATTAAAAATGGAACACCAAAATGAAGTGAACATGACATGGATCATTTGCCTGAAAGAACCTCAAGCACAGTTAATACCAAGTATGGTGGGTCTGAAATTATTAGACTTTGCTTACTCTTCATTCTAGGTTTCCCATGTAAAAGTGTTTGATTTCTCTATTGCACAACACGCAAATCTCTCCCATTTCTCAGTTAAGAGTAGAAATCACTTTCTGCCTGTGTCTGCTACACCTCTAGTCTCATACCAATTTTTTACCTTCCTTGAATATCAGACTGATCATTCCTAGCACAATAACAGAGCTTTTTGTTCCGCTGTGATTTTTAACTGTTTGGATTTTTCCTCATTGTAAAATCAATTTAGAAACACATATTCCCCTTCTTTATGCTCTTAGGCCACGCAGCTCCCCAGGCTTTGGCAGCCATAGGAAAGGGACAAACAAAAGTCTATATATGTACTGATTTCCCAAAGAAAGCTCATTTAGCTATTCTAATTTCAATGCATTATAATGTACCCAAGCACAAAATTAGGAATAAAATATCAGTTAGGGCTTTTTGTTCCTCAACAGATATAGCTGGACAGTGCAGGTTAATCCTGCTGGCACAGCAGTACCAACGGCAAGCAATACCAGCACAAAGCAGTTAGCATCTTCCTCTATACGGCTTCAGTTTTCACCTTTCCTAATAATGCTCCAGTAGGATCAGATTTTGCAAAGTTTTATGGAAAAAAGGGGCTTATGTACTAGGACAACCAGACAGTTAGGTGGAACTATTTAACTCGAACATGTGCCTGAAACAAAAAAATCATATTCCTATTCTCACACATCTTACTGCTTCCTGGCTGTAGAGACAACACGTTAAGAAATACTATTCTTGGGCATTTCCAGTACAGCTGGAAATATTACAAAGTCTATGAAATCTGATTTAATTTGCATTCTAGAGTTTCTTAGAAGTATCTTTAGAACATTAATGAAAGGAATGCCTGGTGCTGTTGTGATCTGCTCAATACCAGCATCACGCTACCATCTCACACTTCCCGTAAACGCTAAGCGCAGGCTACATGATCACTACACAAGTAGTATTCAGAAGCAGAAATAAAACAACAAGACAGCCTTTTTTTCTTCAAACCATTTGAAACTCAATTAATTATTTCATATCTGGGAACAATGACTCTAAGACAAAATTTTCTCTAAATTACCAGCAATAAAATTGTAATGAAAAGACAGGGCCTCTGTACACTGGGCCTCTTCAGAAATTCATATTTTAATAACAGCTTTCATCAAGGTTTTATGTTGGATTATCTTTTTCAAACATCAATACCTAAAGGTCTGCGTCATTTTCTATACTGCAAATTCCTCAAGAGAATATATTAAAATGTTAAGAGCCAACTCTTAAAACCTGAATGTGTGCTAAATATGAACGTATTTAGGTGTTCACGCAGGCACTATTTGTTACCAAATGACAAGCTGAGCGTAGCAGGAGACAGATGGCAGGCAGTGCTAATTGCCGTGGTTCAGGCTGCAGAAAGCGCTCCAAGGTGGGAAAGAAAACATGTTCAAGTTTTCTTTCCAAATGAAAGAACAGACCTTCCATTTCAGAGCGCCTGTCTCTTCCACAGGGAGTTTTTACTAAGTCACAGACCTCGGAGAGATCAAATTCGATTCTCATTTCTCAGCTGCTCTGTCAAATGTCAGGCCAGGTTAGACAAAGAGATTTCAAAATTGCTGCCATTTCGTAACTGCTTTCTCTCCAAACCGAACCCCCCCTTGAGCTGTCATTCGTTACTTCTCTGTTGCCCTTCTCTTGTGGCTTTTTTTCTTTTTTAAAATCATTCTCCCTTTGTTATGTGACCCTAAAACGGTCTGATTCCTAATACCCAGGTATCTCATTTTTAATCTTGACAATCAATATCAGATCCATTTTCTCCAGGATTTAGCCAAAGCACCTCCACTGAAGAATGACAGCGGGCTGATACCAGCGTAGCTGAGGGTGAGACCTTTCGTTCCATGGCGCTTGCCTGACGCCGGCATTATAAACACACATTTTGGTATCTAGTGCAATTCAGAAACAGTACATGTCTATTGTTTACCTCTGTGCCTCTTAAGCTCATTTCTCCTTATTGCTATTCCAACATCCTGCATTTGTCACTGATTGTACAGCCAATGATTATTTATGAAGAAAAAATATCTTTAAACTCAGATGTTATATAAAGGAAGAAAAAAGTCCCACAACTTTCTACTAATCTCTTTTTACATTTTCAGTACTTCATTCTGAATTCTGAATGTTTAAGCTATTACCATGAATTTCTCAAGCTGCTGAAAGATAAGAAAAAGAAATTAGCAATAGTAAAAGACAGATAAAGCACATAAGAATGAAAACATGCAGGCAACTATCTGTAGAGAAAAACACCATAACCACAGCTGGTAACAGTATTCCTAGGTAGAAGTTGCAGCTTTTTTAATTCATTAAAAATGAAACTGAGCTGCTGCTTTATTTATGATGTTTTATATTTTTGTTTTTATCTATAGCTATTAGATTTGTCCTCTAAAAAGTCTAGTGAGTTCTTAAAAGGAAAACATTAAATACAATGTTATGAGTTGTTGTATCTGCTGGCCCTCCCAGGAGGATCACACACAAAAACACATGTAAACTCTGGTCAAAGGTCATATCTTGACATTAAAGTATTTTACGTATGAGATCCCATGTGAATTTACAGACTCATGAATCAAAACATGAAGTAGACTTTAGATGCAATTTAACAGTCTGGAAAGCACAGCTAGCTGATTACAAATATAATTTGGGGAAGACAGTGGAAATAAAGAGGATACTGTGAAAAATGTGTAAATTTGGCTATGAAGGTATTAGACCAAAATACACTTTCACAGCCATTAGGGTTTATTTGTGATTATTCATTAGCTGTTGGATAAGATCATCAAAAGTGAGCATATTACCAGGAGATTTTGCTATTACCAAGGGATTACACATATTAATTCAAATATAAAACCAGCCAGACATACACCAGAGACTTTCTTACCTGCAAAAAGTGCTGCCCACCCCCACCACAAACCACTGTGTCCTAACCTCAGTCAGACCACCAAGTTTGTTCAAATTCTGTCAGACTTGCAGGTCTGCCCTGGCATTTTCAAATACATGACTTTGTCAATGCCAACATGTCCCAGCAACTGCAGCGTTAGCACAAGGCTGTGCAGATCACCTGCACATGCTCCTCTCCCAAAAGTGCAGATCACCTGCACATGCTCCTCTCCCAAAAGGCGGCGAGTACAGGAGCACCGCAGAGACGAGCACGGCCGCTCTGCTCTTCGGCTCACCAGGCTCGAGACGAGAGCAGCTGCCTTCAGTGTTAGAGGGCTCAGAGTTCTTGCCGAGTAGCTCACTACAACGTACGCTCAATAATTCACTGGTAGAAAACACGGGTCAGCGTCGCATCATTTGCTTTAGAGAGATGCAACCGCAGTCTCTGGACCAGCCACGCACGAAAAAACCAGCTGTGGTAGCTGTTTCCAAGCAGTGAAATCAAAAACAGAAAAGCAACTGCTGTGTATCAGCAAAGCCCAGACAAACATGTTTGGTAAGGGGTACAGTCAACGCTCTGGCCAATTGTCGCTTTTCCTATTATTTAGTATCATTTCATCTGGACTCAGCTGAGCCCCTGCCAGTTTGCATATGTCAGCTTGCTCTCATTTGTGTCTGATAATGTCTCTTCCCGCCACACAAACCACGCGGAAAGAGATGGAGACCTGTACGTCATTGCTGCAGACCGGCACGCGTCCTGGCAAGCAGAGGTACGCACAGAACGCAGGCCCGCAAGGAGGAGGGAGGAATCCCTCGTACCAGCACCAGGTGTTACTCCAGAACATCCCTCTGCAAACCTTCCCCTCTCAGTCATAGATTTACACACCTAGGCTGTGTCTCACTGCAGAAATAATTCTGTTTGATAATCGATTACAGAAGGAGAGTCTGTACAGAAGGAGATCCTGCGTTACTCACTTCCTCTCATGTCCAGCTTATTTTTTTCCCCCTGTTTTCATTACTTTAACAAACTTTTAATTAGAGAAAGATGCAACAGTTTGTCCTTTTCACCTAGAAACATTAAGATATTAAGGATGCTTTAAGGTTAACATGATCAAAGATACTTAATCTACACCTATTGACATTTGATGAGATAACTTGCTTATTTACAGGTAAACCAATGTATCCAATGTAAACCAATGTATTCACCAATGGAACCCAGAAAATTTTTAAACCCTGATTTAAACCCTGATTTTTAATGTATGAAACACCAAAGCTAGAGACTAAGATCATCTTTTATATCCCATGCAGATACAGTTGGAAACGTCATCTTCCCTGCTATTCAAGAAGTCAGACGGCTCTAATTTTGTTACAAAAGCATGTCATGCCACTGAATTCCTCATTCTAGCTGAATGACAACCACCCTTCTTATTCTGTCCGAGCGATGGAGCATCAGGCTACTAGGTTAACAAATCAATTATAAATTCCATTTAAAGTATTTAGTTGAAAACAAGAAAAGTCTCCAGATCGTTTTCTGCACATGTCGTGCTGCAAAGAATCTGTCAAGATTACTATGAAGATAATACAAGCAGTTATTTGGACACAGACAATTAAATCTGCATTGCATCTCCTTGTCACAGGAAGAATCGTGGGTAGGTTGGAGGGAACGACACAGCTAGCGGCTACTGTTGAGAGCGCCTCTGAGGGCCTACGTGCTGTCTGAGGAATCTCCAAATTAAGCATTACGGAAGTTTGTCATAAACAACTACCATTGCCTAGGAAGCTTAACCATTAACTCTGGTACTGCTTGTAAAAACGTGCAATTCTGTTTACGGTATTAAAATAGCATGAAGAATGCAGGGACTTGCATCTTCTCTTATGTAATGCAAATTCAAGGCTTCTGCTACCCCTAACTTGCCCTTTTCCATCCATACAAGACACCTCATCTTCCCTTCTCTTCATTTCAAGCCAAGGGGCTTGGTCCTCTCCCTAACACTACCTATTCTGCTGGTATATCCTCACATAGACCCCAGTAAAATAACACACAATCCTTAAAGCGTGACTCTTTCTGAAAGAGCAGGTCCCATGTAGAAAGGTGCTGAACTGGTAGGTGGGTTTATATCCATAAAACTAACAGCAGGAGGAACTATATGGTTAAATAACCATTATGCAACTATTGTAAACCAGTCAAAAACCTCTAGCTTGTTCATCACTCTTGCTGTGTGCCAATGCGACAGGGAAGTACTTGTCCTCCAGTCTCATGAACGTCCCCATTTGCAACAGGAAGAAGAAAGCTGCTAAAATAATCAGATAGAGAAAGTCCTAAGAATCCATTTGAACTGAGCACCAGGCTGAGGTCCACGCTGGCAAACCACAGCTATCTAAATCTCCCCCCCCAAAAATAGACATTGCCAACACTGTAAAACAGACTATTTCGCTTGGTTTTCCAGGTAGTGTTCTAGTAAACATCTCAGCAGAATCCCTCATTACATTTGGCTCCATAGGGTTTTTAATTCTACTAGATAATTAGATATAGGTTAAAAGGAACATGTTACAATTCTCCAAAAACCATGAGACAAAACCTGTTTTAGTTTTTGGTTCTCACCAAGAAAAGTCCAGAACATTTTTGCCTAAAGGTCTTTTAAACTTCATTCCTTATCTCTCTGCACAGGCACTTGTTACCTCTCAGCCTCTACTGATAAATGAATTCTAGTGTAGCAGATCATTATCACATCTTGTGCAGTCCTGACAGATTCATAAAAGATGTTATTGGATTTGCTTGCAAAGCGATAAGCACAGACGACCAACACCTTGACCTAAAAACATCAGTTCACCTAAAATTCTCACCATGATTTTGTCCTGGTGTCCAATCTAGAATCTAACTCTACCACCAGGAAAGACACTATTAGCAATATCTGCAGCTTCAAATAGTTAATCTTGTCATTCAGTTCAACATAAAAAAAAAAGATTAATACTATGTGTTCAGTTAGATTGAGGTTAGCCTGTAAGTATTAAATTCCCCTTTCCTTGTTGTTGCTGCACATTATGGATCCCTGCCCTGAGAGGCTGTATGTACTGTACTACAGTTCCTGGATGAGGAGCATGTTCTCTAGGGGAAAACGCTCATCCTCGCAATGGCATTGCCCTATACCAACGGAGAACTAGATGGCTTTGCTGAGGATCAGTTACAGGTACTGAAATCGTTTATATCTACCTCAGCATTTTCAATCAGCATAGAAAAGGGAACTTAGAAGCCCCTGCTATTACATAGCATGACTGGAATATGCATCTCGGGTGAGTTAATAGATCTCTATCCAGTTCTGGTCACATACTATATTATGTGCACCTCTAATAGTAATATAGATACGAACAGTCAGGTTTTTAGACAATTCTAACCAAATCAGGCATTATTCCAAGAAATGAACTGATCTTCTGGACTCATTACAATTGATTGAAAGTTTAATTTAAATGATTAACCATCTCTCAGGCAATATATTCATCTGCTTTTGAAATTTACTCTGACTGAATTCTGCATTATAAACTAACTGCATTCCCATTTCCATGGCTTGGGGAGAAGTGTCTGGGAATGGAAGTATTCACAGCTGAATCTAATGTTAGCAGGAGCTGTATTTTTGCTGCCTATGCTGTACTCATCTCTCAACAGTCTATCCACCATTTTTTCTCCAATACTAAATTCACTTACATTATATTATCCTCATCAGCTAACAAGAAGACTGTGTATTGTATTCCTGAGAATTTCACTTCCTACCTGCCAGCATCCAGAATGTATCTCCAGTAGCTGTCCAACTGCACTTTGCATTTTATTTCTTGAATACTGTGCTTCGACAAAAGGTTAGTCATCATGGGGGGGGGGGGAGAAATCAAACTAAATGAGAACTGTCAAAATTCTATTTTAAATCAACAGGATTGAAGGAGAAGTAATTCACACTCACCTTGCTAAATAGCCTGGAAAATTTTACTTCAAAAGACATGATTTTTGTTTACTGAATTTTCTGCTCCTTTCAATCACTGAAACTCACCACTGTCAAATGCCTTAATATGTAAGTGTTAGAGTGAACATCTCAAACAGCCTCCCCCCTTAGTCTGAAGGAACTGATAATAAATTCTATTCCTTTTTCTGACCAAGACTGTTAGTAAAAGTTGGCTATAGTTCATATTTGTGGCTGGCATCCATTCAGTCAATCTCCTTTTATGCTCATTTTCCATCATTAGAGCGCTACGATGAGCTATCAGAAATATCCAGAAAAATCATTTTATGGTCGCAACCAGAGCCAAAACAACGATGCAAGGGGCCCCAGAAAGGTGATTCAAGCACATCAAAACCCCCCTAGCAGACGATCTCACGGCCACCTGTAAAATCTGCAGACCTTTGGCACATGGGTGAACAGGAGCAAGAGAAGGGATGAAAAGGCCAAATGAAAGAGAGGTGGCTTCCAAGAGTCGAAGGGTCTCACTCCGATTCTGATCATAGCACAGATCCTGTCAATAGACAACTGCAGTATGTTAGCTATAGTTTAGACAAGAGGAAGGGAGGAAAAAAAAGGGGGGGTGTTAGCCATCAGCTGATTTAAGTTAACGCCAGGCTATAAATAAATAAATAAATCCAGCCACTTGGATTATGTCAGAAAAAGCTATGTGTCATTTAGGATGCATAAACACTGAAGTTGTTCAGCTATTTATTTACATATTTTTAAGAAGTTCTGCCCACTAAGAAAGCTTTCCCCTCCCTCCCATGGACAGAAGATGATAAGCATTGCTGACCCAGTTTTTAACCTTATAAGTGGATCTTACACAGTCCATGAAAAAGGACTACGAATTCCCAAGAATTTTTCACTATTAAACTAAGGGAATCTGAGAGCTTTTATGTGCACCTAGCTACTTCTTTTTTTAACCGAAATAATGTTTCAGACAGCTCATCTTCTCCTTTAGCCCAGTGTTCCCAATACTCTGTGAGCTTTACTGGATTCGGTAAAAACTGGACAGCCAGAAGACCTGGGTGGGTGAGAGGAGGGTTTCTGGAGTTACTGACTCCCGAGATTGCCTACTATAAACCAGCTCCTTTAGCAGAACTGCCCGTAACACACCTCGACTCTCCCTTCTTGCCAGCCATTACACAGATGCCTTTATACATCAGCAGGTATGCTCTGAGCACACTAGTGAATGACAGGAAAAACAAAGGTCACGTAAAAACTAGTATTAATACTTACAAATTTTATACACAAAATTGTATTAAAGAGGAGCACTTGTACCATCAAAAACTAGAAAGTTAGAAAAATCTCAGTACGTTGCCTTTACAACCTTAATTCCTTTGGAACATGCACTGACTTGCCTCTAATTACAGGATTACACACTAGTTTCCACTAGTTTCTCCAAAATAGAATTTCTTGTGTGAAGTATGGGAGGTCTTCAATACTAAATACACTTACTTTTCTAGAAACTCAAAATCCAATTCCATTTAAATTAGAGGAAGATTAGCACACAGACATTGTGCTCCTTTATCTCACCCCTGTTTCCATATTAGGGCTAACAAAATTATTTCAGTGCAGCCTCTAAAAGAGAAAGAATATCTGGCTATTTTGTTGATGAAAGTAAGCTGCAACCAGCATACAGTTCTGGAATGCTTTCATGTTTATTAAGATGCTACAAGAGAGCAAAAATATTAACCATCTGCAAAGATGACAGGTAACTGCAAACACTTTACAGCCACAAGGTCTTAAGTCCTAGAAAATTGCGAATGACCCGAACATCCCTAAATTTTATTTTTCAATAAAGGAGGCTTGCAGGGATGATTTTGAGTCGTCACTGTTTCTATACATAGTACAACATCTACCTTTTAAACTACCCGGTACTTCTGCCATTTTTT
Source organism: Apteryx mantelli (assembly GCF_036417845.1). NCBI lineage: Eukaryota > Metazoa > Chordata > Aves > Apterygiformes > Apterygidae > Apteryx > Apteryx mantelli. The sequence goes on along the minus strand of NC_089993.1, from coordinate 7,575,183 downwards.
CTTCTACAGAAACATAGTTTTAAGAGGAACCATGGGGCAGCAACAATCAAACTGAACATCTACTGAAACCCATATTCCTTGCAGTTGAGGTCTACATCTCTGCTGGTTTCTTTTTCTTATTGAAACGCTTCTCAGAAGTCAACTGAGTTTTCCAAGCACTGACAACTCCATCTTTTAGTCCCTCAGCCCAGCTGGCCTGCCACCTTCGCTTTAATTCAGCACCACAGTTCAGCGTTTGGTCTTGTTTCATCCTGTTGGAGTCCACATGGCCAACTCCTTTTTTCAGTTCTTTTCAGATGGAAGTATTAACTAAATGCAGAAGGAGTACATGCTTTTAATGTAGAAAAAAAGCTACACATACTCTTACAGAATGAAGTATGCAAGTCCAAGCAAACAAACACAACCTAAACTGCGGAACTTGAATATTCAAATTAAGATTAATATTATAGCTCCTTCCAGGTACCACTATGTGCTTCAAGTAAGCTGTAAGCATTTAATTTTAACCTAGCTTCCCCAGCTACTGAAAAATACCACTAGATAATACACAGCAGCAAGGTACCTGCCAGCGAGGTCAGCAAAACCTGATTGCGGTGAGGCATATATTATGTCAGCTATTTCTCTGGTAGCAGCTGAGAGCGGAAAACAACAGCTTGAGAACAAAGTATTGGTGCATCTGTTTCTTACCTATTGGGATTGATGAAATCTGAGAGTAGAGATCCAGCATGCGATTGCCATCTACATCTACTAGGTAGTTCCCTCGGCTCTCTTCGTAATTGCAAAAAAAGTGTACAGCTTCCGCATTCTTAAAGGAAAAAAAAGCAACCAAATGAATATTTTAAGAAGTAGAATAGTCCTTGCAGTGTGGAGGAAGGCCCAACATATATGTGGATATACAGCAAAATCTGATAAAAATATCTAAATAAAAAATATAAAGACACATTATATGTATTTTAGGGAATTCACTGTAGAGCAATTTTTATAAAGAGGGACTGCTAAGAATCATCTGTCCTAAGGGAAAAAAGAGGCAGAAAAATGCACACTTTCAACACCTGTCAGTTTAAAAAAAAATATGATTTTGAATAACATATGGCAATGAATGTGTATTAAACACATTCAATGACAGTGAATTAAGTAAGTCTGCCAATCCCAGTAATTACATAGTTCCAGATCTCAGAATAGAATTCAGAGTCTTCTCCATACAATGAACTCATAATGATGTTTACAGTTACCAAAAAAATGCGCTCATATCAGCCTGAGAGGCTTTTTTCTTTATGGAGGTTGATACACAGTAGTTTGTGAAGAAATTTAAATGCAAGCATGCACCTTTTTCTACATAAAGTCAAGCACACACCTGAGGAATTGCTCTTCTTGGGAAGGCAACATACACTTAGGCTGACATACTTTTAAGTTCAAATATACCTATGTTCTTACTGGTCACTTCATAACAATCCAAAATGACACATATAGCAGAATCCTGTAGTAATTAAAGAGAAGTGACTGATCCTGGCAAAATAATTCTGCAGTATTTAAAACAGACTATAAAAGATTTTATTCAAATGCACACACACAGCACACATAATATACTCGGCATTCAAACCCAAATTCAAATATTTTCTGCCTCTTTTTTTGTATGAAATTAAATATACAAAAGAGGATTTTAAAACAAGGTCTGAAATCACAGTAGTAACACCTCCCCAAACTCAGAGAACTTGACAAATTACCTGAATTCCATTCAGTTGTTTCATTAATTCCTGTAGAAAAACAAAAGATCAAGAGCCTCAGGTTTGTAATTGCCACATACTGAAGAATATATATGTTTATTTTATATGACCACATAAACTGTGTGCAAAACTTGCAGTCCTTTGTGCTTTCCAGGAAACTCTACCTGCCACGTGAAATTTCATAATGCATCCTGCAAACCCGACAGTCAAAAATTGTTTCTGTGGCATGTAGAGCTGCATGGATTACCTATACAGTCTAACTGTAAATCTTCAAAAGGTAAAGCTACCTCTGCTAAACTGATCAATCAAATCGAGAGAACAAGCGACAAAACAGAAGAGAAGAGAAAGCAGAGGCCTGCGCAAGGGACGCTCGCACCCTGGCTCTGCAAAGACGGAGCGCCAGCGGAGAGCCAGCTCTGACCTGCAAGAGGCGGCACCACGGCAGCTGCTCAGGCACAGCTACGCTGGCACTGAAAGGAGTTTTCAGCGCCTTCGCTCTGAAGTTTGTTAGTTTCCCTCAGCTGATTTAACAGCTATGGACTCTGCCAGAGTAAAACGTTGTCCAGCAAATTGAAACGTTTGCTTCATTTCAAAACCAAAGCATTGTTTCACATCATAAAAAAAGAGAAAATAAATAAAAAATGAGACAGACAGACAGAAACATTTTCCCTCCTTTCTAGATTTTCATTCTCAGAGTCTTGATAGAAGTTGACATAGACTGTCATGAAATGATGTTTATTCATACTGGTATCAGATTTAAGGTCTGAAGTAAAATTTTATTTTCTACCAAGTCAAATACAGCTAGAGAAAAATATACAAGCCACTATACTTCAAAAACTTACTCTAGATCGTGGCCCAGGAACTTCTGTCTTCATTAGAGGTCCATCGTAATCAAAGTCCACATCAATTTTAGCTGCAGCTTGACTGATACATCTGTGCCCTGTGGGAAGCAGTGAAACTCTGAGTTACAGGCTGTATTTCCTGGGTTCTCCTCTCGGAGTAAATATCCGGACTTGACCTGACTGAGAATGCTTGCCAGGTGAGACCAGTTACACTGTACTTTCCGAAGTGAACTAAATATATAATCTTAGGCAAGCTAATGTCAGTGAGATGGATTAAAAAAAAAAAAAAGTTCAGGTGAAGTAATAGCACAACCCTGGAGCAAAGGAGGCAAAACCTGCTGTTGGGAACAGGAAGACTAAGAGCACATCTGTTTCCATCTCTGTTGCTGATTCTGTGCATTACACCCTGAGCAAGTCTTCGCCTTAAATTCCCCATTCATGTGCAGAGATGGTTCCCTATCAGTAATAGCAGAAAAGCCTGAGGGAGTTTGCAGGTAAAAAGCATTACAATATTCTGTGACAGCTAAAGGAATTCTGTTTGGGAGAAAAAGATCTGTGCCTCAGAAAGGAAAATGGCTGTGTTTAAACTAAATTTAAAAAAGTCTCACACGAATCTGGCAGCTTGCACTGCAGCTCTGAAAGCTGGGTCAGAAATAGTGACAGTTTTTACTCTGACTTGCGACTGGGCTGCTGCTCTTCATCCGTGCTTGTAACGGAGGAAGGATAATAAACTTGACATCTGTAACGAAACCCAAGGGCAGAGATCTCCCATGCTTCATCAATAACAACCTCTGTTCTCATTTTTGAGGTAACTGCTCCAAAATATAGGGTCTATCTGTGGTTCATAAGGCAGAGAAAGCAGCTTTATATGTGTCTTCACAAACACAGCAAGATTTAGAGTAAAAAGAGACCGTGACACGATGTCTGCGAGGCTTAGCCAGCAAGGTATGAAAAGTGGGATTCATCTCGCCTGACTGCGGCTTCCAAGAGCTACACACCTACAAACCCACGCCCCAACCGCGCGTCACTGTTTGGCGACAAGGTCACGGCAACGAGCCCGTTCTCTCCACCCAAATTAAGGTGTGTTGGGAGGCCAGAACGGAGCACGTCGTGCTGACAAGAACGGCTAGGGCACAAACAGCCCTTAGCTCAGAGAAGAAGTGCTGGATCTGCAAAACAGAGAGGGACGCCGATCACAGCGCAGAGCTAGCTGTGCCGGCAGGCGCACGCGACACCGTCCCCACCGACCGGCGCTCGGCTCAGGCCCGGGAGGCCACGCCGGAGCCGCGGCACGACCGTACTGCAGGGGCACGCCTGACCTCCGCGAGCTCTAGGCTCCTGAAACACACCGGTGGCAGAAAGAGGGAAAGTCTTTCGAGGATGCGCTTTCAGCGGATGAGAAGGAACACGCTTTTAGTACAACGCCAGGCAAAATGGAGGTTGGGATTACGGCCCACCAGGGACATCAAGCAGACAAGATTAATAGGTGTGATTAAAAACCATTCTAGTTTTGGTAAGCATAAATTCTTAATATTTATATGTTCCATTACGGGCATTACAAGATAATATGAGAATTGTACATTTGCAACACGGGAAGTACTAAACTCAGGAGCTCCATAAGGTGCCAGCAAGAGAATATGAGCTTGCTCTATACAATACAATTAAGGGTAGAACTAAATTAACTAAATTAACTAAATTAACCATTCAATTTTGTCATGAAGCACCTGCAAACCCTTACCCAGCATGATATCACAGACAAATTAATCTTAACACGCCTATCTCCACGTTCAGGGGCATCATGCTTACACAGATCAACACCTGAAAGACGAGGTCATAATTTGTTTTAGTCTGCAATAGGCATTTTTGTGAGGCGCAACACCCAAAACTGAGATCCTTAGCTCCCTTCATCGCCAACAGAAAGCTGAGTATCTTCAGATGCCATTTAAGAGTGCCTACTTTACCGCCGAAAGTTAGGCAGTGCGAGCACTTGCCCGGGGGGGTTCGGCGCAGCACAGCAGCACAGCCTGAAGTTACCACCCCCAACACCACGCTGAGCGCCCGTGCGGCACTGCCAAACGCTAAAGTGATACCACACGGCAGAATTCATCAGCGCTCCAGAAAGGGAGACAGATGGGAAGGCCGGCAAGCATCCAAGTACATGGAAAGCACCAGGGCGCAGCGTTTCCAGTCAAGAATCCTCGACAGCACCGGCTCCGACTTCAGCACGCACCGACTCTGCCGAGGCCCAAACAACACTGGCTCTTGGTACTTCCACCCAGAATGAGCTCTCGCATCCACAGTGTAATTTCAGAAACTTTATAGAAACACTTTTTTGAGGCAACAGCCAAAGAAAACAAATATTTATCAAAGAAAACAAGAGAAGTTCTACTACGATACTTCTCAGCAGAGTAGCACTTTGAATCCAGCCATTTGGCCAAAATTTCTAACAGAGACCACAGATATTGGCCTCAGTTTCTGAGCACCCAGTTTGAGATGTCTAAAGCAAGCTTGATTTGCAGAAAGCGCTGAGTCTTTATCTGGAAATCACAGCCCTTTAAAAGTATCTAGCTAAGCACTTAAATTGACTGCTCAATTTGGGAAATTTGGTCTGCAAAGATTATTATTCTCCTCAGTTTTAACTGAAGTGTTACATCTGAGATGCATCACTGCCTCTCTGCAAGGCTATTAATAGGCTCTGCTAAAGCAAAGCCACTTCATTTTTGCGCCATTCTGTTTAGTGTTCATATAAATTGGGGACTGCATGACAAATGGTCCACTATTAAAACAAAACAAAACACTACTGCATATAAAAACTCATCAAAAGGTCCATAATTCATAGCCAATAAAGCTGCAGATTTAGTAGATGCACTATTAAGTCTAGAGATTAAAAGGTGAAAAAGAGACCAAACTAACCCTTTTGTGCCCCCCTCTTTTCCCCGGAGGGAGATCACAACAACCCCCATAACACAGGCCCTATTTGCCTTCTCCAGCCCTCCCGTTTTCAATGGCAAACACTTCTGCTTCTCCTCAGTAACCAAACACTTGCCTGTGCTCTTCATCTTCCTCCCTCAACCCCTACTGCTCGCTCTCCCCCCTGTGGAAAATTTTACTGTCTTCCTTTAAGCTCCAGGGCATTACAATCCCCCTCTCAATTCCTTTTTGCTCCTTTCTACCACCTCATCACTGTAGCTATCTCCTAAATGCTACGGACTCCAGCACTGCCTTTTATTGCCTGCATTCAGCAAGCTGTAAAAGCTGGTGATTTTATATAAAGTCTATACTGTACAACAAATACTTCATTATATGGCCATTCACTTTTTATAGCAGTTTACTTGATACGCTCTAGTACATCTGTACAAGATCCCAAAGGTCACATCTGCTTGACAAAGCACAGCGCTGTGCAGACAACCCAGCTCAGGACCTGGAAGCGGCTTAGCCACATTAGTGACTTGCACTCGGGAGAAGTTTGGCCTCTCAGCAGAGCTTGCTGGACTGGGCTCAACACCATGCTATGCCGGCTACGTCGCTTTTGGTTGCCAAGAGCGCTTGCACAGCGCTGACCTGGGCACCTCTGCTCCACCGTATGGCAGAGACGCACAGCAAGACACTCGGGTCTCTGCTCCTTCGCCCTCTCCTCTCTCCCCCCGCCAGGCTCTGGACACTACCACATGGTAAAGCAGAAAGGGACACAGAGCACGTAATGCATCGGGAGTCAGCAGCAACATAAAAGATATGGAAGAAACCCAAGCCTACGCAACGTGTTTAATAGTATAGGCATTTATTCTGAGTCTTTTTCTGGACTACTTCAGGTCTTTAACCTACAGCAATTATTTAAGTTTTAATCTGCTTCAATAAACAAACACCTATTTTCTGTTGTATCTTATTTTATAAACCTTATTAAGTAATAGATAATAAAAATCTAATGAGCTTTCATAAAATAACACAGATAACCTTTCTGTTGATGTTCAGGGCAGATGTTTTCGGTTTTTGTGCTCTAAATATTCTGAAATTACTTCATAACAAATACTTAGCAAAGATTTATTGTGTTGCCCAGTAACATGCTAAAAAGCAGAGGGGTGCAGGGGAAGTAGCTTTACAGTAATGGCACAACTGATTTACTGTAGTCTGATATGGCCTCTGCTGATATTTGATGTCACAGGTGTGGAAGCACGTACATGGTCTTGCACTTCATGGTTTTGAACCAAACAGATGCAGGGTGTATACAACGCACCCACCCTGGACTCTCAAAAAAGCCACACATTGAAATCCTGCTCCTATCCAGTCATATCCCAACTGCCATCTCCCACAACAGACACAATGAAATTCATTTTAGCTTTTAAATTTTGTCAGGTTTAAAGCTCTATCACTATTTTTGATATGATGAGGAAAAATAGTTAGATTTAAGCATATTTGTAAAGAACTACTTTCCCAAAGTGAAAAAAGTGAACTTTTTTGTTGTTTTAATAAACCAAAATCTTTATTTCATTGCTACTAATTCTGTGGTCACATAGCTTTGTTTTTTTGATGATTCATTTAAAAGAAACCATGTGCCTATATTATGCTATGCTCCCCTGTGGACTAGTTCTTTTCTCTGAGGAAAGAAAGTTAATAGAAATATGTAATTCAGGGTGTTTCTGTTCTAAGAGTTCTAGACCCTCATTGCAGTATCAGGGCCTCGGCAGGGAGTTTTTACAAGTCAGCAGGCACTACATGTCTGGGCTGCTCAGGGGGGACCTTAATTACTGGCTCTGCAAAGCTGCAGTTCTTCCCTTCTCCTCCAGAACTTCCTCTGACAAGATTTTCATGTCTAAGCAATTCCATAGTTCCTGAAAACCAGCAATATCCTTAGAACAGGTTGACACAGTTGCAGATTTAAGACTGGTGAATTATGGTCCACATTCATGGTCCTTCCTAACCCCTACCACATGCTCTGCCTGCCAAGAGACTGCTGCTGTACTTCCCTTCCATCCATCTCCCAGGTCTGTCTGTCCGACTCCAATCAGCAGCTTATCAAAGCCAAAGGCACACTGCTGAAACCAACAGAACACCATTTTTTAAATAAATAAAATGCTTTCCTAAGACTACACTATCATCAATACGTGCAGTCACCTAGGTGAAATTTTAATCTGAGGAGCTGGACTGTGGGCAATATTTTTGAAACGGAAAAAGCTTAGTATTGGCTTTCTGCTGGAGAGAAGAGGGCCAGCACCTTAAAAAAAATAAAAAGTCAGAGCCATGGGTGTTCCTACTGATTTTAATATGACTGCTCAAAGAGAAGTACACCTAATGCCGTAAGTGCTGCAGGCTGGCCCTTCTCATACACAATGATTTGGTCCCTCTCTATTCTTTTTACCCAAGTTCTCATAAAAATACACTTGTTTGGATAGTAATTAAGGATTTCCTGTTCTGTTAACAGTGAAACCATACCTGCAAACATCTAGATGCCTGACCGCTAGGCTGTAACACTATTGGACCAATGGTCAGATGAAGGTTTCCTGACTGCCACCTGTGAAGCGTGTATAACATTTTCCCTCTTCTTCTTCCTTAAATGGCAATCTGTGAAATATTTTAAACAGATGAGAACTCTAAAATAAACAAAATCTTAAATATCTGGGTTTTTTCCCTGAGAAAATTCTGCTGTGGATACTGCAAAAGGAGCAGCTTCTCATCTGAAAGCGCACACATTCACAGAGCCACACAGTAGGGAAGTCATCTGGAGAATATTTTACTGCTCTCCAGCTTTTTTATTTTAACAGCACAAGTCAAGAAGGGGTTGCTTCTATCAGTCACCAGACTTTGTAATAAAAAATAAATAAATAAGAAAGCAAAATCAATACTGAACAGCCACCTTCTTTGGAGAAGGAACTACAGCTCTAGAAATCAGGCTTTCCTAAAGCCTGCATTTTAACTGAAGTAATGCATTTGTGTATTACTAAAGAACGCACAAACACTCATCTCAATGCAACAGCTAAGGACCAGGTGTGCATTAAGGATCCATTTCAAGAACACTTACATCCTAAAAACAACAGTCTATCAGTAACATGTATGCACATTCACATCCACCCACACTCTCCCTCCGACTGGAGGGATTCAGAACAGGAAACTTTCGAGAATTTTAAAGAAGAAACACTGGAGGTGAGGGAGGAGGGAGGAGATCAACCTCACAGAAATGCTCAGTAGAGCAACAAAGACCATATAAGCCGCCATCATCATCACCTTGTTACTGTTTATGCAAAAGCCTCTTTGCACTAGATATTTGCTAAGGGCACATATGCGTGATTTAAAAACAAACAGAACTTTGCTGTGCAGTGCTGCAACAGTTCACACTGGCACAGCTCATAGATATCTGAATAGACAGGTTTTCATACACAGCAAAGGTTGGTCAAGTGAAACTAAACATGCAAATATCTCAGAAGAAAAGAGTTGCTTTAAAGATCTTTTTTTTTTTAATCAAAATGGTAATGTTGGTCAATTTGTGAGACAGATTATTCTTTTAAACAACAGTTCCAGGAGCAGCTTATCCAAACCACAATCATTTTCAATAAGCCAGTGACCCAGAACCATTTAAAAAATGAGCAATGCTAATGTCATGCTCCCCCTCATTCGCTTGTTATCTTCTAAAGCATGCTACATTTCATTATTCCCTACAGAAAGGGATTTCTAGGCTGATTCACTGATACAAATTTAATTTCATACTTGTTTTCAGAAGCCCACAGAGTATTTTATTTTATTAACACTACAATATTGGCAGTTTTACAGATTTATTGGTTCTTACATTTCTCAAGGAGTTGTTCTACCTTGTAGCTCAGGAAAATGCTATGGTTTGAATTTACCTTTTACCCTCTCTGAAACTGCTTGCCATAAGCAAAATGAAAATGGCCTGTGTTACCACATCAAAGGATCTTGAGACACAACTTCTTCTTCCCCCTAGCTAGAAGATAAAGAAGACTGGCTAGGGAAAAAATCCTCAAAAAACAAAACCTCAAGATACTAACAAAGCCTTTGATAGTCAGAAGCTAAAAATCAAAGTGCAGTTATTTTTATTTTTATTTTTTATTTTTTAAAGAAAAGCTCCTTTTCCCTTTGAGGAAGTATAACGTAAATGAAGGGCACAAACTCACACAATTTCTAGCAAGGTCAAGATAGATTTATTCCAAGTACTCTACTCATCAGATACACATACTTGTTCAAAGGGCTGGCTAAGACAAACAAACAAAAGAACCAAAAACCCAAAGAACCCAAACTTCAAGAACACAGAACTAGGCCCCCTCTCTTTCTATTTTTCTGTTTTCCTTCCCCCCCACATTTTTATTCTTTTTTTTCTTCTCCAACTCTCATTCAAGTAAATTTGGACTCTGGATAGAAACATTAAAAGGTTAGTCCCTGTGAAGAGCTCAGTTGCTGGTTTGACATGTATTGGCACACACAAGTTGTGCAAGTCATTGGCAAACACACAGGTAAAGACCTCTCCTCATCTAGGAGCACCTTGACAAACAGAAAACAAATTTTCTTATTGCAACATAGCTCAAAACAAGACTTTTGAAGTCTAATCCTACATCAAAGTTCGGGAACCTAGTCACATGCTCAAGAAAACAGTTGCACCTCTAACGAAATGAAAGGAACCACAGGTGTTTATACTAGCCAAGGACTCCCACAAAAATCACAGAATGGCTGAGGTTGAGAGGGACCTCTGGAGATCATCTAGTCTGGTATCCAGCATTAGTTGCTCCATCACCTTCCCAGGGATCAAGGTGAGGCAGACTAGCCTGTAGTTCCCTGGGTCCTCCTTCTTGCCCTTCTTGAAGATTGGGTGACTTTGCTTTCTTCCAGGCACCTCTACCAATCACCATGACCTTCCAAAGATGATTGAGTGTGGCCTCACAATGAGGCCAGCTCCCTCAGCACTCGTGGATGCATCCCATCGGGGCCGATGGACTTAGGTATGTCCAGTTTAAGTGATCCCTAACCCAATCCTCCTCCACAAAGAGAAAGTCTTCCTTTCTCCAGACTTTCTCCCTGGTCTCCAGGGCCTGGGATTCCTGAGGGTAAGTCTTACCGGGTAAGACTGAAGCACGGAAGGCATTCAGTTCCTCAGCCTCTTTCTGTGTCCTTTGTCACCAGGATCCCTGCCTCATTCAGCAGCAGGCCCACATTTCCCCTAGTCTTTGCTACTGATGTACTTATAGAAGTCCTTCTCATTGTCCTTGACATCCTGCCCCAGATTAAACTTCAGACGGCCTTTGGCTTTCCCAGCCCCATCCCTGCGTGCTTGGACAATGTCCTTATCTTCCTCCCAGATTACTTGTCCCTGCTTCCATCTTCTGTACACTTCCTTCTTCTGTTTGAGTTCTGCCAGGAGCTCCTTGTTCATCCATGCAGGCCTCCTGCCCCCTGTGCTCAACTTCCTGCCCACTGGGATGGACCACTCCTGAGCTTAGAGGAGGTGATCCTTGAATATCAACCAGCTTTCTTGGACTCCTCTTCCCTCTAGGGCTGTATCTCACAGGATTCTTCCAAGCAGGTCCCTGAAGAGGCCAAAGTCTGTTCTCCTTAAGTCTAGGATTTGCCCTGCTGCTTCCTCTCAGGATCCTGAAATCCACCATCTCATGGTTACTGCAGCCTGTAATGGAAACCCTGAAGTCACCCTGAAAATCAGGCTAGTCCAATTTGATACTATGAATTTAGAAGTCTGCACTTCAGTACTCTGTGTTGAACACTGTGCTTTGCCTCTGTAAAAGATGCTAGTGATGGGACAGCTGAAAAACTGAGATTGTTATCATGACCAAGCAAATGCTCTTTTCCCCTGCCCCATCAGTACTTGAAGCAACAGGCACTCTCTAGAATTAAGAACGCATGCTGTGTGGTCCTTTGGAGAACTAACAGCGTTGCCTTTGTAATAAAAGATCTAGAAAACAAAAAATGCCGCAAGGGTCTGATGAGAGACTTATTTCCTCAAATGGAAAATACTTAGTAGCTGAAGCTCTCTAACAAATCTTCACAGTTTGTATGTTTATTATGACTGTCAGTAACGGACTGACAGCTTATTGACATAATAACCTCTCACTGTTGATACTGATGTATTTATACTTGTCTAACTTGCTCTGACCAGACAGCTTGATAGCTTGGTAGGTTTTTTTTATTTTACATTCCTTCAAAAGGAAAATTGAAATCTCAACAAAAATATATTATCAGCCTAAATATTTTCACAGACATTTTAAAAAAATCAATATAATTTACTATTAATATTCTTACATTCATATTACACTATGACTTGTATGAAAATCAGTACCAAGACATTTAACTAAAGTTAAACTCTTGAGACAATGGACCAAGCCAAACCACTGACTTTCTGTGGAGGTCTATGCTCAAACTGCAGTGGAAAAAGGGTCTCCTGGGTTGTATTAGCTCAGCATTAGCTTACAGGACCAGATGATGCAACTTCAGTTCTCATCTTAAAAGTGTGAGAAGGTAATGGCCTACAGCAGGATGTCAGGAGAAGGCTGAGAGGAGATCTTATCAATGTGTATAAGTATCTGAAGGGAGGGTGTCGAGAGGATGGGGCCAGACTCTTTTCAGTGGTGCCGAGCGACAGGACGCGAGGCAATGGGCACAAACTGAAACACAGACACTTCCATCTTAACATGAGGAAAAACTTTTTCACTGTGAGGGTGACAGAGCACTGGAACAGGTTGCCCCGAGAGGTGGTGGAGTCTCCTTCTCTGGAGATATTCAAAAGCCGCCTGGATGCAATCCTGTGCAATGTGCTCTAGGTGACCCTGCTTGAGCAGGGGGGTTGGACTAGATGATCTCCAGAGGTCCCTTCCAACCTCAGTGATTCTGTGATTCTGTGATTCTGTCAGTCTCTGAAAATGCATTAGGAAAGCTTTTAAATTACATCTAGCTAATACGACTGAGAACAACACCCTCTTTTCCCTGGTAGACAAAGTTGTCTTGCGATGTCATATCAAAAGTTAGAAAACAAACACTTGAACTATTGACGAACCTAATTATCAGAGAGCACATTGGCTGAACAACCCGCAGAGAAGCCATCTCCTTTCTAGCCATCTTATCTAACGGAGTTGGGTACATCATTAAGTTAAATTCTACTTGTCTTGCTTGTTGCAGATTTTTCAAAGCTCTGCGCAACACACATGATCTTTCTAAACACTTAACTAATGTTAGCAAATTAGTGCTTCCTTCTGCTTCATATAACAGGATGCCATCATTTCCTAGTATGGAGAAAAGCAGATTTTCCAACTTATGTTTTCTAAGCTACCCTCATCGTTTATCAGATATCTCACTCAGCAATTTTTAAACAAATTTCCACATTGCTATAGCAACACAGCTAACATAAGTGCATCCTCTTAACATTTTGCCCTATTAGTAGTCACAAAAAGCACTACTGTTAGCAGGTCTCTATGGCAAGTAGTGATCTATGCTAACAAGAGCCAGGTTCAGTACAGGCCTAGAAAGAAAGTGCTTAAACCCCCGATAAGTTTGACAAAAAATAACACTCAGATAAAGATGGTTTCTGACTGTACAATTGGATATTATTTGGGAGAAGTTCCAATGGAGGCACTGAAATAGGATCAGTGTAATCAAGAGGATAAAAGAGAAGAAAGGAAGGGTACAAATAAATGCTGGCACACTGGATCTCTCAAACTGAAAGATGCCCAGTCCCATGTGCCATAGTATCGCTACTTGAGCAAGTGCAGAAAGGCAATCTCCCGTGCACGTCTAGAGCTTCACATACACATCCCTACTCCATGGAGTCTATTAAACAACCTTCCAGACAGAAGTTTAGGAGTGTGGAGGCTCTGACAGCCAAAAGGAGGAGGACTGTGATTTTCCCCAAATCCTCTTTTTAGGTGCTGCAAGTAGAATCTGTTACTAACAGATCTTGACGGGGAATGGCAAAAGGCCAGGCTAGCTAGAGTTGTTTGGAAAGCGAACATTGCTATTGCATAATATTGTGAAAACTGAGACTGCTATTTACAGAGTGCTTATACTGTAAGATTAGAAGCTGTTCCACATGAGATTGTCCGTATTGCAGTACTCCTACACACACACACTGGAGGTTTTATGGGAACAGGAGCAGGATTCCCCCATGATCAAGAAAAAATTTGATACCATACAGACTGTACATAAGCAAAAGCTCCCATAAAAAAAGAGTAAGACAGCTCAGCTTCGGGGCCAGTAGGCTTCCCACACAGGTTTTTAGATGAGCATTTCTGTATATCTAAACTTTCTGCGGTCAGACTGAAAGGGAAAAGTTTCTGGGTCTCGTGAGTGGGGTTGCCTCCTCCAGAATAACCAACGGTCCAGTTCCCAAGGCATCAGCTGAAGCTGACTTTAAGTCTTTGATATCTACAATTCAGAGAAGGGAGATGAATCTTGCTTCTCCCACATGTCCCTCTCACATATCCACATCATTGTCTCTATCAAAGCAAAGAAATATTATCCAAGAGGAGAATAAGGCCTGCATGAGGCAGGGCAAGAGCCCAGATCACTCTGCCTTTTGTCCTGATTTTCTAGGGAAGCTCCTAACGTAGAAACTGATTAAAAGTAAAAAGTCTTGGCAATACTACGCACAGAAGTAGGCTTGAGAATATGCAATTTTGATGGCTTTCCAACTTCTTTCAGATAATTGTAATGAGGACAAGCGAATAATTAATATGAACATAAAAAGGCAGAGAATCTGGAAGAGAACAACTGGACCTAAGAGGAAAGACTGAAATGTTATTTAGACCAGTTCAGACAAGAGTACAAGGACCTGGCAGAGGTAATAGTTTTCAAATACGTAAAAGGCTGCTGGGGGCGGGGGGGGGAAATCCAATGTCCAGGACCATGGAGGGTAGGACAAGTAGTAAGGACTTGATTTTTCCCCCTTAAGAAACTTGCATTAAGCATTAGGAAAAAGCTTTAAAGGTAAGGTCAGTTCAGCAATAGAACAAATTGCCTGTGGGGGCTCTAGAGACTGCTCCACTGGAGGCCTTTAAGAACAGGCCAGCACCTTAGAAGGGCATGCGTACGCAGTTACATGAAAGGATGCTACCTAAAGGCAGAAGACAGACCTTTTGGCATTCTTTCCAGATCAAGATTCAAAGACGAGTTCAAGCCCCTCGGGTAATCCACAGGAAACTGAACCCAGATCTCTAGAGTCCAGCTTGTCCTACGTCTACCTTAGAAGTATGAAAATGGAACAACTTTCCTACTGTAGTGACACAACTGATAATACCAGAGTTAGCACAAAGCGGAATAAATATTTAGATTTAGAACTATCAATTGTGATCAATTTGCAGCACACTCTACTGATAATAGCAATAGAACTGGGCCTGCAGAACTCAGTTTGGATGAAAAGTAACCCTAGATTTGCCATTATTTCTCTAACATCAGCAAGCTCTGAGATTTGCCTGTATGTTACCGTGCTCAGAGCACTAAGCAAGATTCCGTATATTTGATATAATGCCAATTAGGCTGGCTACTCAGTCTATCATTGTTCTTCTACAATTGCTCAAATTCTAGTTAACTATACCTTTAAGGCCGAACTATGAAGTTAATCAAATACAGAAAAAAAACCCCAAACAGACACTTGATTAAGGCTTATCTTTAAGTAAGGCATAAGGACTCAAAATACTTACAAGACTTCACATTTTTTGGCAAGATTTAATTTGCATTTTACATTGATATGTTTTGCTTAGCTTTTGCATTTTAATCTACTTGAACAGTAAAATATTTTCAACTTTCCCTTTCTAGCTAGTTTATCATAGACTAAGATTATATTTGGAATAAGAATACCACAAGCAATGGTCAAGTAAAAAAGATTCTCCAGGTCATCTCATGTTCCTTAAAAGCTCTGAGGACTTGAAATCCATCTTAATTAAACACCATCTGACACATAACCAAACAAAAAGTTCCTAGAAATATTTTGATTAATATCAAGTTTTGTTACATTTGTTCCCACGTTTTACAAAAGTGAGCGTAGGTCTAGCTGTCTGCTGCAGTGAATGTGAACTTGTCAACATTCTTCCTTTTCACATGCAACCCTTTGTCGCAAACCAGTTTATTTCATGCCCAGAGCCAGCACAATGCCAATTCCCAAACATTTGCTTTCAGAAAAAAAAAAAATCAGAAGAACTCAGAAATAAGGATGAAGAATCTATTTCTGTGAATAAATTTATCATAGATTCAAGGTGCACAGAATTATTGTGCTTAATGCACACACACGACTGAAGCATGACAGCCCGTAAATGTAGAGACCTCTCTCACAAAACAGTCTACTCTTCCCACCTCCGACTCTCCTTAGCAAATCCTGTCATTTCAATATTTAAACATCAGCTGATGAAATAGTACTGCGGGAGTTTTGCGGGAATAAGGTATGAGTCTATTTTTTAGTCTGTATAGCTCTGAGTTTGAGTGCTCAAAAAATTATCTTAGTGGCGTGCATTCTGGGGCAGAAAATGCCAGCATGTTCCTCTCAGCATTTCCCTAAAAATGAGCACAGACTAGTGACACTTCGACTTTGTCTGGGACTCATCAGGAAAATAAGTGAAGTTCAGATCTTTGCTACAAGTGTCAAAAATTCTGCTGCCTGTTCTGTCAGATGAGAACTTTGCAGGCTAAAAATCTGCCAGGAGACAGTTCCTACTAGTGATGGGTTCCAGTTGCGCCCACTTCCTCTAATCTCTGCAGCCAGTCAGCCCCAAGGGTCACAGGTCTGCTATATAACCTGCAGCCAGGGCCCTCTATTCTCTTCTTCAGTATTTTAGCAGGCTTTCCCACTTACAAATTCCTGGATGCAAGGACGGATTAACAGAGCCTCAAGTTGCCTTCATCTCCCATTGAAGATTTACACCCCTTCATTTTAATGGTGAGAAAAGAAGGGTGGGTTAGAGTAGTTAGAGGATCTGCCTTTCACTCCAGTCATCTCAAGCGTCTTTCACAACTTTAGTATATTTGCCTTTCTGGTGGGGAAGCAGCATAGAGGCGTGCAAGACACTGGGAGGGAGTGGGAACACGCAAGTGATACCGAGATGCCAGATTAGTTCAAAGGCCTGACAACTAATCAAGGCCTGGTTGCTGCAAGCACTTTCCACTGTCCACTACTGACCGCCTGATCGCTGCACTTGCACAGCTCAGAAAATTAGTGCGTCACTACCAGAAACAGAGCTGCATCCTGCACTGAAACATTGACTTCACACTTTTCCAATAGTTACAAGACTAGATTTTGTGTACTTCAGTCTAAAAGGTCAGCTGCTCCCCGAAGTACTTTAAAAGGAAATCAATGATATTTAAGTTTCTGAGCAAGTGGAAGAGTTCTTTGTTTGTCTGGCAGTGGCAGGAGCAGCACAGCGGCACAACGGAAGGACGGCTGGAGGAAAGAAGAAACATTACCATCTACCAGGTCACAGAAAAAGTCATTCAGCCATATTGTATTCAGTATAACACCACATAAAACAGCTGCTAGAGCTTAAGTTTTACACTGCTTTGGCAAAGAAAACAAAACAAAACAAACAAACAAAAAAACACGCAAGCCATAAATTTACACGTTTAGAGCACAAGCAAAAATTTTTAGTATCTGTTTCACAGAGACTGAAGGTTTAACATATACACACATACATGCAAAATTACAAGCCGGGGCCAAGCAAGAACTTGTCATTATACACTTAGGAGAAAGTAGCTTGACATTCTGTGGTATTTTATTTTTATTTCAAACTAGAGCAACCTGCAGGCAGAAACGGACACCCGCAATAAGGGCCACCTCTTCCACTGCGTTATATAAAACCTCTCAGGATTTCCACATGGAGATGGGCAGGGTCACACTATATAGCACAAAGAATAATAAGGCTGATTTTGATGGATGATTTTTTGATCTCAGCACCATGCAGCATCAGAAAATAGCCGCGTAAAAGCCAAGCTCCAAGGGTTGAAGAGCTTTGTTTCATTTAGAACATTTACAGCATAAATTAGCCCCTAAATGAGGATTTTTCCATAGTTTGCAGAGTTGAAGAGAAAAAGAAAAAGAAAAATCCGTCCTTGTGGGTCAGTTCTGGACTATCAATGCCTCATTACCCAAGACGCAGAACACAGCAGTCTTCAAAATTTGAAAGACTCAGTGCTACCAGGCAAAACTGAGCAATAATCACACTGAAATCTTCTCCACTACCACAGAGTGAACACTTACCAACTGCAAACAGCCGGGAGTTTTGCTGCAGACAACAGGTCAGCTGCCGACTAAGCAACATTGATGCCATTTTGTCCTTTCTTTACTCAACAATATTGAGTCTTCAGTGTTTTCTTTCCAGCTGATGTTCTGGAAAAAAAAAACAAAAGAAAACATTTAATGTGCCTATGGATGCAGCTACTATCACTATGCTATTGATTCCAATTTCCCTTTTCACCAACTCAAATCCAAAGAAATTGAAAAGATGGTCTGATGGATTACTGCTGATGTTCAAAGGAGTCTCAGGATTAAGATACCAGTCTGAAGCTAAGTCCTGTTGAGGTGAGTGACTTCTGGGCTAAATCTGTATCTCCCAGCCCTAGTGAGGTCAAGAGGTAAAGATCATCTTCCACTTCCCCTTGCTTTTCTGCTTTGCTCTCTGTGTGTTGGAGTAACTGTAATAAAAATTTAAGATTTAAAAATTGTTTCCAGTCAATCTCTTGCATCAATGTGTCCTTTAGATTCAAACAGTTTACATGAAAAATCTCATCCAAGGTAAAAGGACTGTGGGGCAAACATTAGGAAATAAGAGGAAACAGACGGTCTGAAAAAAATTTAACATTTTCTACCAAGTAATCCACAACTCTATGAATAGAGACGGAAAGAGCTGGGATTGTTTAGCCTGAAGAAGAGAGGGCTCGAGGGGCAGATCCAATTAGTACGTATAAATACTTGATGGGAGAAGTAAAGACCACCGAGGCAGACTCTTTTCAGTGGTACCCAGTGACAGGACAAGAGGGAATGGGCACAAGCTGAAATGCAAGAAGTTCTGTTTAAACATAACCAAAAGCTTTTTTAGTGCCAGGGTGACCGAACATGGGAGGAGTTGCCCAGAGAGGTCGCAGAATCTCCATCCATGGATATATTCAAAACCCGACTGGACACAGTGCTGGGCAGCCTGCTCTGTTGGAGGAGGGGGTTGGACTAGCCTAACCCGTCTCCAGAGGCACCTTCCAATGCCAACTGTTCCGTGATGCTGCGACTCTACCTCAGCCAATTAAATCTAAACAACCTTGTAAAGTTCAGGCTCATGAATGATAATACGACTCTTTTTGCTCTGGGTCACCTGCACAGAAAGCCTGGCTGGAAGTCATGCACAGACAAAACAGGTCACTGAAATATAGAGCATGCAGGTTAAATTCAAATCTTATACTTAAAAATCTGGTCTCCTGCATTCTGCTTCGGACACTAGAGGTTCTGTTTGTCTATACATAGACTAAGCTGGCACTTTCCTCCTCATTTGATTTTCCTTCCCCCAGAGCGTATCGGCTATTCAGTAATAACAGCCTGCAGTTCAAATGAAACATCGCTATTACCCATAAACCTCCTGGCAAACAACACTATATCATAAATATGCCCTGAGAATATAGCTGCTCTTCTACCATAAAAAGATCATTTACTGCTTACATCATTCTTATTCCACCAATAAAATATGCAAACAGATGTTGATGACTAGATGCTAGAAAGCAGTTGATCTATTACTGCCATGATAGAAAGTATTTCTTACCCAACATTAATAGTTCAGACATTTAACTTCTGTATTATCTTTAGCCAATATAGCAGTTACTTTTCTTCATGCTTGAGTTTTTTCAGAATTGGCAAAATAAAAAACTCCTTGCCAGTGGACACCTATTAATTCTCTGACTGCATTACTTGGGTACAAAAATACTCCCTGTGCCTTCCCAGACAAATCAACCTACACTTGGTTTCACTTAGTTTGCTCTGAGTTCAGTTTAAAATTCAATGTATTTTGAAATCTGCCAAGGTGAACAAACACTTGCGCAACATTCGTGCGCACTCTGGAGAACGTTATATTAGCTTTGTAAGTTTTGGGTCAGAAGCACAGAGGGAACTAGAGTTACTCTTTGTAGAAAATAGAAGCTTCACTTATAAATCAAGATTCAGTTAATTAATTTATTAATATTTTCACTCTCAGCTCCTCTCTTGAGTTGTGCTAACCTTTGCATAATCAGTGTGTGAAGAAACATCCCAAAACATTCTTATCGCATGATCATTCTCTAGCAAAAATAAACGTGAGCCTAAGTCAGTGAGACCACCACTGCGGTAACGAGCTGCTACACAGTGAATCCACCCAGCACCTCTCACAATGATTAACCACCTTCATGTCCTCTGCTCAAAACTATTTAGCTGGACTGCAATTCCCTCCTTAAGTTTGCTCTGCAAGATATTACCTTTTAAAAGTTTCTAGGAACCTGTTAAAAGTTAATTTGAACATAGCTTTGTAGAAACTAACAGAAGGGGCAGTGAAAACGTACTCTCCACAAAAGGCTTAAACTTATCCCACCATGATTCACTTTATCGGTCTAGTGCCCTTCACAGTCACTTCCCTTGGGTATTTTGCTGTAAATCGGCTAATCTGCCTTCCCCGCGATGATGAGATGCCTCTGCACAACCACATCAAACATGCTTTCAAGTCACGCTGCATGGTCAAACCCCTTATTACCCAGGTCTCTTTCAGCAGCACTTACTAATCCTTTCCTAGGTGAATCAGCTCCTACATTTTTGCTCCCAGAATGCTATTTTATCTCTTACTGATATTTAACGCTTATCTAAAGTCCTTTAGGAGTTAAAATATAATATTTATAAAAGGCTCAACATTATATTTTGATACGGCACTGGCTTTCTGAAATACTCCTAGAAAATAAATTATTGCAAGGGGTTTAAACAATAAAATAGCTTAGCCCTAATTTTCCTTCGTATTTGTTATATAAAAAGTTTCTAGCCTGCAGTCAGAATAAATCATGTAGTATCACATTTGAGCATAACTAAATTCAACTTCATTTCTATCTCCATTGAGCACATAACTTCTCATAGAAGATCAGCTGGCATGATCGGTATATTCGTTATTTCGTTATCATAATAAACCAATTGAATTTTGACTTCAATATCCATTTCTTGACTAATTCCCACTGGCCTTCTTGTTGCCATCAGCAGCAGCAGAGCTTGGAAACCAACAGAAATCATTTCCAGTGCACGTGTCAAAACCGCAGGAAACAACGACACGCTCTCACCACGGCTCCTTAGCTGCCACTGCTTCCAGTTTCAGATTTGTTAAGCAAAATATCTCCACCAGTTTGAGATATCAGACTGTAAAATGTGTGTTGAAATACACTTCTTTGATTTGGGATTAAATGCTAGCCACCTTGGGCCTCAAAGAAGTGAGACTTCTGCAGAAAAAGATTCACAAAAGTCTTCTCTAAATATCTTTCCTCTAACAGCAATTGTCTGAGCCACGCAGGGCCGTCGCTACGGATGACTGTACAAAACAGCTAGTCTGAAGTGAATGCTGAATACATTAATTTTGCAGATACTGTTTGTTTTGCGAGCACACATACATTGCTATTTTGTGACTTAAACTGTATTTGCCATTCCTTTGGTACGGAAAATTATTTTCAAGAAGGAAGTTCAGAATAATTTACAAAGTATATGAAATGTGAAGATATGTGGATTTTTTAATGCACAAAGAATAGAAAATCAGATTAAAAAAAAAACAGCAGCTCTTAAAATTATGTTCTGAGTGATTATTTCTGACAGGCAGTATTAGTTTCTAGGGCTGACAGCAGTTATTCAGTACTAGTAGCTGTGGCCTATTGCAAACATAGAATGAGGCACTGTTTCTCTGAGCTAACAAGATGTAGGGGGAACCCCTGGAAAAATCAAATAATTAGTGAGGGACCCCAACATTCAGGGGGGCTTGATCCAGGTACTTCACCTGAGAGCTAAAACATACAAACTAGTTAGCTCGTATAATCCATTCTCGCTTGCTGGCAGAGAGGCTAATTCAGCACGATGCCCATGCTTCAGGCTGGAGTTTGCACGAACCTGCCTCTGCAAACGTCCCCAGGATCAGGCAAAGCTGGGAAGCAGAACGTGCACATTGCAAGACAGGGACGAGAAGTCAGCACTGCAGATTTGTCTCATTCTTCCCGCTTATGCCAAAGACACAGAAGCCTGTTTTAAATTCATGGGGGCACATTCATCTGTCTCTCAGCTGCTCCAAATCCATTTAACCAGGAACAATTAAGTGGTTTAGAAACAGCGGCACAAGCTGTACGCTGCAATTACTCCACAAATCTTCACAATATGTATTTAGGGTGAGGGGGTGGAGAGGTAAAGGCAAATGAATTCTCTCTGCTGTTTCCACCTGCTTGACTTTGCTAGGACGTAGAGCAGAAATGGTATCATCGGGCTGTACGTTCATTGCTGCGAAATGTAAAACATCAAGCTCTCTGCTAATCCTGTTTGCTTGGATTCATCATGGTGGGAGAACAGCCCGGGGCTTATTCGCTCCCTGTGCTGCACTGGGGCTGGGGGCAGGCGCCAGGGCGGCAGCGCGAGGGCCTGGAGGTCTGTCATTACACACACGGCGGGCGGCCGCCTGCTTCCCCTCCGCCTCTCCAGCAGCCAGCCGGAGGGCAGCACCAGAAATAAACACTCCCGAAACCAAAGAACCACCTCGTACCCCAGGCTGCCCAGCGACTGGCCTCCTGGCAGCAAGCTGGTGTAGGCTTATAAGGAGGACATTTATCATAAAGGTGAGAAAGCTCTTCAGTTCACAGCTCATCACACTTTGATAGTGTATTTTCCACTTTTTTTTTTTTTTTTTTTTTTAAACAGTGGAAGAAACTGCAGACTGAGAGACCAAGTCAGCTATGGTTCCCGTTACTGAACCGGAGAGCAATGCTGACAAGCACGGCAGTGCTCAGGTAGCTGTGCTGTAAGTGGACAAATACTGCAGAGCCAATTTTCTTTCGCATCAAAAGTGAATATCCTAGGATAGTAAGTCCAATTGTATTCATATGTTAAGGCAAAAATCACTGTTACAAAGACAGACCACTTGATAAAGCGTTAGTGGTCCAATCTTTTGTGTTCTGTTTATCTCCTGGTAGCTCTTGTTCCTCCTTTTCTAACCGCCTCAATGCTCCCAGAACTGTAGATCAGGTCTCTTCAAACAGCCCCTTTTCTGAAAGGGGATCAGACTAGAATATATTAGGGAATATATAAGAGTAAGCCTGGAGAGCATTTGGATAATGGGACCAGAATAAAGGAACTAGTAAAAGGGACTCACAGATTAAGCCACATGAGCAGCGACTACCTCAGACGCAGTCACGTACTATAAGGCAATGCAGATAAGTAGTTCTGAAAGAGAGGAAAAAGGTAGAAAGGCTGACAAAAAAGGAGTAGATGGGACTGCAGCTTCTGAACAGAAGAGATGCATGTTTTCCAGCCTCATTCATGTTGTCAAAGCCCTAACGTCCCTTACTCAGTGACAGTGTGACAAGCTAAAATGAAAAATCTTAACTAGCTTAATTTACATGCTGCACCCCATAAACTCCTGAAAAACCCTTGTTACTCATTTTCTATTATTTTCACCATCTTCCGGCAGATACTGCTCTGTAGCTGTGGCTCACAAAGGCAGAGTTGAAGGGCCTCATCTTAAAACAAACAAAAAAAACCCCACAAGTATTTTACTCAGAAAAATAGCTCAAGGACATCCCAGAGGCTGGAAAAGCCCTATAATTTCACAAAAAAATTATGAGGATGGATGAGGGAGAAGACAGTCTAGCTTGTCATACTTTAAACATAATCATGTCCTTTCTTAGTCTGCATCTGAGGAAGAATGGACCAACCTAACAGCATCCCTGTATCTACATAAAAAGATTCTTTTTATAACAATATTTACATAAAAAGATTCATTATATAACACATGCTGTTTGAAAAATGCACCACAATCATTAAGTACCATCCCTCCCTCCTTTGGAAAGGCAGGGAATATCCATTTCCTATATCTCAAATCAGGGAAAAGTTGAATGACTTAACCAAATAACAGCGTTAGAGTTTGGGGTGACACTAGAAATCTCAATTTACTGCTTTAGCCACTTAAAAAAAAGTAACCAAAACCCCCAACTCCCTAACAGCACATTGATATATTCAACTGCAATTCACTTGATCCCAGAAGAAGAGTTAAGAGTTCAGTAAAGCCTATGTAGTTATCAAAGTCTGAGTACACACAATGAAATACAATAGGTCTTTCTACTTCAACAGGCTTTTTTAAGGACATATTTTACTACCACATTTCACTGAAAAAATTTTGGATTAGTTTAGGACAGCATTTGCAGGAAAAGTTTTTCAGAATATCACCAAGAACATCTAGTGATAACTAGAGATAAGGCTATCTGAAATCATAGTGGGAGTAGGAGAGTCCTTTTAAGTGATAACTGCATGAAACCTTCCATCTAGTATTCACGTAAGCCTAGCATTAGACTTTCCATCCAGTGCTTATACATGCCCAGCACAAACCTGAGCCAAAATCCTTTACTTCTAGAAGGACAGTATCTAGCACCACCCTCATGGGACAACCCAGAAAAGAGAAGGAAGCTGTTCCTCACCCAACTTGGCCAACCAAAGATCACAGCCTTGTACTTCAAAAGCAAAGGTGGTCACAAACAGCCCATAAAGTCAAATCTACATATCAGGATTGCTACAACTGAGACATTCTCTGCAGAGGAGGCCTGCTGGACTCCTACAAGACAACCCACGTATAGAAAAGAGACTCCTTGAGACTCCTCAAACATTTAGAAATTCCACAGACAACAATAAAAAAAAAAATCAGAGCAAAAATTGCCTATTACCAGCGAATGGCAAGTTTGTCCTTGGAGAGTACAGTTCACCAAAGCATTTATCACTAAGCAACACTGAGAACGTAGCAAGTGATGGCTATCTGCAAATGGAAACAGGTATCTGTCACTAAAATGGATTTTTAGAAGACAATGACATTTCAAAAGTTGGCAGTTGGTTTTGCCCATTTATGCATCTAATAACCTTACAAGCTTTCTGGAACAGGATGTAATTGGAATCTCCATAATTGTACTGAAGTTGTCAAGGACACAGTTGTCATAGCTACAAGTAAAGCTCAAGTTTCTGTTATTCATGGTTGCTTATTTATTTATTGACACCAATAGGATCAAACACTCCCACTACTGTTCAGAAGGACAGAAATGGGGAGACTGGTTTTGTCTTTCACGTCTCAGCAGAACAGTGAATATTACAGGATAGTATACGTCTTCTCCAATAAACTGGCTTTTTACAAAGCTACCTTCTATCCTTCTACATTCATCTGGCATTCAAATCAGTCTCAGTTTTGAAAACAGCAGTAAAAGCCCAAAGCAAGACACAATGCACAAGACAATACCCGCGTCTATACAGCTCTTCCCGTTTTGGAAATCCGTACTGTACATTACCCACCATGGCGTAGCAATACCTACCTGACTAACCAGACAAACAATTAGGTCAAAGCTGAATCAGCAGCAGAGCTAGAACAGCAAAGATGACTTCATACGTCTTCCCCTTTGCTTTGTACCAATGCCTTCAGACCCTCCATCAAGTTTAAAAAAAATCATCTGTAGTTAGAAGTGTCATTACAATCATGGTTCCAGGTCCTCCTCCTTACATGTTTTGTAAGGTGGGTTTGGCGGTGGGATATGGATGCATCTCCTCCTCCCTCTGTTTTCCATCCCTCCAACAAACAACTGACTCCTGGTCCATACTCCAATGAGCATAAATAGATGGGAATGACGCAGTTATGGCACACCAGGATTCAGATGACACCAAAACTTTTCAGCAACTCATCTTTCATTTAAGAACTACTGGGACTGCTAAGAAAAATGTGGTCTTGAAAGCATCTGCTAGAAATTAGACAAATTCCAGAGCCGTAACTAGAAATACCTATCTTACTGGCATAAGCTGTATGTTAAAAGTGTGTGTATAAATGCGTTTGTAAAAAAAAAAAAAAAAAACACCCAAGCACAACTAAGTTAATCTGCTATATGAAACTAAAAAAATAACTTTTCATTCTTTAATAGTTCACATAGTAAAATTACATTTGTATGATATTTCAGTATACCATTTTTGCTACTGAGCTACGCATAAGAATCTCTCTCTCTAAGCCTGCGTATTTTTAATTCTTTTTTTTTCTAAATGAAGATGGCAACAATACATCCAAAACCTGACTGCTACTTTCCTGATATTTCCCATATCCAAACAGGCCAGCTTTCAAAGGGTTAAACAACAGAAGTCATGATACAGATGTGCTTTTTAGATTAGCTGCTCCACAAACATTCTGTAGTTTTGTAAGAATTAAAGTATTACTAAATACCTTTAAGTGAAGCTTCCTCCAAGGAAATTCGATTTTATTCCTTCTAAAATTTTACTCCTTCAGCATCCCACCATAGCCTCCTAAGAGGTCATGAAAATGGCTAGATAAATAGCACTAAATAAAATGTATTTTAAAAGCATAATTTATTCTTTTCTTTCCCCAAAATGTAAAATAGCTCACTCTGAGTTAGGCTGTACCAAACCATCAAAACAAGGCAAACATCGTAAATCTGAGAGTGCTCTGGCTTCTCAAGGTGACCTGCTTTTCATCTGAAGACACAGAAACGCAGACGCACGAGGGGGATTTCTGCTGCAAGCGGTCCGGCAAACCAGCAGCTGCGCACACATACTCGCGACAGGGACGTTTCTAAACATGTGTATGCTATGTTCACATGCCTACACATACACAGAGACACGCGTTCATCCCTAAACAGACAAAGAAAACCATCCCCCTCCAGGAATTAGACTGTTTGTCGTCATGCAGGACGCATCAGAAGACACCCCCGAAAGACTCGTCGCGACAGCTGTGTCAGCCCCTAAAACACACGCGCAGAAGCCAAAGACACTCACATTAGCTGGACGGGAATTCCCGGTGCTCCGCTGCCAGCCTAAAACACCACTCTGCCCTTCGCTTCAGAGCGGGCTGCTGCCGGCCGCGTTCCTCAGAAACATCACTGCCGTCTGCTCCCTTCAGCGACTGCTCGTGATGGCTAGCAGCAAGAACAGGGATCATCGGGAGGAAAATCCTAGCGGTATCCCGCAGTTCGGCCGGGGGAGGGAGGGGAGGAGGGAGGGAGGGAGGGAGGGAGGGAGGGAAGAATGCCACCTCGTTTAGGAAACCAGCTCCAGCAAACTGCCTTGCACTCACGCAAATCCGGAGGCGAAGCGTGCCCAGCTCACTTCACACCGGTCAACGCTTCTCTGCTTCCTTCCACGCAGACGTGGCCCATTCACTCGTGCTCATCTGAGTTCGTCTGAAGGCCTTCTCAACAGGTTTCTAAAAATAAACTGCTGAGATACAGAGCCAGAATGGCTTAGTTTTCAGGAACTGTGGAAACTGAATAGACAGGTTTTGCCTTTAAAACCCTTCATTCTATTTTTGCAAATAGCACGAGGGTAACACCGGGGCACACAAGTATTACAAGACAATCAGGGTTCTCTCCGTTTCCTTCACCTTCTGCGCAGACAGAGGGAGCACAAAAAGCAGCACGCACCGCGGCATCGCCTCGCACGGAGCGCTGCCGGGGACGCGAGACAAGAGGGGGGCTCATGCTCGCTGCGAAGCAGAAACTCCGCCGCCGCCGCCGCCGCCACGTCGCCCGCCCGGCGGAGAGGCCCGCGTGCCGCCGGCCGCGCGGGAAGCGCGCTGGGGCGCCCCGGCCGCGTTGCCATGGCGCCCGCGCGGGGGGGGGGGGGGGCCGCGGGAGCCGTGCGCCAGCGCGCAGCGCAAGGCCCGGCCGGCTCCCTTCAAACCAGCGCCGCAGCGCTGCAGCCCAGCCACTGCGCGGTTGCCGTGGTAACCACCGAGTGAAAATCACGGAGGAACTCTGCAATTATCACAAGAGAGATGGCGGCTCACGCAGCGCGGTAATGGGGAGGTTAAGGCGACCCGAGCTGGGATGCGCTCCCGGCCGAAGGGGAGCCGCTCCGAGGCCCCGGGGCGGGGCAGAGCCGCGCCGCCTGCTCCAGCAGGAGAGGCCCAAGCGCAGGCACGACGCGGGGGCCGCCGGCTCCTGCTACCCATCCCGAACGCTGCGGCCGCGCTACGTGCAGAGACGTCGTGGCGTCCCTGCGGAGCCGCGAGCAGCCGCCCTGCCCTGAAGCGCTCGCGCACACGGTGTAACGGGGAGGGAGCAGCGCAGCTCGAGCCCAGAACGGCCCGAGCGAGCGGGACTCGGGCTGCCGCGGCTAACCAGACACCGGGCCGCGGTGCAGGGAAGCGTTTAGGGCAGGCAGGGAGAAGGAAGATATTAGAAGCAAGAGGCAGAGAGAAGCGAGGCACAAAGACGGAGGACGCGACGCTTAAAGGAAGAAGCCAGGATCCCTGGCAGCTCAGGCTCCAGGACCGACACTGCCGTGAACCGCGATGAGAGCGATGCACTTTGTTCCGCCACCCTCTCTCCGTGGGACAGCAGCACCAGCACAGATGATGAGTGCGACTGTGGTGACCAGCTCGCTCAAACACCAGAGGATGAGGGACACAGAGGGTCCAAGCACACTCCGCAGTCTCTCCCCACTGCAATATTATCCTGACATATAATTTACACACTAACAGATGCGATGCTAACATCCACGCAGCCAATTTAAATTCATTGCAGGAGTATACGGTTTAAAGTTGCTACATTGCTCTCCAGAGCTCTCCTGGACTAAATGGACAATCGATCACTCTGCGGACAAACTGCTAACAAAAATATTGCAACACCAATAACGAAGGGAATCGGATGCGGCTCTTTTGGTTCCCTTCTCCTGAGCCTGTTGTCCTAGATCCTTGTGACTGCCAGCAGCTTTCAAGGAAGGAGCCCAGACTGTATTCATTTATAAGACAGACACCATAAAATCTCCAAGTAATAAGCTGTTGATTTGATCCACAAAGACTGATGCTGATCCCTCACACTACTTCATAATTTAAAATCTGTTATTAATTACATACACAGACTGTTTTTTAAAACATATCAGTTATCCCATGCCCTGTAACCCTGACTATAAATGACTTATTTAAACTGGCCTATACTGGTTGCCAAAAAGTAAAGTAAACTGTTGATTTTAAAATGAACTTGTTAACTAGCTAATCTATCACAGAAAGAGCAATAATCCTATTCAGACAGATGGTTAGCTCAAGGACATATCACAAAGTAAAGGAGGAAAGACTGAGAAGAGTTGGAAATATTTATATTCACCACACAGAAAACATTAGATCCAATGGAAATGTACCATGTCAGCAATTTATTACTACCCTAATAAGCTGAATAACCAGGATCACAGCTCCTAAGGGTGCACTCTCAGGAGACCGTGTTATGATGGAGAAATTCCTATGCCTCTACTGACTGCTACCTTATACGATACAAGGCTAAACTTGTTAAGCAAAATGATCTTGGATGAAAAACACTGTGGAGTACTACAGTGGTGCTAATTATATGTCAACATCATTGAGAGACTCCAGTCAGCGCAGTGCCCCGTCATGCTAGGCAGTGTGCAATTGCTTGGAAACACACTCTGAAGACCTTAAAGACTAATTCAGTACTAGAGACTTTTATTTTACCTTCTCTTTTGTTTTAATCCTTGCATCAAATGGGTCAACACTGAACTGTATCTTCTTAGGTGGAACATACGTTCCTGCTGCTATGTACGGCTGCTCTCAGCCCCTTAGTTTACAGGGCCGCTTTCCTCTGTCCGTATTTATTCAACCTCACAGGCTGGATGCACAAGGAGGTAACAATGAAGTTGTGAAGTTCTGCTGCAAGGCAAAGAACTCAGAAGTCCCAGTCATTCCTATTTCAGTGATTTAGGGTAACTCTAACTGCTAAACACTTATTTAAGATGTATTAAGAATGTGCATTTCACAAAACTATGGATCATAACAAGAAATCACTGACTTCGATTTGTTTTGATCAAGAGCACGTTGGTAATGAGGTCTGTTTCAATAGCATGCCGTTGGAAAGGACACAGCCAGCCAGCCACAAAAACCATACAATCTGCTTTGGCATGCAGTTCCCCAAGGAAGACTCGTTACACAACGTTCCACTGTTAGAAAATAATCTGCTGTAGCAGGATGCTCATTCAAAAGCATGTTTTTCCACTTTTGCGTATATTTTTATGTATCAATGCTATGTATTCTGAAAATATAAAAGGATGATGCAAGGCAAAAAGGGGATCAGGAGCTGGCAAAATTGGGCCATGATACCAAGTAAAAGCACAAGGTTAGCGTAAAGGATGTTTCGATTTTATTGAAAGCAATGTAAGGTTTAACTAGATGATCAACTGCTGGATTTCACTGCAAATGATCAGAAATTTCCACATAGGAACCCTACAACCTCCTTTAATCACTGGCTGACACACTAGAAAGCATATGCTACAAATTGTTAGGAAAAACAAAGCATTTCAAACAACACACAAAGCTACAGCACTTGAGCAAAACTCAGTAGCCAGAAATAGCAGCTCTTAGGGGGAGAGACTAAATGTCAAAATCCTAAACATCATATACACCCGCAAGAAACAAGGACAGAAGACATTAGTATCAAAAAGTAGAGGGCAAGGCATGCCAGGATATTCAGCACCATATTCTATTCCTCCTTCAAAAAGCTCAGTTGCCACAAGACTAAGAAGCAGGCCCTGAGAACCCCAAACTTTTATGAGGGGGAAAAGCAACACCCATTTCAAGTGCTTGCCATTGTCAGAAAAGGAATAAGCATTAAACTGGAGTGTCAAATCAGCTTTCAAGTACTGTGAACAGCGATTTGATTTCAACTAGTCAAAGATACACTAACGCAGGAGTCTTGTATAAAAAGGCACCCCATAAAACAAAACAGTAGATAGACAGATACTTCTGCCAGTGCTTGCTCTTGATACTGGAAACCAGCCTTGAGGGCTGCTACGGGGAAGGGATGCAAGGCCTTAGGGGCTATCTGCCTCATCAGCCATTCGATGCTAAGAACCAGATGTCTGTTTTAAGAGACAGAAACGTATTGCTGGCACAGCTTCTAAACTTTGGTCTTGCTACCACTAATAGAGGGCATTGACAGCTGGCTATCGCAGTTTTGTGGAGAATAAGGTAGAGGTACAGAGGCTTGTAGTCCAACACTGCCTCCCATTACAAATGTGTAACATTGCTTAAGCTAATGGGTTTACAGGCATAATTATGTTTTTCTAAAGCACAGTTTATGACTTTGTTACTTTCACATTAATCATCTACGATAACTGCAAATGATGTAATCACTAGCTTACCTTTAAAATATATTAAGAAATCTTTCAGTACAGTTGGAAGAAAACATAAAGGAAGACTATAAAATGTTGACTAGAAGTTAAATATTAAATCACCTGCTCAGATTTTTAAGAGAGACAGATAAGAATTTTATTTGGACAAAAAGGATGACCATGAAGGGCCCAAGAGAAAATAAAAGGAAAGACTAGGATTGCTTAGTTTTGCAGTACGCCCAACACATTGCAGCTTTTCCCATCTGTGGCTGGTCAGAAGAGCGTTTCCCACCCAGGCACATTCAATAAATTTACACTAAGCTTATGGAGATGGTTTTCCCCTTTGAAAGGGAAAAAAACCTTGCAGACACAAGGAAATTTACTGCAATGAAAAACACTAGAAGTTGAGGGATTTCTTCTGGTGGATAGATGCCCATGCTACAAAGCCTGAGGCTGAACGTATGTGAGGACACACCTGATCTGCACCACTTCAGAACCAGTAACTATGCGATATAACACACACTGGCAAAGGGGAAAACAAAAAATCTGATTTAGAAGTGCAAGTGCCAAAGTTCTTTAGACACAAGCTACTTTAATACCCATCAGATAGGAGAATTTCACATTTGGGGAGAGGTAGAGGAGAAGAAGGAAGGAGATACTGGAATCAAGCAAGATTATGATGAATATATGATGATTATACTATTCAGAAAGTCCCATTATTGCCTGATTGTTCAGGAGTAAGTTAAAGAATAACAGTTGGGCAGGTTTTCAAAGCAGTGTACAAAAAATAAATATATATTCAGTGCCAATTTCAACAGATTCTGTGGCTAAATTCCCCAGAATGTTTCAAAATTTCTTTTCAGGCTCCAGATGGACGAAGAAACTACTACCAGTCTGATTCAGCAAGATACATATTTCTCAAGTAGTCCCTTTAATACCACTGGGCCCATTCACAAACCTGAAGTAGTGAATGAGCCAAAGCACCTTATTGATTTAGAAGCAGAGTAGGGGAAGGAAAAAAAAAAAAATCTGAATCACCTACCAAGGATCAAAATCTGTACTGGAAAATCACCCATTTGGGAAAAAAAAAACAAAAAACAAAAAACACAAGGCTACTTCATAAACTATATTTCCTCCTTATATATTGCCCATTTGACAGAAATAATGAGCCTTCCACATTACTGCTCTTCACACAGCTACCAAATACCTGGACACAGATTTGATGAGGGAGATCGGACTGCACTGAGTACATTAGCGTGTGCATGGCTAAGCTCAGTGGTTAAGCCTAGCTGAGGTACGCCTGGGCTGCAGCCTGTAATCTAATGACAACAATGACATCCACATAACAGACCGAGTGCTGTCTTTGCAGTCTGCTACATACAAGCTATGGTTTTCTATGAATTTGAAGACTCTATATGTTGTTTTTAGATAATTAATAAACCTTGGTCAGTTTGGGGAAGGCTGGTAATGCTGGCCAAGTCTTTATAAAAATTAAAGTTTCTACTAAGAGCTGAGCAAGTCCAGCTTATATACTAGGGTCAGAGAAAAGGGAGCTGGAATCAAGAAACGTTGCTGAAGGACCCTCAGGTAACTGTGATGCTCAGAGATGCTGCATAAATGGAGGGCAAGAGCCACTCAAACCCAGGATACCACACCAGCCTATCTAAAAATCACATAAGATACTCACGATTTCCATTTCATCAAGCAAAAGACTTATTCTCCAGTAATCAGACTGACACAATGGATGTTCCTCAATTCCCAGAGAGTTCACCTCTTCCCATAAGCAGTAGTTTGTTCCATCGAACACGTGGTGACAGGTTTTAAGACTGGAGAGTTACAGCAGATACATGCTTGCCAGATATTTAAGCAGACATAGGCGAAGGAAAAAAGTCTTAGGTCAAACAAGACAGTCAGTTATTAAAATCACACTGATCCTTGTATCTCTTCAAACAACGTGTGTTATATTGCTAAAAGTCACAAATAGCAGAGAACTTTGTACTTCTGTTAGGTTTCTTGCAATTTAATACATCTCACGTGGCTAGGCAGAGTGGATTGGAATTACAGACAGGCTAATACAGGAACGGAAAACCAACCAATTTTTAAGGGTTTGGGAAACAACATTTTCTGGAACATCCACTTACACACACACACTCCAAACATGTTTTGAAAGTCTGCATGAGGACCGCACTCCTGCAGGAACTACCTGAAGCCAGCTTCCCTAGCAGCACCGGAGCGTGAGAGCACAACGCGCCTCACCTCCCTCGCGGAGCTTTCCAAAGCAGTTCTCTGCCAACTCAACTCGTTTTCAGCAATCAAGATAACGAAAGGACGTTCTGCAGTTTTGCAAGTAATCTAACTCCCATGAGGAACATCTGTGGGTGCTGTACGGAAGTATACTGCAAATATGGACTATAACTATGAATATTAAGTAAGAAATCAGCTGGCAATACCACTAGTCTTAGTGTGGTGGGACAGCTAGGAGACTGCACTTTCTGTCAAATACTGCACCAGTGCTATGACAAGGACAGGAAAAGACATCTCAATATAAGCCTTCCGGGGGCAGAGGGCAGCAGCTATCCCTCTTAATACGGCTGTCAGAGGAAAACCAGACATTTCTGCACTGTCAGACAAGCCTATCTCAGTACTTCAACGTTGTCAGAAAGGCACTAATGAACATTAGGAGAGACTGCTCTATTAAAAAGAGATTGAGGTAAGTCAATTGCTGGTGTAATTTTATGCAGCTCCCCCCAAGTTACTACGCAGACTGTATTCAGCCTGAAGAACAAGAAACAAGGAGCTATTAGTTCGGTTCGGTTTGTTTCTTTATTACATATTAAGAGAAACATTTATCTTTCAGTAACAGCACATGACAGTAAGCAGCTTTAGTACAACGGGACAGCAGATCACTGTTCTTCAGTGCTGTCCTCCACTCTCCAGTCCTACTTAACCTTTCTCAGACACACCAGGAGAGCACTCTTGTAGCAGCAGCTCAAAAAATAAAGTAAAAATAAATAAATAAATAAATATTTATCTCTCAAAAATTATCTTCATAACATCAGGGCAACTGCAAGATTTAACAGTAATCAGATAATTCTTCTTGGAAGTTACTAACTCCATATCCTTTTTTAGCCTTTAGATGTACTGAGTCAGTATTATCGCAGTCTGCACCTTTTCCCTTTCTTCTGTTAACTAGTGACAGCAGCTGGGAGCGATAATCAGAGGTTGAAGTTTCACGGGAGACAAAAGGAATGCTGCTGCAAGCCTGCAAAGCCTGCTTACTAATCAGAACACAGAGGATCAATTATGCAAGGTTGCATATGGATTTTGACCAGATTTAAAGAACAGTCCCTTTCTCCTCCCCTCTCCATTCAGAGCAATAAAATTAGACCCAAGGGCTGTTTCCCAACATGTAATAGATAGTTCTGGGACATGCTCTCCCCTGCACATTTTCTGCGTGTGCCTCTGTGCTGCAAGATCAGTGGTAGGAACGAGTGGTGAAAGTATAATTTAATTACCCCTAAGACGCTTTATACAAGTGTTCCATCCAGAAATGGGAAATTACAGTCTCACTAAGCCAACTTTGAGTTTACTTAAAAATCTTTTACATGAACTGGACTGATTTCTCAGCATACAGCAAGGATGAACTTTAAGAAAGGAAATCTAAAAAGGAAACCAACCTTGAAACTCACAGAAGTTTGTTATTTTGCTTGTTAGAGTTAGCCCAGGGATTTCAGAAAGACGGGATTACCCGAATATAAAAATCATACAGAAAGACATTTTATGTTTGAACTACACAAGACCTTCACAGATTGAAAAGACAGACATAGATGCACACATCAGACAGTGAATTCTATATGCTCAACCTAGAAAGTGTTCATTTCCCTGTCTTCCCTTTTCTTCTTATTTGCTTTTCTGCCTTCTGTGTTTCTAGTTTTTTCTAGTAGAACTTTCCCCTCTTCTACTCTCCTCTGTCTGCCTCTGCTCCAGCCTGGTTTCAAAAGGTTTGAAGAACTGCATGGGCAATTATTTCATTTTTTGGTACATCTGGCTTTTTCTATATAAACCAAACCCACATAAAAAACATGACCACAAAAAAATAGTTATTAAGAGGGATACTGCGGCAGTGAAAAGGTAATTATGGTAGCATTCAGAGTGTATTTTTCCCCCTCTTCTTTGCCTTTGCTCTGGGCATTCAGAAGCTGCATATCTGCTAATCTACTAATGACAACATGCCTCTCTGGTATGGGGTTAGTCATTCTGCTGCTTTCCTGGATTTGTCAAGAAACCTGCCCTATCCTATGCTTTACAAGGGTGGTAGCACCATCTTAGCCTGTCTTCTAAAAATCTCCACTTTCAATCTTGCTCTCCTGTTATCTGCATGGCTTCATCCCCTATCCATACCAAAGGACTTCCCAGTTTGGAGAGGAGCCACCATATAACCCTTCAGAACATCCAGTGTAGTCACAAATTCAACCCAGAGAAAATAAGGTGCACTAGTGAAAGGAAATAACCAAGTAGCACATGGAGCAAGAAGTCCAACCAACGCAGCCACCATCCTGGGGGCAAGGTTGAAACATCATCTACACTTCATGTTCATAATCAGTTCTATTATTTTGACTGAACAGTGCCATTATGTCAAAATCTACAGAGGAGCAGAAGAACAAACTCCAGACTCATTTGCAATGGCATAATGGTCCAACTTGTACCCACAAATTAAAAATGAGTATCTTGCAGTTAGCATCAGAAGGGGGTATTTTGCAACGACTTTCTTGGCCGTGTAAAAATAAATACTGATGAGAACTTAAACAAGTGGTCTCCTATCTCCTGCTACTGCTAAAAGGCACTCCAAAAAGAATTGGCATTTTGAACTTCAAAATTGGAAGCAAAAAAGCACATCAATATTTGTTAACTATAATTACTGCAATCCACAGATGGTTGCTGGGATCATAAAGTTCTTCCCAGGCAAAGGCCCCACAACATTATGAATCAAACCCCTAGCATTACTTGCCATTATCTCTATTTGCCAGCACTCCCTCTCTCAACAACAGAAGCAGGCCCTTTTTTACGTTTTTTTTCAGCTGCTTTTTACAAGCCAAGGTAGAAAGCACCACCTTACAGCAGTTATGCCGGAATTTCCAACAGGGACTATGGAATTCACCTACCCCTTCAATCTGAGCCAAATCCATCCTCTCCTTTTCCACCTCCACAAGCACACCCTGACTGTGTAATCCTGTTTTGCTTTCCAAGAAGCTGCACTGCAGCAGTAATTGTGGAGCAAAAGACAAGTTTTGCTTTATACTGGAGATGGGATGCGAGAACGCTGAGGTGAGATACTAGAGGTAAAATGCATCCGCCCCCTGCCTGCTGCCTGGGGACTGTCACTGTCAGCGTGCTCAGCAGCATGCTTAGCCTTAAATGATGAATTGCTAAGAATTCAGAAGTCATGGCCTTTACCCTGTCCACTGCACTGTGTGGTCAGATTATGCTCTGGCCTGTTGCCAGGAAGCATCTTATGCCTGAAATCCATCCTGTCGTGCAAAAGTAGTTTGTTTTGGCTTCTAAACAGCTCTTTAACCTGCAGTATTCTCCAATTCCCAGTGAGGCAATCATTTTTATCCTCAGACTTAGGCAGTGAACTGTTCAAAATGATTAACTACAAACTTATTTCTTCCATCCTACTCCCAGTATCCTAATTTTTATTTGTGTACGTCCCAGCACTAGTATCAGGCAAGCATCTGGTACGAAAATGCATCATCCACGCAAGGGGCAGAAACAGAGGTGACAGAACAAGATGATTTGTTCACATGTTAGGCACCTAACATAAAGAAAGGCTAACAGACAGGTTATATTTGGTGGAAACATAATACAAAAAAAATATTACTGCTAATAAAGTACACCAAAGTTGATTCAAATATTTAATTTATATGTCATTGTTTACTTTATTTCCTCATATTTTTGCATTATTCTCAGATCAGTCTATTTAAAATACACTAGTTGATTTCACTTGTGTTCACTGCCAAGGTATGCTGCCAATCTTCACACGTTCTACCCGCCGATAAAACAGGAGGCAAAAATTGGCATAATGTTCTAATGTTCGAGGACCTTAAATCAAGATTGAGCTTGATGCTATACAAATACAGATGAGGGATATTATTCTTTCCTTTCCCTGCAAACTACTTCTTTCCTGTTTTCTCTGTTCTCAGTGGCCTCTGCATGCCTATCTCCTTGCATTACTTCATTCATTCAGAAAAAGTGCTGCAAGGCCAAGAGGCAACTTCTTGTTGAAAACAGCTGTAGGTTTGTTTCATTTGCTGGAGGAGGAAGGGGAAGGAGGAAGGGGTGATTTAATAGCAAGATTACAGGAAAGGAAGATAGCATGAAACCAGCCAGCACCAGGGTACAAATTTCCATTAGCAGCTTGCTGAAGCTTACAGATGGAAGCTTGAAAATTGAGCCAAACATCAAAAATAAAACATTATGAAAACATCATTGCTAATTTCTTTTCCAAACACCCACTGTTTTTTTCTGTGAGAAGGCAGTGATGAAACCAATGTTTCATGCAAGGAAAAAAAACTACAAAAAATCCTCAGAAAAAAAAAACACAGAAAGAAAACTATGTGCTGGAATCCACATTCTTTGATAACACTATTCCATAACCATAAATATATCGCAGTGTTTTATAGCCATCCAATCTATCTGAAGTAACCTGTGCACTTCAGACTAAGATGCCAGCTGACAACGCTGCCGGGACAGATGCTCTCCTCGCTTTTTCTTTCAGTTTATCCTGTCCTCCCTTCCAGCTTCCCTCTCCCTGTGAGCAGGTCTTTCAAACAACAGGCTAGCATACGGGCTACTAGACCTGCTAAAAAGCTATAATGGTCTTCATCAAAGCACTTGCTTTTAGAACTGACAGACAGGACTAAGTGTTCTCAAAACAGATCTAAGACACAACAAAGAAAACAATAGCAACTACTGCTTCATTATTGATGTTAGTGCTCTAATCAACACCACCGAACCAATTATTTTTGAAACAAACCGGCACTGACAAGACTACAGAGACAGGAGGCTTCACCAAGAGATATTCAAGAGTTTGGAAAGCTGTGTGGAAAGACCAACGGAAGTGGGCAACACATTCACACTGATACCACAGGCAGTCTAGTTTCCTAGGTTTCCCCTAGGCTTCAGGGGAAGGAAAAAAAAAAAAAAAAAAGACAGACTCCAGTGCTAGCGACATGCAGATGGCGAAACAGATGAAAGGAAACGCAAGAAAGACACCCTGATCGACGGCAGGATCCACGCTCACAAACAGCACGTGCATCCAAAAGCTGCACTGGCAATGGATAACAGAGAGGAGACTTGAACCAAAGAAACTGAACGCAAATTTGTCAGCCGACTCAGAAGGCTACAATAAGGGAAGCAGCACAGCATATGAACGCTCTATAAACCAAAGGAAGCAACGGCAGGTTTTTCCACGCCGGCAGGCTCTTCTTGCGGCTCAGGGGCGGTCTCGCTGAGCGGGAAGGCGTTCATCTCCACGACCCACTCGCAGCACCGTCTCCCTCACGTAGAGCTGAACGGGGAAGCGGGGAAAGGGCACATCACACCCAGGCCAAGGCTAAACTGGGTTCTGCTGATGTATTTTAGCAGGTGCCAGGTAGTACTGCTTAAAGAGTCATTACTCAGTCTCTTCGCTACCATCCAGCCGACCTCCCTCCCCAGATCTAGTCAGGGATGCATTCCTAAAAACCTGGTAGTTAACTAAGCCACATTTCAAAGTCCAGCCATTCTGAGTACGCTATTAAAAAATTCCTCTGTAAAGTAAAATTATATACGAGCACCACAGTTCAAAAGCAGCATATTTTCACTTAAACCTGGAAAATTAAAATTTAACTTTGCATACTTGATGATGGCATAAAAATTTTAGCCTGTTTGTTTTTTTAAAGAGTTCCAGATGAGGAAAACCAGATAAGATTAGAAGTTGTTTTACAATCAGAATTGTAGCTCAACAGCTAGCACAGTAGTTTGGCACTACATCCTGTCACCCACAGTATACTTGAGATCTTTTTTTTTTTGAGATTTGAGACTTTTTTTCCTCCAAGAAAACTTTAGCAAGCGGTATTACTCAAACCCCCAGAAACAACATCAGAATTAGAATTCTGATGCTTTTGACTCCCCGCACAAACTGTTTTAATTTTTAAACTGCTGAGTTGCATAAGAGTCATAAGAAGATAAAGACATCTTAGAGAATTCTGCTCCCAATACTGACTTGTGTTTCAGTGAAATAATAAAACCCGAATAAGAAACTCTCAAGAATACATGAAGTCTGAAGCTTTGTTGCCTTTAAAGTGCCTTGTACCTTGCCACAAAAAGAGTTACATACTACTGGCCTCTTACCCAGAGGCCAAAAAATTTTTGATGCAGTACAATACAAATGTTTTGTCATTTGTACAAATGATTTTTTTGTTTGTTTCTTGTATTAACACTGAGAGATCCTCTAAAATAATTACACTAGACAATCTAAAAGGGGATCATTTGGGTTTGAATAACTAAGTTCACATTCTTGACTCTTTTTTAAAGCTGGTAGCATTCAACTTAGTAAAGGCTGTAACTTTTCAGCGTCTTTAATACTTTCTCACATCAACTAGCACACTACAGCTTTATCGTTTTTTAAAAAGCAGGTTCACTACTAGGGCAGACCTCTGTCTTTGACACTAAAGGTGACCAGCTTTCAGAAGCAACTCCAATGTCCTTTCACAAAGGTAGCTAGTGAGATCAGCTACTATCTGATGTATAATAATTAAATGACTATACACCCTGAGCTAGAATATGAACTGCATGTATGCATTTCCTCAACAGAATTTACAACTGTAGAAGCTTTCAGGCACAAAATCTACAAGAACACTCCAAATCCATAAACTAGGACAGAACAGCAATATCCATGAACATAAAACTTCATGTTAGGAGAAGCGTGATCACTTTTCAAGAGAACAGCAAGTATCTCATAGAACAACATCAGAAGCTCACAGCACTGCCCCAGTCATTGTTTCATTATGTTATTTTTCACACATAGCAAAAATATGCTTATATTCATTGAAGTCTTGCATCATTAAAAGAAGTCTTCAAAAAAGTTTAGTAATCTAAACTCTACAGTTCTTCAAATGCTTGTGACCTGTCCTAACTCCTACTAAGCTCAAGTTTGTATCTTGTGGCAAATGGCTGTTGCCAATCTTGTAGAGCTCAAAATAATACTTTCTGAAAATTTTCTCTTTGCTACAAATAGACATACCTCAATTGGACAGGAAGAGAGTCAACCTTGATCTGTCATATAACCAAGGTATTCAAGAACTGCAACGCTACCTAGGTTCCTACCTGATTCTTCTGCTGAATGTCTAACATATGGCTTCTTAAGAGATGGGAAAGGAACAGTAAGATACTTTGCCAAAGGAAAGATAAAAAAACCAAATCTAATACAAAGACACAACACAGAACCCAACTCCCACCAATCAGAAGAGAATCTGAAAGTCACAGAAACAGTTTAGGACAATATTCTGTCTTTTAGACACGTTGTATGCTTTGGAAAATCCCCAGAATACTGTTATTTTTGCACAAACACCATATGGCTAACAAAATATCACTTTTCCCATTTTCCTGGCCCATAGTTATAATCTCAGGAAATAGGATTGTGATCTGGTAAAAAAGATCACAAATACAGACACAAAGAGGGGAAAGAGATGTATGACTTAAAAGCCCCAAAGCAGGTGATAGTAGAATTATCTTTAAGTTGGCAGCAGTTCCAACATCTTAGGCAAGCTTTTCTGTTCATAAAGAAAAGGCATCTGAAAGCAGACCAAAGTTTGGAACAAGAAGAGGGTTTTTTCAAGCTTAAAGTATATTCATCCTTCCACAGGTGATATGCTCATTATAATTATCTATGTAGTATATTAGTGGCCTTTAAGCTATGTATGCTAAGGACAATACCGTGCTGCTCCTGATGCCTCACTTTTGCATCACCTGGACTTTCACAGGAACCCAGCAGGTACAGGGCTTCCTGCACGTCAGTACTAGCTGCCCTCCTACTGACAGGAGATACAACTGAGCTCTTCTGCTACTGACTCTTTCAAATGGGATGAGATACTTAAGTATTTGATTCAGACTTACCCTTATGCCTGAAAAACTCTCAAGAGCATATAAAGAACTTTACGCAAAGAGCATGCTCTACCGAAAAAGCCTCCTTAAACAAAAAAAACACGCAGGTAAGTTAAAATTTGCAACATACAAGAATGAATCAAAAGATCTTTGAAAATACTGAAGAAGAGAAACATCTGACGTGAAACCTGAGAATTAGCCCATCAAGATGTATTCCTTTTTTCTTCACGCGCCCTCAAAGCCAAGAGTGAAGGAGATTCATTCAAGTTCAAAGAAAGAGTCACCAATGATTAAATTTTCTGGTATACAGTCAATACAATAAGATTTTAAGATACAACAACAACAACGAATGCCACACTGTCTAAACAATAGATATGTATATCACAATTAAATAGTTTTTTTTCCTGACACTTTTCCACAAGCTGTTTCCATTTAGGTAAGAGAGGAAAGGAATCTTAATATGGACTTAAAACAGCTGAAAATTTGTATAAATGTTTCTGAAATGGATTCTCAGTCCTAAAAGTCATAAAGCAGAACCGAAAAGCCAAGATCCAAATCCAATTTGTGATAGATTAGCTGCAAGATCTTCACAGTTCTGTGAACCTTCATGTTATAATCACTGAACATATGAAGTTAAGATGTAGTAGAGGTATATGTCATGGTGTGACTGGAGCTGCTTTAATCCAGGCCTGGTCCTGCGATTAAAGCACAAATTGGGAGGCTTTGGTCATTCTACAGTAGAGGTTATGTTGCTGAGGGCAGGGTGTCGGAGACTGGTGCATTTGTTACACAAATACAACATTCTATTATTAGAATGATGATAAAAGTGACTGTTGGGTATACGAGGCAGTATACTAACTGTTCTTGAAGCCTTACCTTGAGGTACCATACCAACCAGATGGGGCATAGGGAACTCCCTGGAGACCTCTAAGCTACCAGCAGGTACAGCAAGAACCGGTTAGGACGTATGTACAAATGTCCAATGAGCATCTTAATTCCAGTCGGCTTCTGAAACAATTCAGATGAAGACATTTTCCTTTCCCAAAGAGAGCACAGCTGCCAGCACAACACCTACAGATTTGGCTAGTGTTTATATGTAGGACTATTTGTTTACTGTCTCGTATGCATAAATAGCCAATTATTTAAGTTTACTTCGTATCTGAAGTAAACTCACTCTACAGTATGTCTCTAAGCGCGTTAGTCTCCAGAAGCCTAAAGCGTTGGGCTTTGGAGAAAGTTGTTCTGCTGCATTTTTCTCATAATTTTTGTAAGCGGTCAGCTGCTACGACCACAGACTTACAGATTCAGGTCTCCATTATCAGGGTATGTCACATCAGTCTTTTGCATTCAGAATTCTCCCAGAGATGCAATACAGCATAATGACGGAGCACCGACTGAATGCAGACATGAGAGACCCGAATGCTGTTCCAGAGTCTGAAAGGTTACACAGAAGGTTACTTGCAATAACAGCTTTCTTTCCCTGTATCCATCTGAGTTTTCCCATACGTACAGTCAGACTACTGATGCATATCTCATTTGTGAAGTGCTTTGAACACTATGGATGAGAAACACTGTAATATCCAGATATTATCCTTCTTTACATATGCTGTGCTTTAGTACTGTGATCTATGATCCAGCATCTGCACCCTTGAGCTCCAAGTCTACATATTTAACTCTAGTTAGAGAAGACAGACTAACCTCAGACACAATTTGCTCAACACTTACACTAGTCAAATACATGGAAGGGCCAACTACAGTAAAAATACACAGTGCAACAAAAGCTGCAAAAATATATCCTCAATATGATTTAGAATATGATAATCACAGCATAATAGTATTCAATAGGTAATTTCCTTACTGTAGAGCTTCTAGAAGATCACCCTACTAGTACCTTCCTTTTATACCAATTAGCTTTCAGCCTGTACTGAATTTCTTGCCTAAAATCATGAGAGAAATGACTCTCTTAAGAGCCCATACCCATCAGCCGTGCCTTTGAACTGTAGGGCAGAATCCAGTTTCTGCAAGCCTGAACATTCATTACTGATTACAAAATCACTTGGAAGTCTCCCCATCTAGTTAGCTTCTTAGCATATAATTCCCTTCAGTATATATTACCACAGGGAAAGAAAATCATGGAGGCAAAAGCTAAGCTAGGTGAAGGCAAAGCTCTGGCTAAACAACTACATGCTACTTCAAAGCACAAGAAGTAAAGCTGGAATTAAGACACGGGAAGTAAAGCTGGAGAGGTTCCAAGGCAAAGTTGGAGGCAGGGGCTTGAGTTTTGCATCACTAGCAGGACGGTGGTGGAA
Organism: Apteryx mantelli; assembly: GCF_036417845.1. Lineage (NCBI taxonomy): Eukaryota > Metazoa > Chordata > Aves > Apterygiformes > Apterygidae > Apteryx > Apteryx mantelli. The sequence continues at coordinate 7,531,856 of NC_089993.1, read as the reverse complement.
CCATCCTAGGTTGCACCTGGGAACAGGACACTGAAAAGAACCGGTGAATCTCAGCTGGGCTGAAACGTCCGGCAGCTGCCCCCAAGCAGCACCGCTACTGAAGATTTTCATTCGGCTCTCTGCAATACATTAGGCAAGGGAGAGCTACATGCAAAGCCAGCTGTGTTCTCCCCACACTACATGTTTGCTTTCTCACTGGCTTTGTACCTTTACATTCCCTTTTCTCTCTTGCTTTATGCAGCCCCACGTTAAGGTCCATCTGCTTGCCAGACATGAGCCCAAGAGAGACCACAGCTGTCAGGGGCTCCGGACATCACAGGTGCCTCCTCCTTTTGCAGTCAAACTCACGAATAACAACAAACCTCCTCCAAGCCAGGGTGGTCTCCTGGATCCGCCGGGAATGGCTGCACCCTGCCAGGCACTTGCGGGGGCCCAGGACTGTTCTCAGTTCCAACAGAAACGAAATCCCTTAGGGCACGGCAATCCCAGAAGACAACGGCAAAAGAGCACCCCTCCCGCGAGGCGCGGCACCCCAGGCAGCTGACCAGAGCACGGCACGAGCGCAGCGGGACCGCGCCCGAGCGGGGGCAGCCGGATCCCGCGGCGCCGCCCGCGCCCGCCCCCTCGCTGCAGGCGCCCCTCAGCACGGGCACGGGGCGGCGAGCGCAGCCTGCGCCTCCTTGCGCGCCGCAAGCCGCCCCCGTCCCCCGCGGCAAGGGGGGCGGGCGCCGCGGCGGGGGTCCCTCTCGGCGGAGGGAGCGGGCTCCCTGCGCGGGGAGCGCCGGGCTGCGCGGGTCCCCCTCCCCCGGCCCGGCCCGGCCCGGCCCGGCCCGGCCCGGCCCGGCGCGCCGCGCGGGTCCCGCCGCTCACCGGGAGGCGCCGGGCCGGGCCGGGCAGCGGCGCCGCAGGGCCCGCAGCTCGCTGCTTCGCTCGCTCGCTCGCTCGCCGGCTGCCTGCGCGGCCCCGGCCCCGCCCCCGCCGCCGCTCTCCGCCCGGCTCCGCGCGCCGCAGCCAATCCGCGCCGCCGGCCCGCGGCCCCGCTCGCGGCGCGGCCAATGGCAGCGCGCGGCTCGAGCACGCCCCCGGGGCGCGGCGCGGGGCGCGGCGCGGGGCGTGGCGGGGCCGCGCCCAGCCCGGCGGGAAAGCGGCGCGCTCGGCTCGCGCGGGTGGAGACGCAGCTGCGAGGGCGGGCGGGAGGGAGGCGCGGGCGGGCGGCCTCGCCCTCGGGGCGGGGGGGCCACGTCTGCTGTCCGCGGTGATTTATTGGGGACAGATCCTCCCGCGGCCTCGATGGCGGTTCGAACACACCGCTACGCCAGGACCCGCTTGTAGCCACTGTCACAGCTGCTCCATTAGAGCAGAGATTGCCCAGGAAAAAAACAGGAGAGAAAGCGCAATGCTGCCGGGGGCACTAGCAGATAATTTCCTGTTGAAAAGAGCTGCCAGCTGTCCTCGTCTCCTCGGCTGCTCCGTTCCGTTCCGTAAGTCACGTTGCAACGAGCGCAGTCCGGGCAGCCTGTTTGCTGACAGTAACGGGGAGCTCTGTCTCAGCCGTCACGGTTTCACAAAGATCAATCCTCCTTTCACCAGTTCTTAATATTTACCTGCGGCCGCTTGGGGCATTCTTATTTTAACCAAAAACAGCAATAGGGAAAGTCACTTGGGATTTTAACTCAGATTAGAAACTTGAATGACAGTGTTGATGTCAAATACAAAATCCAAGCCTTCACAAATATTTAAATCTGACCTAGAGCAAACATACCTTTTTTCTTGTAAGCATTACTGAATTGAAGCAGTTAGATTACATGGATGCACATAGTAATGATAACATATGAATCCTCCTACTGAATACCACTTTTGTCCCTACCACCAAAACAGTCCAAAATTCCTGTGAGGTTAAATCAGAGGGAAAGTTGATGCTTCTGGGCACTGTTTCAATTAGTTTGTAGCTATGATTCAATCTTTTTTGAAGATATCAGCAATGAATCAATTCTGTCTATAGTGCAGAAGTGGGATTCTGCATCAATTTTAAGATTTAGCAATAGTGTCTCTGTGACCCCGTCTCAGTTACTCACACTTCTGTCACTTCTCAGCTAACTACAGCAATGTGGTAGTTACAGACAAAAAGACAAAAAAAGCGCACCTTTGAAACGCCTATCCAATAGATAGTATCAGTATGCATCTCCTCAGCAGTAGAAGCTATTGCAAGCACATCGGGATGAGAGTCAAGGCAGGATTCAGAGTTCTAGGTCACATTCAAGGTCTTGGACTTCTTCAAAACCTAAGGCCTGGCTAGGTAAAAGGCCAACAAGAGCTCCAGAATGCACCTCTCCCTTCTCTCTCCTGTGACCAAAATGCAGGCATCCTCTCTCTTTGACTACCATGGAGAACTCATGCATGGGGGCTCATAACAGATGCATAGTCACAGGATAAAGGAGCTGCCAGACCCTGCTCAGCCCTCATTGGAGCCACTGGAGGCTCCATGGAGCAGCCTGGCAAAGCAGCTGGAGATCACTAGAGAGGAGAGCTGTACAGAGTCCAGGCAAGGCAGGAACCCTGCAGGCTCTGAGCTGCTGAAGCTGTTAAGCTGTTCTTTTAGCTGGAGGCACCACCGCTTTGCAGATAGCGTCGCAGTACCCTTCTGTCCCTGCATGCGTGACTCAAGGCTAGGTCAAATGTCTCTTTGTTCCCATTCATCCAGGGTAGACCTCTCACATTTCTCAAAGTTAATCATAATAAGAAAGATTTAATGATCTCCAATTGCTAGAAGACAAGCAGTTTAGCCCTTAAGAAAACCTTTCCATCAGAAAGGATAATAAAGCACTGGAACAGATTACTGTGAGAAAAACAGAATCTCTATCATCACAGGCTTTAATAACAAGCAAAACAAGCACTCATCAAGATTAGCTCCACTTGATTCTGCTCTGAGAGAAAAATACAACAGACCATTTCTTGGTGTCCCTTTTGACCTAATTTCCTATGAATCTAAAATCTAAACCTGCTGTTGATAGCCTCCAGAAGGAATTGAGTCACAGAACAGTGAATACTAGTTTTCTTATAGTACTGTCTGTCCAATTCACTGTTAATTTTCTTGCCAAACTCATCATATGTATTTTTCCTCATCTTTGAAGCAGGAGCTAATATTACTATTGTTATTAACATCTTACCTGTCACTATGTGGTTCACTAACCAGTATCAGTCTTCAAAGGGAAAACCAGCATTTCTTAAGGAACAAAGAGAGAGTCCATTTGACAAATTCACACGGGATTACATGGTACTTGTGCTAGCAGCAGATTGGACTCAAAGGCTGGAAAGACATTTTGGGGTCATATATTCCTACAATAAATTCTGTCTTCTTCCTTTTCTAAAGAACTTATTTTTCTTATAGTTGGTGCTAGTGTATTACTTGCATTGCCTGATCAGGTTCAAACCCTAGGGATATAGACATAAGACTCCTATAATTAATGATTCTGAAAAAAAAAAAACCCAGTAAACTGGAGAGAAAAAAAAACCATCAAATCAAGGTGGGTTTTTGTTTTGTTTTTAAACTGAGTACAATTTACTGTCAATACCCCTATTACAAAAGAAAATCCTTCACACAAAAGGAAAGGAAGCAGGAACTTCAGCAAGGTGCAAGTATTCTCTAAGAAGCTAGGGATGTTCCTTCACATCTCCCCTTCCAGACATTCCTGAGACTGACATTGGCAAGCAATCTGTAAAAAAATAAAAAAAAAACACCACGCACAGAGACATATATATAGTTACTGCATTTGGGTGCTGGTACTGTCAAAGGAAACTCCATGTGCCATCCACTGGAAGAAAACCTCTAACATCAGAAAAGTGAGCAAGATACCCAAAGAACTCAAGACAAAGTATGTTTCACTACTGTTAACATACATTATTATATATTGAGATATTGTCACCCTACATGTTCATGACTCAAAAAAACCCTAGGCATATGAAGTATATGTAACCCAGCTTGCTTAAAAATAAAAAAGGAACCTGGCTAGAGAGGTGTGATGGTGAGGGAGGGAAGGAATGTTTTGGAGGCCCAAAGGCATTATTTCAGAAAGCACCACTGAAATTTATAAACTGCTTCAAACAGCTCTAGAAAAGTTTATACAAATGTATACAATTTATCTGAGGAATGTAATTTTATATTCACACATTGAGATAGACAAGGCTAAGCAAAACTTTGAACTGGGAATATTTATACTGACATGCTACAAACATACTTCCATTCTCCTTATTTTTTGCATACTGTTTTTTAGATGTTCTGCTAAACAATTCCCACATGATCTTTGCCACTAATCTCTTTTGTCTGCTCCCTGTTTTTTCCTGGGCTGGAAGGTAACAAACAAAAAACAATGAGAAAGCCCAGTGGTACTGACCATTGAAGAAACACTGTCTTCGTCCCCGTCCTCCTTGGAAAGGGTACTAGGTTTAATCCTTAGCCAAAAGAAATATGCCTACCTCTGCAAAGGCTCTCTGCTTGGTATATCAAGAAAGTCACTATTCTGATGAAGCTCATTTCACAGTGGGACTTTAGTAATTAAGATGCAGCCTGTTTTACTTACTAGATCCTCAGTCCTGACACTAGCTGCACCCAGCCAAGCTACTGGGCCTGCTTGTAGCAATGCATTTAGATGGACTTATTTAAGATAAAGACTCTGAAGTTGCATTCTATTTTTATTTACATAATTACGGGGGGGGGGGGGACAAAAAACAAAACCAAGAAGAAACAAAATAGAGGCCCCACTCTACAAAGGCCAGCTGCATGAGATGACATAGCCCATTTTCTTCTCAATCTGTGTCTTTTTTGGCATCTGTGAAAATGGAAGGCCTTCTCTCCATCAGGTAAAGCAGCTTTTGAGTCTTTAGCTTTAAGAAAAAGAGGCTACCTGGACAATAGCTGATGATAAAATACAAACCAAATAATTCTGTTGGTAAATCTGTACCCATCAGAGCTCATCTGTGCATGGCAAGCAAGGTTTGTTTTCCATAAGCTATTCAACAATTTAAGGACTTTGAAAGATTTAGAAGCTCACAATATGGAACAAGCCAAAAGTGCATTAGTATGCAAATTCTAATACAGACAAACGCTCTGTATTCTGTTACACAGGGGAATGCTGCACGTATCCCAGGCAGCATAAAAGGACTGAAGAGTTCCTTAACTTTCTGGAAAGATCAAGTGTCAATGCAATTACAATAGAAAACAATTTTAGTCTGTGGGATTCAAAATAAGCAGGGCTATCCCACACAGGTTAAAAATTGCTACTGTTGTGCTAGAAGGGCTGTTGTGCTTTCTGCGTGCCTTCCAGCTGGAAGAGCTTTGTGTTTCTATAGCAGAGACGAGGTAACAGAAGGTGCTTCAGTGCTAACACCCTGTTCTTTATAACCTCTCTTCTGGGGATTGAAGAAGCGGGCGTAAAGTCTAGGAGAGAGGCACAGAGGATAGGTGTGCTATCAAATGCTTGCAATCAAGTGAACCCTGCTACGGTGGTTTAAGATGTTACTACTCTCACTTGTCTGCCTCATACCATAGTCTTCAGAGCTAAAAGTACTGGAGAGCACAAGTGTGCCTCAGCCATGCCAGGTTAGGCTCCAGCGTATACAGATAAACTATCGTGGACTGAATTCAGGCAGTTGAGGTCTGGCCTATTTTTCCTGCTTGTTCCATGCTGTCATCTTATGCTATTATCCGAGTTGCCTATATTCTCACACTGGCCCTGATACCAAGAACCTGGAAGCTGGAAGTCAAAACCAAACTAATTCAAATAAACACAGCACAAATATTTACCATGGGAGATTATTAACCACCAGAATAAGCTGCCAAGGAAAGCCATGAATTGTCTCTTTCTTTGTACTTCCAACTGAAGGCTGAATGACTTCCTGGAAAATGTACTATAGATAAAACAAATTATTGGATTTCTTACAGAAATTCTATATTAAATAGGAGGTCAGACTACATAACATTATGCTTCTGCTTGAGTTACTAAAGCCAAGAACTTCATAGAGAATTTTTTATTCAGTATAATATAGCAAAATATCCCAATTTTGGGAATCCAGGATGGTGTATATAGCATGCGCTATGTCCAGCTTCCTGCTTTTAACTCGGAGTTTGGTCATGAGATATACCTTCCCCTCGTGCATCCCAAGAGGGTTTGGAATAGTCTAATTGTCCAAGCTATTTCTGAATGAGCATTTCATGGTTTAGTAGGCTTCCCTCTTAGGAAGCATGCTGTATCATTACATGTAAATGCACTCCGCTGGCAGCCAGAAAGGCTATGTTTTTCAGAATGAACCTTTAGCCTGTTGATGCACCAACTTCCAGCACAGAATCAGGTAAGAACACACAGATAGTCAGGGTCAGGAGTGAAACAAAAGCAGGATAAAGTCCTGTTAATTGCAGTCTACCAGAAAATATAAGCCTTTTGACCTATGCCAAATGTCAAAGTCCAACAGTACAGGCAGCCCAACAGGACAAATTAGCTTCTTTTCAAATCCTATTACTTGACTTGAACCCGCAAAGACTTTCAGTTCCTTCCATTGTTTTGGCTTAGCTACGCACATCAAACCATGCTTACCTGGTCAGTCTGGTGCAACTCTCTAGGTAAATGTCAGCACGTTCATCGCTAAATTGTACTTTGTTCTATGAAAACCACTACATAATTGTCTCTTTAGAAGGGCAGGCTTTGTAACTAGACTCGGATGAATCTGAAAAGAAACAACTTCTTTCTAGCAGCTTTGGCAGATCCCATTCAAGACTAGAACCTGATTGTTTTCAATTAGCAATAATTAGTTTCTCACTGGCAATGTCTTCAATACCTGAAAGTTTCAGAATGCAGGAAGAGATGGGGAAGTATTGTTCCTCAGCTCAATTCCTTCCCCAGTTTCTATTTCATGTCACATGGGTCCTAACAAGACTTTCAGCCCCTAAACTTTGGGATTAATCTACAAACAAGCTCATCTTTGCCAAATGTATTTTTCAGTTTATCAACACCATAATCACACTCAGGAATTGAACTGCTCTTTAAAGCCATTTTTATAAACATTAAGTAAGTAATTCTCTATACATATATATATAGGATTTTTTTAAATATATATCTACGATTTTTCTTGGTTCTTTCTGGGAATCCTCCCTATTCTACTTTGTAAATAATAGGTTTTGTTTGTATAGCACCAAGAGAAGTAAAATAAGCCTTTTTTTTTTTTTAACTCATGTTATCTAAGACCTCTAGCAAGAAGTAGATCCATGTTTTAAAAGTAGCATGCTGAATGTTCACAAAATCACTTAACACTGTATGGTCACTGTTAACACGTGCTTAACCCATTCCAAAAGTGACTCTAGTAACTTTTTTTGTTGTTAAATAGTCAATCATTTACTTTTAGCACATTGTCCTACCACACTACAGGTGTTCAAGTATTACATTGGTTCCTTAAGGAAAGGTCCTGGAGTCCATTGGCTTATTGATCCTCACATGAAAGAGGCTAGAAATCTCAAATACACAAAATTCTTCAATTGTCATGTACTAGCAGAATGAAAAGAAAAAAAAAGAAACAGAACTACCACGGACAGACTCCTCAAGTCTCTGGTGAAAATTAAAGATAATTGGAGCTAATGCTGTATTTAGAAGTCTACCAGAACAGTCAAGTTGAAACACTGGGGAGACAATCTCATGAAATATATTTGCTATAAAACTTTATAAGCTCCAGTTAAGCCCTGATCTTTTAATGAATTACAAGTCCATACCACACACAGAAAAGTGATTTCCACCTCTTCCTAGAAGACTTCCTGAAAATCCCAAACTCTTGGAGGCAGCATTCTAAAACTACTGTTAAAGAGTTGAATATAAAATCTCCCTGTTCTCAGGGTTGTTTTCATGACCATCTCTAACACACACGCTAGCATCACCAAATCAGAAAGGCAGCCTTACATATCTAAGTTGAAAACTGTTATTCTTAGTAGAATATTGTTAAAACATTTTTCCCCCCCCAAAAGGAACAGGATATTTAACAAACTGTGTGGTATAAAATGTTTTGACTCAGTGTTGTACAGCAGATGGAGCTACAAGAATGGTCTATGAACAGCCACCTACACATAAGAACAAATAGTGATAATATACCTAATGCATTAGATAATGCAGTTATATCTTAAATAACTTTTCTTTCTACTACAAAATGACACAAACAGGTTCACAACAAAGCAGCTCTCCACATTCCACATCGACAGAGAGTTCAAAGATATAGTCTGCCAGTAATGCTCATTCAAGTGTCACACAGTAGTTCAAGTTCTTCTTTTGACCAATATTTAGAATTATTTTACCCATGTTCCTCTCAAGACGCAAGATAAAAGCAGGACGGTGGTACCAGCATTCAAGAGCAATCTTCATCTGAAGTGTGGAGTTGAGAAAGCATATGTATTACATCAATATACACCAGTGACATAAAAGTAAAATCAGTTTGTTTCAAAGAAGAATTCCTGTTGGAAGATAGTGTGTCCATCCATTATGGTACTTCTTCCCCTCTTTCCCAAAAAGGGATACTCTTCTCCTTTACCAGAAATAAGTGCAAAAGGGTTCAGGTTTCTTCCCCTCCCACTGTGTTTATCTTTTCCCCAAGATAATCCATTTTGCTGACCAACCAGACTACAGATTTGGAAGTATTTCCAAATGCAGAATGGCTTAATTTAGCAGAGCAGAAAGTCAGCTTTCTAAATGAAAGCTCTTCAACCTCAACTCCACTGAACAGTAGAGATAGTAACAAGTTTTAGAATAAGTGTACACTTTCATCTTCATGGAAGTAAACAACTTGCAGGAATGAATAAATGCTGACTAGGGGCACTTACTAATTCACTAATGAAAGCAAAACCTTTTTTTCCTACTAGACAAGAGGGGATCAAAAAGTATATAAATAATCCAACAGGGTTCTTCAACATTTCACAACAAAATATACAAACTCTTTTCCAGTAGCTCACGGTCCAGGACTGTCCAACTTAATGATACTGAATCATTTGAGTTTTCTATAAGCTATATGAATTGGAAGCCCCATGCCTGCCTAGTACACTCTAGCCTGTTGTCCACATTACTAACAACTTCTCCCCCTCCCAACTGTATTTTCTCTCCTTTCCATCAAGAAAGCCAGCAAGGAGAAGACAGACACCTGGCCATGCTGGCAAGACATTTCTTATTTGGCACAGAAAGCTCTAATTTCTGTTGTATCATTTTTGCCTTTCATATTTGCTTCTTCCACAAACCCCAATAATCACTGAAACAAAGCCGCCGCTCAGGAAAAAGGAACAAGAAATGATGCATAGTGTCCACAGTTTGTTGCTTCAGCTTTGGAAATTTCAGATATCATTCTGTCGGTGTCCTGGCCAAAATTCTAAGATTAAAAATTGTGTCTAACATATAGCAAATCAGGTACAAGACAGGACTGCCAAAAATCTAAGAAAATCACCAGTTAGAATTATTCAAAGTTTAGATACATTCACACAAGCATACTATTTTCTAAATCATGCTTTATTGGGGGGGGGGAGAAGAGGGGACTTGGTTTATATAAATGTATACAATCTGCTAGAGATGTTATCATTTTAGGCACCAACTTGATTTTCAACCATAATCCGTGTGCTCAATACTATACAATTCCCTGCTTTTAGTAGTCTTAAACAATGGACTGATAAAGGTGGAAATTTGCATGATGAGCTCTGAAAACCACTACCATGCATGACATATCTAAAGTACGATCCAAGTCAAAATTGAGAAGGTGACATGCCTGCTTAATGTCCTCAAGCAGCAGTGACCAATTCGCTGGCAAGACGATCTTCCCTTCTCTCTCATTAACACTGCAAAGCCAACACATTATGAGATTCTTTTATGATTCTTTTGAGAACTGCTGCCTATTTTTGCGTATTCTTCACCATCAGTGATAAGGGTCATAGGCTAATTTGCAAATTAGCCTTCAGATCTGTCACTGAACCCCCAAACTGTTTTTCCCTTATGTCACTTGCAACATAAATTGTCAAAAGCAAGCTAGAAAAGTTGGCTTTGTTTCTTTAGGAGGAAATTCTATTTCAGTTTGCTTTCCAAGCATCCCTGATATTCATATTTACTCAGACACAGAAACAAGTGTTAAAAAAACAAACAAAACTTCCCTCCCCAAAAAACCAAGCCACACCCCCACCAGTTTTTCATATGTTAAATTAAGCCAGTGGTGGTAAAATGGCAGAATTCTAAGTTGAAGAGATCTACAGTAACACCCTACCTGGATAAGTTTTTCTCTTGCTATTTCCAAAGACTTTCAGAATTCCCGTGCAAGTAAAAGTCTTCTCTAACCACACACATCACATCAGTTCAAATTCATTTCTTGCTATAACACACCTTCAAAAAAGATTAATACTTAAATAAGCTGGTCTTCAGTACTACACTCAAAAAAACCCAGAGTTCTCCTCAGTGAAGTTAATTACATTACAAAACAAACTGAGTAAGAATTATAGACTGGGAATAGTTTTACACCTTTGAAGTTTAAATGAGGATCCTGAGAGAAAAATTTCTGTATTAATCTAGGCAGATTATGCTATACACTAAATGCTATGCATATATGCTATATGCTAAGATAATGCCTTTAAAAAAAACCAACACTTTGGCTGTATTTACAGATCATCATCTTTATTTAATGACCGTTCTTCTAATTTTTTAAAAACAATATAGAGGAAAATATATCTTCATGTACATGAACAGGTTATTTAATAACTGCTCTTAAATAGCTGAACTAAACCAAACATAAAACAGACTTTCAAAAAACCAACCAGATGCTTCTAATGTAATGTGTGCACATCCCCACAAGTCACAGGCCAGAAGAGCTTTATCATTATATGTTATCATTATATATAATGTTTATCATTAACACTTTCATAAAGCTAGAAAATTCAGCAGAAGCAAAAGTTTCAGTGAGAGTGTACATGTGGCAAGTGATATAACACAGCAGTATGCATTAAAAATATAATACACAAACATTATGATCTTTGGTTTCATTAATCACTCAGGAGAGATTTGATCAATATGTTGTACTTTAATCTAAAAGATTTGTACTTTAATTTAAGACACTGAAGGCTCTATCTGTACAGTCAAGACATTCTTGACACAGGTTATCTGCTGCTCCCCAACCTCACACATATACTGAGGGTAGAAGTCCCAACATTTAAAGAATGGGAGCAAGTCATTTTGCATGAAATCTTCCCACCTTCAACCTGGCAAGGGCAGAATAGCTTAAAATGCCAGTAGGACAACATACCTCCAAGACTGCTATGGAACATTTTTAGAGACTTAAACCTAAATGTATCTTGTCTCTTTTCAACTAAGACAGTAGCCCTGAATGAAAGTGATATTGATAGGACAAACCAAAAATGAAAGACTAAGTTTCATAAATGGATCACTTAAAGATGAGGAAACAAGACAACTAGGTCTTGCTCAGAAGACTGTTTCAAACGTGTCTATAAATATAAAAAACGTGGAATCAGCATGAGACTGAAAACAATGTACAAGTTCAGAAAGCTAAAAATGAAAATGTACATTTGCAAACCAGCCACATGGAAAAGTGTTAGATAGCTCTTTATCAGAATTTAAGAACTAAATCACAAAGCCTAAAGAACATGCAGTACCACATCCCTGCCACAGTTAGATCCAACATCATGGGACATTATCACACGTGCTATAGCTAATGAAATTTGTTTTGGATCTGTACTCTGAAGATCAGTGTTAAAAAATTTCATAACAGAAAACAATACAGAAACCATGTCCTAAGTGCCAAAATAAACTTACTGAAGGCAAATCTGCTTGAAATTACTTTCCAAGAACATGGTTCCACCAGGAAAATCCTTTTCTTGGGACAAGAATCTGTTTTTAATATAACAAAAAAGCCTTTATCTTTTATCTAAGATATCTAAGTATCTTCAATTTTCTCATGTCCCAGTCATGTCAGCCGTTCAGCAATGACCTTCCACAGTTCCTGCAGGAGAGAGAAATACATACACATTTTCTCAGAGCAGTAGATTGCAATTATGAAAAGTTCAACATTCACACTTTAAGACAAATTTTAAGCCACACCCTGTACTTGCATAGTAAATTTGTTTAATCTCCTAGAATAACAGCAAAATTATCTTTGAGATACAACAGTACAAATGAGTTTTTATTCTTGTAGCATTTTTTTAATTAAAAAAATTAACATCATTTAAATTGTTACTGAAATAATTTCATTAGTCTACATGATCTTCAGCAGTATTTTGACTAGGAATCTTGCTCTCTCTCTTAGCTTGTGTGGACAAAATGTTTTCAACAATGCCTGTAAAGATATGACTGAGAAAAACAAAAACAAAACTCCTCAATTTACTGAGGACTCTAGCTCTCACAAATCTGTTTTAGACACTTCTCACTCTATTGGACAACAAAAATGAAAAAGACCACTTACTAATTTCTGGAGAATGAATATTAGTAGCTTTGGCCATACAAAAGATTAATAAACAGACTGTTTCATGCCCTTTACCATGACTATATTGAATTGTGGTGATATACTTCATGGGAAATAAAAACTAACTTGTGTGTCCTTTAAAAATGCATACGTTCCAAAGACCAGGAGCCTTCATCAAAAAGTTCGTAGGGAACAAGTTTACACATTTAGATAAAAGCCAAGTTACATTTATATATTTGGAAAATATGTTTTAAAGTTTTGCATGCATATTTTATGTCTGAATATGTCAAAACTAAATAAAATGAATCAGTCTTGTGGAATAACTACAGCCCCCCATAATCTTATTATGCATACTCTAGAAAAAAAAAGCAATACTATGTTGCCTACAAAAACCTCAGTTCTTGGTAGCAGATTTGCAAAACAGCAAAAGATCTGCAAGTTCTCCAGAAAGATCAGTTGGTCTGTACTGCTGCAGAAGCTTGCAGGCTACTAGCTAGCTTACATAATATTCTTAAGATCAGACAGTTGAAAAAAAAAATCTTGAGTGTAATTAGGTAACTACATATATGATATCTGATACATTTCTGAATAATAGAAGTTTAGAGCTAATTGACTTATCACAGATATTGAAGCATTACTTCCTTAACCCTGTAAAGAAACTACTAAAGTATAAAATGAGAGCTCTTTTACAAGCAAATAAATGAGAGAAATATTGGTTCCATTTTCTAGTCAATCTCAAAAATTGTATTTTCTAAAGGTAATGCAGATTGCACTCATTTCCTCAAAGGTTGCAAAACAATCTAAGCCATTATATTGCTCGGTGACAGAAGAGGGCATGTTATGAAGATCTAGTATAGGTTACGTAAGCACAAACAAGAAATCACTTTAAAACAGCTTAACAGAAATAAAGAGGTAATGTTTATTCTTCTGTTCTTACTTTATGTTAAGTAAACAGCCGAAAATTAGTGTGAGATAATTAGCCCAACACATTACATTTATTTTAACGAATGCCACTTACCAACTGCTCAATTCGTTCATAAATGAGAAACTGGCAGAAATCGAGTTTAATGGGCTCCACAGTATATTTCATTTTTCTATCTTGGAGGTTCTCCAGATCATTTAGAGTATTTCTAAAATGACTGTAGGCTTCACACGTAACATCCATATGTCTTAAAGTGAAGTTCAGCCTGGCAAGAAAATATTTCATCGAAAGTTTCTCTCCTACACTTGCATCTTAAATGGCTATGTAACTTTCCCAAGTTAATGGAAAGTGTGGGACTTCTCAAATGTATTAGTAAATTTTGTCATTTTGTTTTTTGGGGTTTTTTTTGGGACTATCAAGACTTACACTAGGATCAGTACACCAATAACTCTTTGATAAGTCTTTTTAGTCTTTCCACTGATTGTAGGGCATTTTGCCCCAAAAGAATAGTATGAAAGGGCTATTGCTTACACATCTCCAGAGATTTAAGCAAGGACTATTAATGTATTTGCTTGTGAATGGACTACAACACATGACTACTCAAAAACTTACAACAATTTCTTGAAAGAAAACACAAGAGGAATTGTTATAGCAAGAGTCAAGTTGGGAGACACATTTCCTCATTATTAGCCTCTTTATTCCACTCCATGCTTTAGTCTGATCTCAGATACTCATTAAATTTTGTTGGCATTACAGAAGACATTGGTCTATAACTACAGATTTATCTATTTGATGCAAGACAAAGGTAGGACAACAGAAACTTAACTCATTTGAAATTCAAATTCTGAATTCATAAAAATCAAGCAAGTATGAAAAAAAAATTGCCCTAAGTAGATACTCCAGCCTTTGCTCAATTAATGCAATGAAAGTCAGAAGTTGACCTGCAAGTAAATCAGATTTTTCTTTTGAATAAAGAAAACAATGTAGAAATTTTAGTGCTTATTTTAAGTTCTTGGTAATACTTACCTCTTTTCTATTGATAAGTAAACCGTGCAAGAATTTCTCAAGTTGTGTGTGATTCTATACAGAGTTCTGAATAAGGCATCTGTCAGGTCATCATCATAGAACACTACAATAAAAAGATCAAAGCATGCAGTATGTACATTCAACTGTAATATTTACTTAAACCTAAAGTATGAAACAACAGCCTTTAATTAGAATATTCTAATTGAAAACTTTGTGTCACTATTTTAGTTAAATTCCAAAGTAATATATTTTTAATGGCAACAACTGACCCTGTAATAATATCCACTGCTGCTCTTTACGTCAAGCCTTCTTTAAGATTCTCTCACGCCAATGGGAATCACTTCCATCAGACAACTTACACAACTTAAACAAGATCTCTCTCAGCCTGGAAATACCTTACTGCAAAGCTAAGAAAGACAGGATATCACAGTTCACAGGGCCTCACTTCTTACAAAAAAAGTAATACCACTAACACCTTGTAACTTTTTGGAAAACAGTCTTGCAACATCTTTCAATACCATAGCTAAAAAACAAACAGGAAAAACTCCTCCTTTACTTAAATATCATTGAATATCAAAACCACAACGGTTCTCCTATACAGATTAGCTAGCTTGTCATTTCTCAGTCTTTCACTAAGGCAAGAAAAACAGAATAGAAAGGCACAGACATCCAAAGGGATAGACTCTATGGGCAAGTGCAGCACCTGAAAATTGTTTTTTCACATGTAGGACATTTACTGGTGACAATTATGTTTGAATAATTTATTTAGTTACAAATCATTAAACATCAAATGAAAGAATAGGCTACTCTTTTCAAAAATCTTTTCTCCTATTTGCATGTACAGTCTGAATTAGCAGTCATCTTTTTAAAAAAGGAAAAACTACAAGATACAGACAGAAGCACTAAGTCAGAGCTTTGACAAATTAGGTAAGGATCTATGTATAGAATTTTAAAAGCGAAATAGGTATATTTAAGTTATTACAAATGATGCTTAAACATTTTATTTAAGAGTTTACTGTTTGTGTTTTCTTACCATCAGCTGCCATTATCACAGTACAGTGGTCATGCAAATCAGCAATCTCTGCTTCAGACCACCTATAAGGAGCTTCAGGATCTGCAACAAAGAAAACAGCTTTACTCAGATTTAACTGTATCAAATACCTGATAGATGGAAAAGAGACATCTTCATTCTCTCCCTGGTCATCTGCTCCTCCATAAATGGAGCACCCTACTAAAGGTAAATCAAAACCTCAGTCTATTCATTCTCTGAAGTTCCCTGCTGTCCTTTGCTTTCTCTCTGCCTTGTATCCAGTTCTCCCAAGGCTGACTGGCAAGAGTACAGAGTTTTCCTTGCCATATGAATTTACAATTACTACCATGTAGCAAGATTACAGACTTTAACTAGACTAAAGATAAATACTGCTAAAAAAAAAAAGGCACATCTAAGTTTTGATCAAGCTTCCTATTTAGTCATGCTTTTTAAATTTTAGATTTTGTTAAAATTTAGAAGCTTTCTCTGAAAGTTTAAAAACATACTCTGTTCTACAGGTAGTATCAAATGTTTTCATTAAACAGAAATTTTTAAGGTCCAAAGAAAGATTTTTGAAAGTGTAAAGGATGATTCTATCTGCTTAAATAGTTGAGCTATTTTTCAGAAGGCATTATATCAAGATTATTGTTGCCCAACTGATGATACAAAGACCTACAAAGCAGAGTTGAGTTCATACGGCCAAGTGTTTCAATTTTGTATTGGTCTTAATTTTTTATCCCTAAAAGGCCCATATTTATAACTACTAGAAAGAGTTTTCATGACCCATTTTACTATCATTAATTGCACTTTTAAAATTATTCAGTTTAGCTGCCTTTATTTCGTTAAATGTAGCAAACTACATTCCTTTGCCAAATACTTAAAATATATCATATTCATCAACACGTTTGGAAAAAACATTTATACAACTCCAAATCATCACCTATCCTACCAGAATGCTTCTCTAACTGCTCCACCCATCCAAAACTCTACAATGGTTAGGAGCCATGTTCACCCACCACCTCTCCCCGATCCCTCCTCATCACCTTTCAGTCACGTGCCGCACTCAATACCATCACATCAAAATCTGGATTGCAGTAACACGAATCCATACCATTGCTCCTGGATTCCATTATTAGCATGTAACAGATGGGTCTTGTCTGCACCTCTGGATTTTGTCCTCACAAAGTAAAGGACAACTACTGTTGGTCTGTTCTCAACCAATCAATAAACCCTTCCGTACTCATTCACACAACAATAATGCACCTAGAAACAAATCTTGTACTTTGAGCACCATAGAGTGTTTAAAAGCTATCTTTCTAGACGGATGAGTACTGGAAGACTCCTTCATTTCATAAACAATAGAGTAAGCTTTTCTTGATGGCTTAAAAAAAAAAAAAGAAAAAGCCATTTGAATGGACTCATTACAACCACTTACCAGTACAGAACTCATCTTGCAGCCAATCCAGTACTTTAACTTTAATTTCACTTCCTGTGGGAGAAGAGGGTGGACAGAGGCAGGGGGAGATATACAAGTGGAAGTAAAGAGTCAAAATCTGTAGTGGAGCAAATGATTAAGATATATTATGAAGACATATGAAATACGTTAGGCCTGGCTGAATGTCAAATCGTTTATTGTACAAAAACGGCCACCTACTCACAAGGGAAGGGTAGGAGAAACTTAACGGGCAGACACACATCTTACGTTCTCTTTTACATGTTTCACCTGCAAAATACTTCCCCATTCCAGAGTTCTACCTCTGCCATCTACACTATTTATGTAACTGGTCTCTTGGCCTCCAGATGTCTATGATCCTCCCAAGTAACTCAGTGAAACTCACAATTACTGTGTAAGAACCATGGTTGGTCTTAACTGCTGACCAGTGAAAGAATAAGTATTTTGCTCTTCTCAAAAGGAAGTTGTCCCAGTATGGACCACAGAGAGATTTCTTTCATCTTTCTCTTTTTCAGTCACTTTCAACCAAGACAAGAGTTTAATTTTACTTGTAAACATGTAAGATAGTCAATGACTTGTGATGTTTAAGCCCAAAGTAGTTCACATATAGGCAAATGCACAAGAACTGACTGTATTGCACTTACTTCCCTGCTCAATCAGGTGTTTGTTTAATGCAACATTATGTTCACACATGGTCAGAAGATCTTCACCAACATCTGCAAAAAGTGATAGTGATACTCAAAATGAGAATATTTGTACTGTGCATGCTCCTGACCTCTCAGCCTAGTTCTCTAAACTTTTCTCAAGCTTAGGAAACTAGGGACAATTCAGAGCAACTCTCTCCACTGAGAGTAGTTTCCCTAGGATCCTTCTTGCCTTCATTTTTCAGTACTAAACTCTGAGTCATGCTTAAAGAAAAAGCCATTAAATCCCCAAATTACCTCTTTTATTCTTAGGCACATCATCCTGAATTCATAGCAATGTGAAAAACAAAACCAAACAAACAGCTTGCCCAAACTCTTGCACCTAAAAGTAGCACTGCTTTTTCAGATCCATTAAGAAAATTCTTGCCACTTTTCTGTAAACAACACACCAACTATTAACCAAAAATGAATAAATACGGATGAGAACCCCAGGAAGAAAGCAATGCTTCATGAAAATTTCACATGAATTTCTAAATGAAGCTTCATAATAATGTTTAATTAAAAATAACTGTCTTACCTGTGCAGTAAACTCTCTTGGCAACTGTTCCCATGATGATGCTTGTAATTCCAGTGCCACCTCCAAGCTCTAGTACTGTGCAACACCTGAACATATCCCATTTAAACAGAATGTAATCAGCAAGAAGAAAGGCTCCACGCCAGACCTTCAGGAGAGAGGAGCAGATAAATTGGGTAAATTCTAAAGCACAATCCATGAACAGCAAGATATTACAAAGATGACACATACTTGTTTACCAACATCTTCCAAAGGGGTTGCCATAGTGTGCTCTGTGAATGTGAAAGTAGAGCAGAAATAAGTTTTTTAAAGTGTTGTTCAAATTAAGTTCAATAGCAGCAAGTTTGAAAATCAAGCAGTGTTTTCTTTTTAAATCTAGAACTTAATGATCTTCATTCAATACAACAAATCTAAAAACCCCACTAACTATGGAGCACGGCAGGTCTAACTCATTCAGTCTGGGAGCAGCCAGCTACATGTCTCTCTGGAATATTATTGACCAAAACTCTTCTGGAAAGAAACAGTATGTTTTTAAATTAAGCATAATACTGTGAAATTATTTTATTATCACCTCTCATTTAATAGCTGTTGTTTCATTTATGAAGACAAAAAAAATCTATTTTTCTTTTGTTTTACAAAAGAGATATTTATCCCATTTATCCTTGAAGGTAAGCCTACTACTTACCTATTTTAACAATATCACTGCAAGTGCATTCTTGTTCTTCATCTTCAAAAGAATCTTCTTCCCCTCTCATCAGAATTACAGGATACACCCTATCCCTCAAAAGATCCTCCACTTCTAAATCAGAGGCACTTTGAGGTCTTCTGACAACTTCCAAGTCTCCATCATCATCTAGCAGAGCTTCTAATCCTTTAATATTTACTTCTCTTTCATTTTTTAGATTATTTCTGTCCTTGTCACACAATTCCTCTCCACTTTTGTACTGGTGTTCTTTTTCTGTTGTAGCTTCTCTCGCATTTTTCTCAGATGCCCAATTATGAGTGTTCCAAAGGAGCTTGAAATATGACAGGAATACTACAAGAACACAGGAAAAAAAATATGTTGAAGATTAACGCTGCAATAAAACCAGAATCTATATGCAGCTTCCACATGCATGAGGTTTTGATATGTGTTTCACATATTAAAAATCTACAGGATTAAAAATCATACAGGTAGCTTGCAATACAGTTTAACTAGGAAGGAATATTTCTGCTATTAAGTTCTGTCAGAACAAATAAGTGTTGAAGAACTTTCAAAGTCTACTGGTTGAATCAGCACCTACTGAGCAACAGGTCACATTTTCATCTGATTTAGTAACACTTATGTTAACAATTAGGATAAGGGATGGTTTCTTACATCCTCCAAATCATTTCTCAAAGAAGAACCAACAACACAAGTTAGAGTTTGTTTCTTTTGGTTAACACTTAATTCCTGTCATAAAGAAAGGCAAGACATTCTAGCAAAAAGTAACTAGAAATTTTTTACCATTTCAAAAGGCTTTTGGAATTCAAGTAACTTCAGGCCTTAAAATCAGCTCACAAGGGTACAAGGTAGCAGAAAAAACTCACAATAACATCGTAGTTTATAAAGTCACATTCTGATTTCTTTAGAAAGCAAGATAATCAAGGTTGGTCTACTGCAACCTGAGAGAAATCATTCTCTAGAGACACCATTTTCAGATATATCTAATAAGATCTTCATTGTTTATCCTAGAATCCAAAGTTTTACAAGCCATCTATTTTTGTATGACATCTAGATTAAACTGTTTTGTATATGCAATAAATTAGAGGATGCTATCAACAAATGAAATGTTTTTGCTCTCCAGAGTCCATTCTGATCCTCTGGGTATTCTCAGTATTTCAAAGTTCTAAGGTAAAATTGACCCCCAAAAAGGAAAGACAAAATCCATGTATGGTTCCCTAAAAAAACAGCAGAGTGATAATGGAAGGATTATCATGGTATCTGCTAGAACAAAAGCTGCTATATATGGTGCTCTAATTCTTGTCATATGAAACAAAGGAATTTCTCAGACCAAGCGTGTTCAAGTAGGTGGCACATGCTGTCATTTCATTCCGTTAAAATGTTCTTTGTATCAAACAAAACCACAGCAAAGGAATGCCAAGTAGCATGCTGACATACCACTGTATTAATTACCTGACTTTGACCTGATGAAGGTAAACTTCTTTGTCAGGCTCTTTGGCCTACTTTTCTCTTTTAATCATTTTTTACACTGACATGTGCTAGAATAATTGCAGAGGTTAAACACTGTATGTCACAAATGGGCTTGAAAACACAACAATTAACACCTCTGTTACAGCAAAAGGAGAGGTACTTTTCTACAGAACATTTTCCCAGCAGTTTCAAGGTCAGTTTCCTTGACAACCTGATAGAAACCCAGGAGCAGGCAATCAGTCAGAAGTATTTGCCAATTCATTCCCACTACAGCCTTGATTCTTCAAATTATGTAACAGCCATGCAAGATCCATTGCTCTTCTGAACTTTGTATGAAGTCGATTTAAAAACAAACAAAAAACCCCCAAGTTTTTTGTTTCCTCCAGACTAGATAGTAAATTATCACTTAAAGAATTTTTAAAAATTCGTAAGTTATTGTTGATTTCACTTTGATTCATAATACCCTGCCCTAAATTTAAATTAAGTGATACTATTTAAAACCTTTAGCTTATCACCTTTAGTTTGTATGTAAGAAAACATCCAAACTTTTGACATGATTCTCAAAATAGCCATGAGCTTTAAATATATATATACACACACACACACATATATAGATATAAAACCAAATTCAGCCTGCATAAAGGTTTACTTAGTTACTTTCTCTCAGAAAATAATTTAAGATTTTTTTTTTTTTTTAGGATGAGCTGTCTACAAAGTCTACATTAATAGTTTTAACTTGCATGGCTAATTTCATGATGCAAATCTGGTTAGCCTTCTTTGAAAGAACTGAGTAGGAAGCAATTCTGCTTCTAACTGGAACAAAATATGTAATGATTAATATCAACCATTTGAAGGAGAATTTAGACATTACAAAAAGTTAATACTCTTAAAATATTGTTCCATCAGCCTAAACATACTTTACCTGGTTGTCCAGCTGCATTCAGTCGTACCATGAGATGTCTTTTGTTTGGACAGTGTAAGTGAACATCAGAAAGTACAGTGTCACTTTTAAATGTGAGGTTGTCCATAATCTCTTTCTCTGCTACATCTACCATGACATGCTGGTGAGACAGACATCTACAATAACAAAATAGTCCCTTGTGAAGCACTCTTATGAAGTGATTCGATACTCTTCTATTAATAGGCATCAAGTAAAGTTTTGCTTAACAAGACAATTTCATGACATAGTTTGAGACTTCAGGCAAGATGTAATTGTGCAAGTTCCAGCACACTCCAGTAAGATATTAAATTGCACATCAGGATATTCAACCTAAAAACAAATACAAACAGTTTTTAGTTACATTCTGACACTAACATTACTCCACCAATATTTTAAAGATAAAAATCAGATTACAATGTCCAGCACAATAAAGTTACAATGCACAAATGCTCTATTTTACTATGTTCCAATGAACTGTCAAATACGTAACTGCTAGTAGCTCACTGCCACACATCACATCTTTAGGAAAAAGAGCTACTAACTTGTGTTAGAAGGAAAAAAAAAAAAGATATCCTGAAAGTGCAGTTTTACAAATACACACTCAGTCAAGGTCTTCAAAGAACAAAAGGCCTTGGGTGCTCAATGTGGCCATTGTAAGGAGTCTTATTTTGCATAGCGAGTCTCAGAACCTTCTCAGAAACTAACAAGATCACTGAACATGTTCTCCTAGGTTAGTTCCCTACGTTTTGTGAAAAGAATATTTGTTGTTCCTGGAAAAAAAAAAATCGGTTTCGTCTATTTGCCCCCATTAGTACGGCAGTTTTCACCAGCTATTAATATCTACAGGCACCCCCTAGGTAAAGCTACCGTGATGCCATTTTCTGTGTCGGCACTAACATCGCCTTGGAAGATTAGCCTGAATTTCCTATTAGCAGCTTCTGCTTGAACAACCTCATATTATCTTAAAACGCCTCAGCTTGTACACGCAGATTTCATAACGCGAGTCCTGACCACTTCGTCCTGCAGCTACGAAGCCCTATGACCAGCCTCGCTGCAAACCCGCCCACGCTCACGCAGGTGCGCGCGAGGCCGCGCGGCGCCGGCGGAGCGGGGCCACAGGCCGCGTCCGGCTGCGGCATCGCCGCTGCAAGCGAAGCGGCCTCTTCCGCAAGCGGCGGCGCGGCGCGGCCGGCAGCCCCGGCGCCGCTCGCAGCGGTTGCGGTTGCGGCCGCGGCGGCGCAGGCGGGCTCTCAGACGAACCTGCCCCAGCACCGGCCGCCCGCCGCAGCCGCGCGGCCCTCCGGGAGGCGAGGGGGCGGCTGAGCCGCGACAGCGACACGAGCGACCCCGGGACCGGGACCAGGCCGCGTGGGCGAGCCGGGCCCTCAGGGGGCTGCGGCGGGCCCCGAGGAGCGCCGCCGCCGCCACAGCCGCCCGGCGCCGCGCGCCGCCATTTTGGAGGCGCGGGCTGCTTCGGGCGCGCGGCTGACGCCACGACGCGCCCCCGCCCCCGGGACGCGCCCCCGCCCCCGGGACGCGCCCCCGCCCCCGGGACGCGCCCCCGCCCCCGGGACGCGCAGAGCGGCGCTGCGGCCCGGCCCGGCGCGGCGTGGCGCGGCGCGGCGCGGCGCGGCGTCTCGGTGGCGGCGCCCGCAGCGGCAGGGCGCCCCCGCAGCGCCACCCCGCGGCCGCCCTGGCAGGCCTCCGGGCTCAGGCACTCCGCCGCGTGCAAGCAGCCGGAGGCTGGGGGTGGGCGCCCCGTCCCTGTTCCCTTCCCTAGTCACCTGTGCTGGCCACGCTTTGGTGGTCGGTTTCTGGGGGGAGCGTGAACACTGACCCCTCATGCGGCAGGTGGTGCAGTGGAGTTTCCCCCGCGGCGTCACAGCACCAGCACACCCGGGCACCAGTGACGAGCCTCCCTGGGGAAAGTAGCTCCACGAGATCTCGGGACTCCTTGGTCTGACCTACCGCAGACATTCCTGTAGACATCGCGGGAGGGGACAGGGACACATGAGGCACCTCGGAAAGCGAGGGCGGTAAGCATGCAGCTAAAGGAGGTAGTGAAAATGCAGTCACAAACGCCCTCTTCTCTAGGGTTTAGGCTGTTCACTTGGAGATATGTAGAGCTACTTCTTTATTTAAGAATTACTCAGCCCTACACCCAAGTAAGGTCTATCTTAGGAGTAAGTAAAAGGAAACACCAGCTAAGTTTTATCCAGTATGTAAGCATCTACAACATACAACACTTATCCAGGATTTGCATTCACGTATCTTACCACCATTCTTTTATTATGTGGCTTCACAGTTACTTACTTTGTCTCAGTTCATATTTTATTCCCTGCAAAACTTCCAAACAGTTTCAAAAAGAGAGCTGTGTGGAGGCAGCTGGGGAAGATTTTCTCCTTTCCCCCAGTAATTTCAAATCTCATACTACCAGAGTGAGATTAGATAAAGCAACGGCAGTATCTACACACTTATTTCAGGCATGAGGGTTTAGTTGTTTAATTCCGTAGAGTTTTTAACTAGGTTTCATGAACTAGGTAAAATAAGCAGAAGACTGAGCTAGCTGTTGAGCAGGAATACCATAACAGTGTTTTGGGAAATTGCGATAATAGAAGTTTATGGAACTTGCAGAGTTGGGCAGCAGCTGACTAGTGGTTTTTAGTATCTACATTTTGGATCTCTGTCCCTAAGGTAGTCATTAGACAGCTGAGCTCATCTACAGCAGAGAGCAGGCAGCTGATTTGGCATCAAATGTGGAGCCATGCAGTCTAGCTGTGCTGTTTCTCGGCCTCAAACAGTATGCCAGCACAGTACACCACACCAGGTGAATTTACTGGCTGAGGCTGACCATAGCTCTGCACCTTGTCTCTGTGCAAAATTGTAGCATGTAGATAAGCTCCAAATTCCCATCTGTGTTGTACTTAAGTTCCCCTGCAAGTCTACAAGGGCTACTGAAGTTGTTTGTATCCTACAGGAGGAGGATCAGGTTCAAAAAAGGCATTTACTTATTAAGAACTTGTCATATGATACTACATATATCAGTTGCTACAGCTGATCTTTGTATTTTCTTTGAGTAGATGCTTGTGGGAAAGGAAGGATTAAAGAAGTAAAGCTGGTGAAGAACATCAGAATGTATTTCTAGATTCCAGTATCTATTTCTAGAGTCTTTTTCTCATCATCTACATCCTTCTATAAATGCTAAGAATTATTAAGAACACAGGCTTGAGAATGAAGTAATCTTTCCCTCTATTTAAAGTCTAGATTGTTGAGTGGAAATGAAATAGAAAACACAGCTAGCCATTCAGATCTGTCATTGCAGCTTCTGTGGTGAATTCTGTTGGGTGAACAGCTGACCAAAGTGCTTTGGAGAGTTGTTTTTTCCCTTTGCCCAGGTCTTGTGAAAGAGCAGAGTATAATTTGACCTCCTGTGGTGATATGCTGCCACATAAATTGTTACAGCACTCTGCTGGTATATTCCCCACTGCTAATAAAGTGCTAACAACATGCAAACAAAGCAGATTATATTGGTCACAAAGTCTTACCAGTTCACAATAATAAACACTTTAAAAGCGTGCAGACTAAGTAAGTACTGCTAGAGGTGTAGCTAAAAGACTAAGCATTCCACTATATGACAAAGAGGATTTTTTAAACACGTATAACA
The DNA here is from genome assembly GCF_036417845.1 of Apteryx mantelli. NCBI lineage: Eukaryota > Metazoa > Chordata > Aves > Apterygiformes > Apterygidae > Apteryx > Apteryx mantelli. Next base: position 7,506,965 of record NC_089993.1, on the reverse strand, counting down.
TATGCTATATGAGAAATGGGGCTGTCATCATTTCTTTTCTGAAAAACGCAATTACATTGCTTCACATGTATATAGTCAGTAGGCAAAGCAGGAATATTTTGTGGCTGCGCAAGGTCTTAAAGGAGCCTGTGTGGCTGCAGACATTATAATGCAGGTGGTAACGTAATGATAGTTGTTTAGGGACAATCTAGCTCTGGAGATGCAATTTCTGGACTACTGCACAAGAAGGCTTTGGCAGCAAGGTAGTCCATGGAAGAGTAGGAACACGGCCAGGTCCTGCTGTTAAGAGCTGCTGGCATACATTTCTTGCAGGGAGTGAAGCTTCAGACCAAGAAGTGCCAATGAAGCTGTGAAGGGATACCCCATACCAGTGCTGCCCAGTCTGTGAGGCAGAGGGATTCCACACTCTTCACCTCTCCACCTAGCACCTCAGCACAAAGGAAAGTCTAAGGGGAATTGGCCTAGCAGTGAGGTTTTGGCTGTATACACTTCTGGAGGCAAAGCAGATGTCTATAATGGCTTGGCAAACTCAACAGCTCCTTAAAGCTCAGTAAATGTGTTTAGTTTATACAAATAAATCTTTCTTGAGAGATGGGGGAAAAAAAACTACAGGCTGGCCACATCTGGAGAGAGGAAAATGAAAGTCATGTTTCTTACATTCTGCCACCTCTTGCCTGTAGTTTCCAAGTGATCAATTCTCAGCTGGGCAGCTGCAGTCTCTCAACTCACAATGACCGTCATCACTCAGAATGGTGCAAAATAAAACGACCACTTGTCCTGCATTCACCTGAAACTTTTGGTTCACAGTTCTTCCAAATCATTCTTTCAGTGCTGTACTTTGCCCTTTGCCATGCTACCCCTGCCAGAAACAAAATGAAAACTAGCTGCTTTTACTTTTAATTGCCATTCCCCTTTCCCATTCATGAACTACTCGTTTCTGGTTTTTAGACTGCTTTATAATCTATTCCAGCAACATTGTAAAAAAAGAAGATAGGGTGACAGATTTTCCTCTGTGTGGAAATGACAGACTTATAACAAACACCTTTCCAGGACCAGGATCAGACACATGCCCACCTGAACCTCTGATAGGGGAGTAGCAACAGTCACAAGGTGAGAGAACACATTGAATGCTGAACCTTCAGTCCAGTTTGTCTGGCCAGGTTGTGGTACAGCAGTGTGAGTGACAAGGAAAGAATGGTAAAGATGGAGCAGTTAAAAGCATGATGCCATATCCAGCTCACAGGCAAAAGATTCACCACCCCTGCCTTAAGGATTATGCTTATTTTTTCCTACCTCCGGAAATTAAAAAACTTATCTCTTTCTTACAGTTTTGTGTCATCCCCCCCTCACTTTCATGATAATATCTTATAATGAATCTCTAAATTTTCAGATGCTACAAGGCATATAGTAATTTTGTATTGGGAAGATTTCTGATTGTAGCTTTCATTACTCTATTATTATTATTCAATCCTTTGTGTGCAAGCATCCTTATGTTCAGTAGAGCTTATTGCCCTGCCAATAGCTCTGCTTGTTTCTCAGTTACACATGCCAAAAGCTCCATCTTTCCATGCAAGCCCTTCAAAATTACATTGCTACTTCTGCACACAACTTGCATTGTGATTAAAGCAGCACCAGGGATTGCCCTAAGAATTTCACTCTTACAAGTCAGGTTGCCAAACAAAGTTTATTTTACAGTCATGAGCACCTCAAGAATCTAAACTATATTTCAATTTCCTGAGATTTACCTTCTGTTTCTAAGACTTTAGGATGCATTTCAGTTACATTTCCTATCTTCTCATATCCATGAGAACTAGGAATTTGCTTAAAGAAAGCAACCCGTGTGTCTGCCATAATCACATGATGCCAGGAATAGGGTGCTTATAAGATATGACTGCTTCCCACATGATTTTTGCCCAGTCCTTCTATGGATGGGAAGCTCTCAGCCCAACGGATGTTCATAGGACAATGTCCTTGCAGGGTGCTTTCCAAAATACTGGCACAGTTGCAGAAGGTTCAAAGAAGACAACTATACAGACAACCCTAAATAATATGTATCACAGGGAAAATCTAATCCCTTAGGAATAATTAAGAGAACAGGGCTGATTCTAAGACAGGAATGACCAGATGAATTAACACTGCACCACATATATCTGTATCATCTTGTACTGTGCAGTAGTATGTCCCTGTTAGCTGACTATTTTTTCCAGTATTTGTACTGTCTCTTTGCTTGTCTTCTTTTCTTTCACTACATGTCTACCAGACAGGAGCACATTTAATGCTTTCATTAGGTCAGCAAAACCAAAACCAAAACCAAACTGAAGACTGTCAGGAAGAATAAATATATCAGCCCCTGTCATTCCAATGCTACTGTACCTGGACTGTTGAAAGAACATATGCTGAACTAGTTTTCACTTCATTTTGTTTACATCAAACACAACCAATGCAAACTGGCTCTGCAGAATGCACAGCAAGGAGGATAAATTATCTAACATGCAAGAAGTGAGCACAAAAAAGCTCTCAGAAGTAGCTGCCTGTATATTCTCTCTGCCTGTGCTTTTATTAGAATCATAGCGAATATCCGCTAGGAAATATGTGGCTTGAAAAGTAATCAGTCTTCAGTCTAGTAGGGAGGATACAGAAAGAGGAAAGATATGACAAGTGGGTAAGAAAATAGTGTCACACTGATCAGGTGTGTGACCTTTATTTTCCCTGCCTCCTGTCCACTACCTATGCACTCATCTGAAATGTAATCCACCCATGACTGAGGGCTTACTCTGTGATCTTGCAGTTACTAATCAACCCGATTTAGATCTCTCTGGGCCTATCCAAAAAGCATGCGCTACTATCTGTCACAGTCCACAACAGCTATTCTCTATCTGTCCCACTCCATTCTAGTTGCACTGCAGCCAATACTCTCAGTTTTGTCTGTGTGAATTTGTTCATCTCGAGATAACAACGCCTTGATATCTAAGTTTTTCATTTTACCAGATTTCTGAGCTCTCTCTGAGCTTTTTCTTGCTTTATGAACAATTCCTGTCCATCTTTTTTTAGCTGATGTCAGCTTATAAACCAGAGCAAAGGAATATTCTATTTGAAGTAACAATTACAGAGGAAATGAGTGGAAAATGCATTTGAATTTTTTAATGGAGAAGCTAAAGAAGCAACAAAGTCAAAGCAATAAATAAGCAAATCTTTCCATAAACTTAACAATATGCCTGACTATGATAGCTGCATAAGAGAGTTAGATAAAACAAGACTATCCCAAGACCAAAAATAAAAGGTTAAAAACAGGGCAAAACAGAATCAAATTAATTCAATCTTGTTTGGCCTGATATGGAGCTCAAGGACAACTATGAACCTGTTAATGGCCTTTCTAATGGGGATTGGTGCTAAGCCTAAAGACATCATAACAGGAAACAGAGGCATTTATGCTTTCACAAAAACATCTTCTAGCTCTCCTTTTTCATTTTAATGTAAGTCAAATATGTACAAAAAATATTTTAAAACAAATTCATCTAAGCTACACCAAGTTACAAAGCAAAATGATACTTTTAATGTAATGTAATGATACTTGTAATGTAACATAAAAGCAAGATCTTTATTTGGATGTTCCTGGTTGACAAGATTCTTGAAATATTATCAACAAAAAGGAAGATTTTTGCCTGCAAGTTTGTCTACTGAAGAATAGCTGCAGTGACGCACAGTCATCTTGCAGTAATAGCAGCTATGACTGGTAGAAAAGCCTCCAGTATAAGGAATAATAAAATTCCAAGTTCCACAGATTCAGGAAAAGTGAAACTTCAGCTAATATACTGTTGTGAACACTTCATTGTTAGCCCATGCTTTTGACATGCAAAATAGCAGGACAAAATGTTTCATAAGTATATACAAGTATATACATAAGTATATATAAGTTTCATAAGAAATACATCATAAGATTCTGGAAAAAAATAGTACAGTAGCTGCAAAAGAGACTTTAAACTCAAAATTAGAGCAATTGTATTAGGGGAAGAGGAACTTTCTCTTCATGACAAGTCCCTTTTCTTAGTGAATTCACTAAAGGACTGTCTATGGGCTGTAGTATAAGTCTCTACTTAACACTTACAGTGGCTCAGCACGGTTATTTAATTACTCTCCTTCCACATTTCCTTTCCCTTCTGAATTAAATAATTTGCTATTTTTGGTGTTTCCAATTTCCAATGCAATTGTCAATAGTATAAATTATAAAGATCAGAATGAACCAGAAATAAATGTTCTTTAGACCCAGCAAGGAGTCACTGAGATGGATTCTTCTCAGCAAGGCCTGCTCCTGCATTCCTATTCCTTCTGCACACCCGCATTAAGTTTGCATGCACAAAGGATAACAAATGGGATCAAAGTCAGTTCTAGTAGCTCATAAGAGCCACTAGTCAGGAAAGCTGTGTAGTTCAGTCCTGAGAACTGAGTCCTGGATAAAGTTGTTATATCTAGACCACTTCTGTGGCATTTTTCTAGAAAATGCTGATTCCAGATCTCTTCACAAGGCACTGCACTAGCAAAAAGGACTTTTTCCAAGTTAGAACTTTCTCCACTTTATCTCACATTCCCACTGACATCATCTGTGGAACCAGACAACTTCTGACTTTGCTTATAAGGCAAAACACTGGTTAACTTCCATTCTGGTCCTATACCAAACAACTTCTAACTTTGCTGCTAGGCAGCAATAACAGATTTATTTCTCCTATTGCTTTAATCTCCACAGCCACATTTCACATCTGGGCAGTTCCTCAAATCAGCATGTCCTGTCCTGAAGGAAAGACCTCTATATTGATATACTGCACAAAGTACAATCACTCATGTTAGTGAACACAATTGAACCATAAAGCATAAAAGCTCCAATAACAATAACAAAGCTTTCATTGATTTCTTGATCCATTACAAAACAGAATCTCACTTGAGCTGAAGATCTCCCCCAACAAATCTCATAATGAAACAGTCAAGGATTTTGTTAGGTGACCCAACTGAGCTTAAGGTTGCAAACAGGACTGATCCCACATGGTCTGCAGAGGTTTGGAGAGCTTTAAACTGCTGCAAGGAGAGAGTACAATGAGGAGGATAGGACAATGAGAAGCTTGCTCCTCTGTTGCTAAGAGCACGCTGTATGGCTGTAACAATGTAACTGCCTATTTTGCAACTAGATAAAATTACAGAATAGAATGTTTATCCAGGAACATCATTTTAAACACCAGGGGTGAGCAAGGTGATGCCTTTGAAATATTCAATTGCTGATGACATTTCACACACAAACCCGTCTTTTAAAACACCATGCTATCAAGCTTGCAGACGGCTTGGGACCTATCTTACATGATATAAACAAGCTCTTTGGGTGAAGTCTTGTTCACTTTACTGGAGCTGGTTGGATTTCTGCCTCTAGGCATTTCCCCCCAGGCCTCCTGTCCTTGCTTACTCCTGGGGGATTCTTCTGGGCACATCTGTGCAGCAGTGCAGAAACATTCTGCTCTTTCTCATATACCACAGGAATACCAGTATAAACAAATACTACAGGCACACGGTTTGAAACCAGGTCATCACCCTTCCTCCTACAAAGCATGAACTTCTACAGGACTGAAAAATCCTTTTCTGAGGATTCAGTCTAATCAAGCCATACGAGTTGGCAGTACAAAGAGGACACCAGAGTAATGGTAGCAAGCCTATAACAAATTGTGTACAATTGCAGTCAGGATAGACATACAGTTTCTCTACAGTACACTGAAGAAGTGATGTGGTTGATTTTCCTCCATCCATAGTTTTAGCCTTGTCATCAGCCCAGATGCTGAAAATACACTGAATTTTGATGAAAGTTAACTCAAAACTATAGTTTTTGGTTATACTCAATCCAAGGTACATTCTTATATGATGGTTTAAAACAGGTATCTCAAAAGCCTAAAAGCCTGCAGTAGTTGGCCTAGTTTGTTTACTGACCCATTCCCTATCCTCAAAATCTTACTAAAGCAATATATTTTATAGCAATATTCAAAAGTGGTAGTTCAAAACAATGGCTTTGGGTCACACTATAATCACATGGAGAAAGGAAAAAGGTCTTTCTAGATGTCAAATCAAAAGAGCAGATATCAGAATGGCCACATGAGATCACCTAGGAACTATGTCTCATACAATGAGAAAAAAGTAGCTACTTATCTTCTTTTTCGCACTGGCCTTTTGATTGTGTACCTAGAGACCCAGAGCACAGAGCAGACAGTGCTACAGGCACAAAACTAGTTCTAGTATAATTTGGTACCCATAAATTACCATACTGTATCAATATCTTACAATACTGGCAAATATTCATCCTCCCAATCCATTTGTGATGTGGCTGATAGCAACTACTCCTCTTTTGTAAAAGATAAAGGTATTCAGGTAAGGCCATCAGGAATTACATGTCTAAGTAGCACTGAGAGCCTGTGCCTAAATGATTTTTTCAAAGTCATTCAGGATTGTCTACAGTAGAGCAAGGAACTGAATTAGGAGCATTACCTTCTAGTCCAATGCCTTAACCATAGTGCCCTTGAATGTCCAGATTATTTTACTCTTTTTATGAAAGACACACTAAATCAGAATGAAAAGCAGAAGCCAGTACCAGTAAGATAAACTGAAAGCTGACCATAATCCTATGCATGCACATAGCGTACACTCTATATTTGTTTTCTGGGATCACGAAAACTATGAGTAGCATCAGCTGGTATGCAAAGTACTTGAGATGAGAGTTCCTTAAACCATCAAGTATGGTGGAGAAATGTCAAGCAACACAGTTAATAAAAAGATTTTTGGTCTACATGATAAATCAGTGAAGAGCTTTGCCATGATCCCCAAGTACATATGTCAGTTCAGTGTTTGCCAGCAGGTTCAAAATTCCTGAATAGCCAATTGAAGTTGAAAAGTGCATGAGAGGAATAACTGTGAAATAATTAAAGAGGGCAACTGCGGTTAACTTGACTTTATGTCTCCCCATTTCCTAAATATCCAATTCTCCTTTCCAAAGGAAGCTAAGAATTATACTGCCTCACCAACAAGAAAACTGAAGTGCAAGGCACTGACACTAGCAAAGCAGAGCTAAAATCCAGTGATTTCTTCTTCATTAACTATTTTATGGTTGTTTATCATACACATTCACTCTCCTTGACTTTATAGCATTTTTCTCCATAGAGTCATTCAGGGGAACAATTTACATGCTTTGACATCATCTCATTTTAACTTCCCACATCCAACACAGGTTGGTTTGCCCAGAATATTTTCTACGACAAGCTGGTCCGTTATGTCTCAGGCGATCCCTAGAACAACAGCGACTGAGAGATTATGATTGCAAACACCAAAAAAATTTCTCTTCAGGCAGGGGAAAAAGGACAATATGAAGGTAAATGAAAAGCGATCCTTCACTCCCAAGCATATCAAATCCACAAAACACAAAAGCCGCTCTTATTCTTCAACAGCAATCAGAGACCATCAACTGCCTTTTAAATCAGTATCTCCAGGCTAGATTACAGTGAAGGACTGTAGAGCAGCATTTGACATTTACATGCTCTACACCAAATGCTGTTTTAAAATTTTAGCAAAGACTTTAATATTGCTTAGTGCTCCAGAAAGTAAGAGAAAGTTCCATCCATGCATTCTGCTCCACAATACTTTTGCTTTCTTTGTCAGCCTTAATTTCTCTCTCATATCAGACAACTTAACAGGGGTTTAACTGCATGTTTTAAAAGATGCATTGGGCCAATTTCATCCATTGTGTAAATTGACTGAGTCCCAACAAGTCTAACACTAGAGATAAACTGGGTCTATTCAAGGTAGAATAATAATTAGACAATATAGAAATTTATTATATTATAATTTGCATTTATTATATTTATTATATTTAATATTTTTAATTTATATAATAATATCATAATATAACATTATATTATTATATTTATTATTATAATGTATTCACATCATCATCAGTGGTCATTTTATCTCAATTTAAATTCTCATTAGACCTGCCCCTGCCTTTTCTTTGAATCTCCTTCTCATTGTGTCTCCTCTGTATTTGCCTGCACATACAATGGTAGACATCCTCTTCTGTGGTAGCTGGACTAGCCAAAAAATGCTACCGTTCTCATTGCTTAATACAATCCAACATCTTGTCTACTGGCATTAAAACTATGAAAGTGTCCAGTAATCCCCTTAAAGTAAAGTCATACAGGCTAGGTCACCTTTATCATCTGCTTAAAGTGGGTAGTATTTCACTCTTACTGTGCAACAAGTCATATCTGTGCAATGGAAATGAGGCCCTTTATCAAACTAAGCACTTTAGCCTCCCCATTGATCTTGATGCTATGAAAAGTTTTTGTGCCACACCCACCTGATTCATTTCTTTCCTTATCTCCCTATTTTAAGGCAGGCTGTTAATTTTGTTCATGGTTTGGGAATTCAGACAGGATATTCTCCAAGACTTCTATAATTCTCATCCATATACTGAGCACTTTATGCCTTATTATCTTAAAAAAAAATTAAAAAGAAACATAGGCAGACAAGCTTTCCTGCAAAGTCTGCTCAGCAGCAGAACATACATCACTGAAACAGTCCACAGAAAAATGTCTGGATGATACACCCAAGATAGAAGGTCTCGGCGTCACTACACCTCTGTGACATAAACTAACATGGCATAATACCAAAGAAGGTTTTGAGCTGAATTCTGAGGCAGCATTTGATCAGTGACAGCAAATGGTCTATAGTGGGCCTTTTTGTTGTTTTTATGTCTTCAGCAGGAAGGTTTGGTATGACTGAGTAAGAGATATAGTTTCTGACAGTATGATATTAGATTTTGCCTAAAGATTAATATTTTTCAATAGAACTGCAACTTCTTCAAATGGCATGTCCTTGAATAGAAGATTACAAGAGCTATACCTCCAGCAGATACATATAAGACAAGCTTAAATTCTGGTTTGTTAAATATTTTGGTTGAACACTTTCACAAGGAATTCCCCAGTGCTCCCAAATGTATCAAATGCTAGCACTTGCTGATGATTACATGGTTTGCAAAAAATCCTCACATAGTGTGGTCTATGGGACAATGGGACAAGCAGCCACTTTACAAAACATTTAACTTTCCAGTACTTTCTCTTTACTTGGTTAAGCATTAGAGCCTGAACTTCATAAAGAACACATACTTGATTTGTACCGTTCAAAAATATTGCTTTTAATACTCTACAAACAGCCATCTCCTTTTTTAATTTTTATATTAGAAAGCCAGATAATTATAATTCTCCATTTTTCCACAGTATGTTCTAGCAATGACTTTCTTAAAACAAGCCTTCCCAAGTGTCCTTAGTGGTGTACTTCTTGAGTGACCTGGGAGAAAAGCCATTTCCACATCAGAGTGGAATTAAACCTGAAACTAAACCATTTACGCTTAGCATCATGAAAAAGATTATACACCATCCAAATGAAAATTGAACACTAAGCATGGATATTTTATTATTTTGGCAGCCAGTCAGAAATGTCTTTATATGGCTACAAAAAAAGAACAGCGTAGTTTCTCAACAGATGTATTTATTTACATCCCTACCTATCTGAGAATGCTAAAATCAAGGTTCTGATTTCTACTCTGGACATTTGTGTTACTAATATATTTGGACAGATTTTGTCTGTACCAAATTCCATTGAATCAATACCACCCCTTCTTAAAGGATCTGAAATTCACAGAACTGATCAAGCACATCTTTGCTTACAATGTGAGGTTAGGAACAATACAACAAGAGGGTATGACAATACTGTATAAATAAAAACATGAATCCTACCAGCATAAAAATGTTACTTTCTGCAATAGGAGTCCTTGATTAGCATAACTTGGTTTCTACTTTTACAGTGTATTTCCAATGGATAATTCTACTAGTCATACTTCTGGAAGGCTTTGTTGTGGATTCTTAAATATAGGAACAGCCTCATTCAGATTTTTACCATGTGATTACAATAGATGTATATACGTGTTTAAAATTATATGTTTTCATTAATGTTCTATTGATTCAGGGCCTATGGGATGTCTGAATGAGGCCCTGAATCAGTTCAGTAACTAGAAAGATGATGTTTTGATGAGCAAGCATCATTGTAGACAGACAGTATTATTCTACCTACATGTAGAAATGGATGATGCCATGAATGCATAGAGAGAAGACTCTTCCCTGGTAAATGGTAGCAGAAACGATAGGTGCTACCTCAGATCAACCAGTCAAAAGCTAGCAATTTCAAAGGACAGTGAATCTCAACATTTTAATATTGTACATTGCCTTTCAACTTTTCTCTTTATCCACAGGGGAAGTAATTAAGTAATTTAATTAACAGAAACTGCTTAAAAGAACAATAAATTTCAGGATCCATTTAGTTTTGTTGGAATGTTGAATGGTAAACTGGTTTTCTATTATGTTCTGCTGTCAATGAAAAAAAAAGGACAGGAGAGAAAATGTGATGCTTCCTGGGAAAAGAGTCTGATTGACAACAGTTGAGTTGATAGTACTTACTTTTGTGGCAGTGATCAATTAATTTCATTGGTGCACACTCATCTGTGAATCACTCCATTGGCAAAGTTCATTTGTGTCCTAACTGTATGTAAATGCTTGGAATTATACGAGTCAAATATATGCTGATTGGCATTTACTTTCCTGCAGTCCTACGGGTAGACACTGTGGAAATCCCTCACTTCCTTAGATTTACATAAAATTTACTTTCAATAAATGTATCATCTCTTTTGCAAATACAAACAAAGCAGGAGAAGTAAAACAAACACTGGTGAAAACTGAAGAACTCATCATATAAAGTTTTTTAAAAGGAGAGGTCTTGATGAAGGTCTCAAAAAATATATATGCTGATCGAACTTAAGTGGATAGTTTACACAGTTTGAGAGGACAAACACTGGGCCTATGAGAGGAACTGCTCTTTCAAGTCCAGACAGAAGGTAGATGTTTTGCCAATAACAAGCATGTTTGTAATGGAATTAATTACATGCTGTTTCCTATTCTGAGTGCTCATAGTCAGTAAACCATTTAGAAGTTCCAGAATGATTGACCACAAAGCTCCAAATCAATTTCTCTGGCTTTCAATCATTTCTTTTCCAGTAATAACACAATCAGTTAAGGCAGTACTTCTGTAGCAACTTCACCTCAAGGATCTCACTTGGACTTAGCTGTTAATCATTAAAAATAACCGGATTGGATCCTCTGCTGCACCAATATACTTTTCAGTACAACCAAAAAGGAACTCTACTCTAGATTTAATTTAACCAATAACGGTCCCAGGAAACCAAGGTGGTGATTTCCAGAGCACAATATACTCTGGATACATATCCTTCAGCACCCACATAATCTTGCAAACAGAAAGGATCAGGTAAAAGTTCGTTATACCAGCTCTGGTCTGCTCAGGCTGGAGGACTGCTAATTTTGCTACACCACACTAATGTATTAGTCCACTAATTAGTCTCCTAATGTGGACTAATAATTGACTGTAACTTTGGCAGCATTTTCTGAACCATTTCTGATATTCTGAACAGTAGATTGATATTAGCAGATCTAACCAAGAGAGAGTCTGTCTAAGCAAACTGAATTACTCCTTGTCCACAAACATAAATGTAAATTAAAATTTGGAATCTTCCTATGCTGAAAATCCTAGTTTAACTTTCAGAATTTTGTATTATTTGCAGAGACCTCAGTAAACTGGAAATTTAATTTCTGGAGAAGCCAATCTTATATCTGTACTACTGGATTTTTCCTTTCATTATGAATCTTTCCTAATGAATACATGAAGATATTTTGATGAACTGTACTTCTTTAATTTTCTGACTTTGCAGGAATTCATTTTTCCTCAGCATGAGAATGAATGCCTAAATAGACAATGCTGATGTGGAAATTAAATCTACACATAGACTTGATTTATTCTTGACGTAAGCTTTTCTATCAACACAGTCTGGTAACAAAAGGATCAGGAGTTAGCAGGTTCTGACTTTTGTTTACTGTAAAGTTAATCTGGACAGATCCTAGAAAGAGCTCTACATGCCTTAACTTGATGGCTAAAACAAAGTATTTACTCATATTGCTAAAAATAAGTATGTGTGAAGATCTCTAAGGGCCCCAAGTTTAGAATAACTCTCCAGGACATAGATCATCACTGATAAGCTCTTTGTACAACACTTGATTAACAGCTGGACCCTGCCACTGACCAAATTATGGGGAAAACAAGAACTAAATAAACTAGAATCTATCTTCAAGCTGAGAAGATGGTCCTCAATTCATTGTTTAGTACTGTATACTTAGACATGAATCAAATTTGCCTACTCCCACCTATGCTGCAAGTACCCAAAGCATACTATGAAAATATGGGAAAGGTACGTGCAATTATCTCATGGGAGGAAATAACAAACTACTCCGTGTGTGGAGGCAAATATAACAGCTTACTACTAAAAACAAAGAAACTGTTTTCATGGAATTTTTTTCAGCACAATGGAAAATGGAGGCTTTGGTGTATTTTTCTACCTTTTCTCTGAAAAGGGAGGAAAAATAGATCCTGGAGAATGTTGAAAACACAACTAAATCAAAGCAGCTCTAATGAGTCTGCATTAAATATTCCTGCAAGTCTACACTCTGACACCCTTTGCTTTCCCTTGATTTTAATTGGAAGATGAAAATGGCATGTTATTTCAAGAGTAATTTCATAAAAATCTGCTAACATGATGTCTGTGTGCCTTTGGTTTCAATTTATGAGAAAAGAACTGATAAAGCATCTGCTCAGTATATGGTGTTTGTGGAGCCAAGCAAATCTTTCAAGTAAACTTGTGAATATAGTTGGAAAAAACAGATAGCCTTAGGGTCCCAGTTAAGGCTCATGTGCCCCAAAGCTTGTCTATTTCTTCTTATTCCATCAGTTATTCTAACAAAACATTTCATATTGCTCCATAAACCTTGTACCATTTCTATCCTCCGACCATCACAACTACAAACATATAACAGCTGCTTAGTTTGTATAACTACACTGGCACCTTCATGTTATAAGTATGTCTTGGAAATAAAAAAATAGATGGCAAGAGCTCAAAATAATGCTACAGCTGTTTAACAGTATATTCCTGAATGGAAAGGCTAATATAATCCCAACAACATACACATTTCAGTATTTTTGCAGAGCAGAAAGTGGTCCGTAGCACTAAGGATGACTGCGTTTAAATAAACACACTCTCTCCCTTAAGGAATATTCTCCTTTTAACTGATCCTACTGCTCAAACCCTGCTGGTTCATGACAGCCTGTTGCTATGGATTGGTAATGATGTCACATATTCTGCCTTGTGTCTGAACCAGAAAATAAATGTGAATGGTTTTCTTAATGACTAGTGAGTTGCTTAAAATTCCCTGGAAGGCCTGAAATGAATCAGGAGTAAGAATGAATAAGAAAACAAGATGCCGTATTGACTCTACCTGCACTATATATTTTATGTCAGTGAAGTGACCCAGTAAAACTCCAGTGCAAATGCTCTGCATTACCTTCAAAACGAGGCTGTGTTAGTGCAATTTACCTTGTTATCTGACAGATTTCAGTGGGCTGGAGATCAGCAGGTGGCTAATGTGCTGACAGCTGAACACGGCTACCTTGGAAGCTATATAAGTGTTTGTCCTTCCAAAGTTTTAATGCTTGTGACCCTCCCTCAGTCAAGATCCCTGATAAGGGATACTTTGTCAGGAAAAAGTTACTGAACAGGGTACAGCCAGTACTGCATCATGCAGCCATTGCCATGCTACTGTCTTCTCTCACACCGTCATTCAAATTAGGCTAGATCTCTTCCTTTCAGGTCAGGATCTGGAAGGCAAAGAACATGAGGAAATCTCTTTTAAATAAAGACAACAACAAAAATGGCATGAGAGCACCAGAACTGTTAATGTCCCTCCAGAGTTGGCTTCTGCTCCCCCTGCTCCTCAAGGCGAGCAATATTTAGCATAAGGAAGCTTTTGTCCTTCTGAAGTGAGAAAATCTGAGAGTTTCAAAACTGCCTAAGCTCTCTGGATACCCCACTCCCGATAGTTTTCTAACGGTTACCCCAAAGGCCTTTCTAAAAAGGCAGCCTTCTCAAGTGCTGCCCCACGCATACCTAGGAGCATAGGGCTTAGGCACCTCTCCCCCCGCTCGCCCCCAAAGACATACACAGACCTGGCGCGCGGGCGCTGAGGCGGCACCGCTGGGGCGCGCTGAGGCGGCACCGCTGGGGCGCGTTGAGGCGGCACCGCTGGGGCTGGTGGCGCGCGGGCGCTGAGGCGGCACCGCTGGGGCGCTGAGGCGGCACCGCTGGGGCTGGTGGCGCGCGGGCGCTGAGGCGGCACCGCTGGGGCGCGTTGAGGCGGGGCGCCTCTCCCGGGCGGAGCGGAGCGGGGCGGAGCGGGGCTGGGCTGGGCTGGGCTGGGCTGCCGGGGCAGCGGCCCCGCGAGCGCGGGCGGCAGGTGGCCGCGGGCGGCAGTATGAAGGTTAACTTAAGCGTCCTCTCCCTGTTCGTTGCCCTGGTGGGAGTTTCAAGCTTCATCTTCCTCGTGGTGGCCATCGGGACGGACTTTTGGTACATCATCGATGCCTCGAGACTGGAGACGTCCCGCAACGGCACGGACGCGCTGAGCTCGCACTCGGGACTCTGGCGGACCTGCCGGCGTGAGTTGCGCGGGGGCGGCGGGTCTCGCGCGGCCGCGGCAGCCGGGGTCAGCGCGCAGGGAGCCGCCCGCCCGCCCGGGCAGCGCTGCTGCTGCTGCTGCTGCTGCTGCTGCTGCTGCTGCTGCTGCTGCTGCTGCTGCTGCTGCTGCTTGGGGGACGCTTTTTTTCCTTTGCTGAAAACTAACGGCGAGCTGAAAACGAACTTCTAGTCTGCCTGGCTGTAGGAGGGTTCAACATTTGGTATGCTTTGTAGTAAATACTGAACAAACTAACTGCAGCAGGCAGTTACAATAATATTTTTTAGCTTCAATTGTTCAAAAAAACAATCCAGCCTCCTTTCTGACTTCTTTATCCATCAGCATTTTTTCCCAGTGGATGTCAGATTTCTAAATCTTATTGCTTGTCAAAGGAGACATGCGTACAGCAAATTTTCTGCTACTGTAAACTCATTTTCCATTAACTTTTAATTCAAACTAATTTAATAAACGTTAAACATTTAGAAGGAAAGAGATGTCTTTTTGTTTGACTGAAGAGGGAATTAAGTTAAGGGGCAAAATTTTTGTGTTAAACCAGTTACAAGTATAAGTAATATTCTATGCTATATATTATATAGTATGTAATTTTATATCTACAAGTAATATAATAATATAAAAATATTAATATAATGATATAATATAATGTGCATCAGACAGAGGCAAGAAAGACTTGCTTTCAGTGGAGGACAGGTGAAGGAGTAGGTTAAAGGAATGCTCCTGTTCCCTGTAACTTGGGCCCCATCGAAATCAGATGTTTCCCTGTTGACTTCAGTGGTTAGGGCTTTGCCCAATGGGAGCAGAAGTTGGCCAGTGCTGAGTACTGAAAATCCCCTTCTTTCCTTCCCTGTCTGCGAAGGACTGTTATTAAAGGAGATAATATTAAAGTAATTATTATATGTACATGCAAAAAAAAGAGGATATATTGCAATAAGTTATTTTAGCATTTTTTAATTGTTTTTTTTTTCTCCTGTATCAGTTAGGAGCAAATGTTACCCTTTGATAAACCCCTTCTGGCATGAGAGTATAAACATCACTGCTTCACACAGACAGCTTTTATGTGAGTAACTTTTATATTTTTTCTATACTTCCATCCATCTCTCCCTCCCTCCTTGGCCACTTTCAAGGTTCCATTTCTGATTCAGAGGGGGAGACTGTCTGAGATAGATAGTGTTTTAACTCTCTTTCTGTACAGTATCTGTCACTACGTGTGGTCTTTGTGTGTGATTACAGTTGAGATAATTTGATATCAAGTTCAGGCAATTTCTTCCACAGCATCCAGATGTTTTTGCCCAGTATGGCTCAGGAAAGTACATGATTGTTAAAAATACGGGCAAGAATGTTCAGAATTCCCCCAGAGAGTTTAATCCCTTAAATGCTTAAGCATATGCTTAAACTCATCTGTAAGGTAGCTAGGCATGTATTTATCTACCCTTTCAGTGGGATTCCTTGCCCTGAAAAAGTCTTATGTATTCAGGAAATTAAGAAAATAAATAAATAATTAAAAAATAGCATTCAAAGTCTTTGAAGAACATCAAGTTCAAAAAGATTATTTAAAGTATTTAACTGCATAGATTAGTATTCATTTCTTTTTCTTTAGATTCACTTGTGGCTATGTCAGAATCTTTTCAGAAAGTCTAAACCAAACATTTTCAAATATTATTACACTTCTAATAAAAGATGATTTAGCTCCTTCATTTCATACTTTGCTCATACAATAGCTTGTATTTGGGCATCTTTTTTTATTTGCCTCTCCTCTCTGATTCTAGTTGTTTTCCCCTTGCAGACAGAATATATGCTTTTGTCGTGTGCCTTAAAATGGTATTCTTTCCCTCAAAAACAGCTGTTTCTCCAAGCAAGCCTTTAGCATTTCTTTAGGCCTTTGGAGCAACATCTCAAGATATATCTAAAAATGCAGCAAACATGACAAAATAAGCCTTGGGACACTGATGCTAATATAGTTTTGTTGCAGCAGGAACTGGAACATGTTAGTAGGAATAAGATCCTAACAAGCAACTGAAACAGGAGTACAAACGTATTGACAGACTCAAGACTGCTGACACATTCTTTCTCTGTGCTTTCAAATTCAAAGGTGCAATTTCTTTAATCTTTCTTGCCTAAGACAGAGAGTTGTTGCTATTTGATGTTGCTGGAAATAGTGAGGATAAGTCAAAATGATTGTTTGCTGGATTGCTTAATCCTTTGAGGGTTCACAGTTAACATTTCATTGAACCTAACCAGCTATGAGTATCAACTATTATGTTAGGAATAGTCTAAATTTTGAGACAAAAGTATTAGCATTTGAAAAGCTGTGTTCATATCTGCAAAAGCTACATCTGTAATTTTTCTCAGGGAAGGAGATTTTAGATTACAACTCTTCAGCTAATGCTGAATTCTGCCAAAACATAATCAGAGACTACACAGAGCTCTTTTTGTTTCCAAGCCAGCACCATTGTAATAACAAAAGACAGCTCTTCAGTTGTCATGAAATGGTAAAGAAATAGTGACTGTGAATACAAACTCTATGAATACAAATCTCTTTCTTTCTCACATCAAATACTACTTCTAAGCTCCTGGGCAAAGACTTCAGGCCTGCAAAAACACTTGCATATTTTATTAGAAGCAGCGATAACCTGCCCCAAAATAACAAGATAAAAAGTCAGAGGTAGTTTCATTAAAAGAATCTATTAAATTTGGTTAAAATGCCCCACAGACTGAACTTTTGGGGCTTTTTTTGGATGTGCAGTTTCAGTTCAGTGAGGGTGCAGACCCACAGCAATAGCAGCTGAACATAGGAAATGTCTTGTTGGTACTTTTTACTTCTAGAAATTATAGATGATTTCTAAGTGTCATCTAGATTTGTCAAGTACAGAGATATTAACATCTGCTTCAGCCTTATACTTCTTTCTTAAGTAGTTTCTGACTATAATCACTGAATCATATTTGCACAGATCAGGGCAAACTTAGACCTTCATCTACCACACATTTTAACTAGAATTTTAGAGGACAATTCTGGGATCCTGAATTCCAGTGTAATTACAATCATTTCTTCATGTGTAGCCATCTGGGGCAAGCAAACCAATCGCACAGCTTTAATCAAAGTTACTTCAAAGAAGTATATTTCATGTGTGTGTGTGTGTACATGTGCGTGTGTGTATACATGTGCATGTGTGTGTGAGACACATTCACATGGAATTAATCTCATTCTGTCTCCTTGTATGTCCGTATTTCTCACTGTTTCATTGGCAGACTGAATTTTGGGAGTTCTGGCAACACCAAGTGTGTTTCTTGCCCGTTATTCCTAATATGAAGGTTTAGAAGGGCTGTCTCCTAATGCAGGCACTTAAGTCACACATCAGGAATCCCATCACTCATTTTTCAGTGTTCCAATACTCTTCTTGGCATGTCTTAGCTAGACAAAAGTGTCAAAAAGACAGGAGAAAATCTATACCTGAGTGCAAAGAGCTGGGTCTAAGTGGAAACAGAAGTGCTGGTCACTGCCAGAAGACAAACCCTTTATTAGAGAATGAAAAGCCTTCACGTTCCGTCCTTCCACATTTCCAATCTCTCTCCTGTTCATCCCCAGCAGTTTCCTTTTGGGCTTATTGTGTACTTCAAATAGAGCTCCTGACAAATTGGAAAAGTCAGGTGTACAAGTTAAAGTTCTGGGCCAGCAGCAGCATTACTCAGGCAATCGAGCTAAGTCTTGTTAACCTTGATAGTATGATGTATTTTCACATCACTAGAATACTCTTGAGCAATTTCTCAAATGGATTAGACACAAGCATGCCTTCTCCTGTACATTAGGCTTCCATTTCTTTTCCCTCCACTCTCTTCAGCTGAACACAGGATGTTCACACTACATGATGTATCACACTATAGAATACATTATGGGAGGATTATATGCAGTATTCTTTTAAAATATCAGCCGCTGTCTGAAGAAAGATGCCAGTAGACTACTACCACTAGCTTTTCTTCATTTAAAAAAATACTGTTTACTGGAGATGGAAATGGGGCAGAGAAAAATGTATAAGATTTTATGAACTACCATGAAAAGATGCGTTTCTCAATGGAAATCCCTCTAAGGACATAAAATGACCATTATTTCCTTTTTGTGCATCTGTTCTGTTAATTTAACATAGTGGCAGCCTGTCAGTTTCATGCAGAAACTAAAAAGCCAGTTGCATTTCTGGGCACTTCTTTACAAATGTGCTTTACCAACAGCAGCACGTTTTGCTTTGCTTTTCAGATCTGAAAGATCTGAAATATTCTTGTGTTTAGCAAAACAGCTTGAATCTATCTAATACTTTCCTTCTCCAAATGATGTTTTAACCCAGATAACTGATTTACCTAGCCACAGATGTTAGAGGGAAACCATTCAACCAAACCTGAAAAAAGTCAAACCTACTTCTGTTATCTTCTGGAGCAGCAGGGACAGTTCAGATACATAATAGAAGACAGTGGCATAAGTGTAAGCAGGCGAGATGTTCCCATTTTCTTTTGTACATCTGCTGTAGACTTTTTCCTCCAAGGAGCCTTAATTTCTCCACAGGCAGTGCAACATCTTCTACCATGCTAGTCAAAAATAGATTCAGCAGAGTCATCTGATCAAACACTCAACACACAGTTTCTGGATGTTGCTTCTACTTACGCTACTGCAAAAGGGACAGGATTAAAATGAAAGTGCCAATTTTCACAATTCAGACAGTGATTAGGGTATTTTGGTGACCATTAGGGTTAAAGATAATCCATTAAAAGTCACCTTTAAAACTGAAATCTGTCAGCAAAGGCACAGAATAGATCTTGTCCTACCATGTGTTCACCTGTGCCAGCTGAGGGAGGCAAGAGAAAATGTTTTCATGATGAGCCCATTCCAGCTCTTGCTAAATGGAAATAGAAAGATGTCATGATGACTTCAAAGGAAATGGCATCAGGAGTTCTAAGCAGCTTTGCCATTTTCCAGGACAAGAAAAAAAAACATTAAAAATCAGATCTAAAATGCAAAGGATCAGATACAGAGAGAAGTCCGTCCATGCATGGAAGGAATACTAGTATGGATTTAGTTAAAGACCACCAGTGTAATATGCCACAAAATGGACAATTTTGTAAATGTTTCTAATCTGAATCAGTTTGTACTCTGGACTTGGTTCAAGCACTTGCTTCTTGCAGGACCGACTAGTTGTTAGAAGAAAAAAAAGTAATGCCTCAGCTGGTTACTAATGTTCCCTTTCACAAAGGCTTCTATGAACTTGACTTTGGGAACTCAAGAGACCTGTTCCTATGTGTCTCAGTTATGGCTGGAGCGTGACCCCTGCCTGATAACATAAAAATCACTTCCACCTATGTTATTCTGTCTCCATTCTTAGCTGTGTTTAAGGTTATTTTTTGCAAAGCATCCTGGAATTTGTTAAGCTGCAGAGACTTTTTTTTGTAGCTTCCCCTCTTCCCTCCACACTTTTTGCCTAAAACCAAATGGCCACAAAGCTTTTTTCTTTTCTTTTGTCACATCAAAGGAACATTTGTAATCTGTTATTTGACCAATATGCAAGAGGCCTTTTTGATCCAAAGATGCAAAAACAGATGCAAAATTACAAAACAGATCGTTTCGTTTGGCTCTTATCTTTGTACCCCAAACTAGTCTGGGAGTCCATCTACACTGCCGAACTGGGGCCAGTGCTAAAAACAGTTACATGAAAGAAAATACTGTTATTTCTTAATGACTGCCTTAATCAGCTTGCTCCAAATACACAAAACAAGCTACATTAGGTACCTACAAGGCATGATTAAATCCCTGAAAATCCTGATTTTTTTTATTGTTGACATGAGCATCATGGCCAGTGGTTGATTTCCTGATACACATCACTTCTTAGCACCCTCATTTATTCCTGAGCCATCCAGTGATGATCAGTTAATGGCTGTGGTTTCCACTTACAAAGGACTGGAAGAAAATGTTTTTTCTTTTATGAAACCAAGACTGTGTGCTGCTGACCATGCATGACTGCTTAAATTATTCTCCTCACACTATTCTCTTTTCAACATCAATATACTTGGAACTGTAATGCTGCAGGGAGGTTAGTGCTTTCTGCAGGGAAACAGTCTTTGCAGTAGCAACAATTACCAACACCTCAGGTATTATAATGCAACAGCTGCTTCAGTTTCCTCCTCAACAAAATTAGTTTAACGCCACTGGTTTTTCTCACAGGATGCGGACCCTGTAACAATCACGAGCCAACTGTTTTAACTCCTCTCCTCGCTTTGTACAGGCCTGCTTCATTTTTAATGAGTGATATGTTTATACTCCTGCCCCTGTCCCAGAATGCCTTGTTCTCAGACTGCTGTTACTTTTGACCTGAGGAATTTACAGTTCCTCACAATTTCTCCTTTTGGTTTGAAGTTATCAGAAGTGAACAGCTAGAGCTGGAAGACCTGGCAAAAGCCAGTTCAGAGGCCAAGTGAAATGTACCCCAGATGATGTACATAGAAATTCTAGCTTAATTCATATGGTAAGTATATAAACAAACAGATTCGCTTTCTGAGCAACAGTGGAGTGATGCTCCAAAGAGGTTGCAGTGAGCATCTACCTCAGTGTTTATAGGAGATACTGTAGTACATACATACAGAAATCTGAGATAATTGTAGCATCACTGCAACTGAGCCCTAATGACTGACAACTTTTGGTGAATGTTCTCATTTGAAAATAGCATAATAGCAATAGAACAGGATCCATACTGCATTGCTGACGTGGATCATTCCACCTAGTATCAGAGGTTTCTATCAGTGCCCGCCTTTTCTGAGTCTAGCATCATTATATTTTTACTTTCTGCAATTTGACTTTCAGTTTAGCTCAGAGACTTGTGACTGGAGAAGAGTAGAAAACTGAAACATGTAACCTGAAGTCCAGAACTCAGCTAAGTATCTGGGGGCACCCCGATCCTGTGAGCTCTCCTTGGCTATCATCATTTCTCTACTGAGTGGGAGGCAATCCAGGCCTTTGCATCCCTGCGATTCTAGCTCAGAAACCTTGCATTTAGCCACAGACAGCTGTTGCTCACGGTTTCTCTGGGTTGTTTCCTTCCTTCCCAGCAGGTCAGGCTTTCTGAGTGCACTGTTTCTTCCTAGCCCTGCCAAGTCTTTCCAGAGCAGCCCCACTAGCTTTCACCTCCTGCCTGCATTCTGTTTGAGCTACAGGCTTTTGTGCAGCTCTTTGTGCAGCTCTTTGGCTGTTTAGTTACAGCTGGGAAAGATACACAGGTCCTTAATTAAGCTCTTCTGAGCTGCTTCCATTTGGATTACTTCTGATGAGGTGACTATTACAGATTTCTAGAGACTATTTCCTATAATAAGGTGTGCAAACAAATCTGAAGTTAGTTTAAAACAATGAAGCTACAGCATGTTCTTAACAGGAGATTAACAAGACTGCTAGATCTGCAGTTGATTAGTTTTGATAGCATCCAGTTTTCTAGTTCATTCCACAATTTTCTGTTACAAGCTACTTCTCATCAAGCAAGTACTATCTTGGATGGTGATTTAGAAATACCTACCAGATTCACAAAAGATCTAAATGCACACTACAGATGTCATTCCTATAGACAGTTGGTCAGAGCTCTAGTAAAACAGCCTTAGCTAGCTGATGTAAAACTTCATGAACTCAAATCAAGCAAAGTATTCTTTGCTACAAAAAAATGGAGCGTTTTTTAAATGTTTGTCAGCTTGTTTCAGTATTTTCAAAGATAAGCTCTATTAGCTCTTTTGGACTAGACTGACAGCAAAGTCAGGTATTATTCAGAAATAGATGTGGGAAACTGGAATTCTGTTTTATGAGAAAGTGCATATACCTTTCCTTGTGCAAAATGCTTGGTGTTTTTCAATACTAGATTTGTCATCAGAATGAAGACAGTTGTATGATATACATAAATACATACTTCAACCCAGCCTTAAAAAAAAAACAAAAATGTTTGACAGCAAAATTTATGTTTGGATTTCTCTCACAGTTGATTATTGAAGACAGAAGTACAGCAATGATATTTTAAGTCATGTCCTTCCATAAACTAATTCTGGCCTTCTAATCAAGGAGTGTAATGGCATAATATCATATGCCAGATGGCATGAATTCAGATTCCTGAGTGGTTTCCATGGCAGCGTTTTAGAATAAGTTTCCCAGGCAGTTGCAGATTGCACAGAAGAGGCACAAATAGGTATTAAGTATTGAACTAGAACAGTGAAAGTGGTAAAAGTGCTTTTTAACCAAATACAATATAATTAAATATTTCATGTCAAAAGACCTGTGGGGGACTCATGAGAAATATGATTTCAGCTGTATGTAGGAAAATCTGTCACAATGGCATTTGTGGGTTTTACCTGAGATATCCCTGAAATTTATTTTCAGTGGAGAGGGAACAAAAATCAGAGTCATTCTGACGTTGCATGCAACTGTCACAGATGTGACATAGATTGATGTAATCTGTGACACTGTCCACTGGAAATGCGAAGGCCTCTGTCACTCTGCTAACCCACCTGGAAACAGAAGAATAATCTGGTAGGGATTTGTGTTCCCCTTGGTACGAAGGAAAAGGTTACACTCAGAGCCTCATCTTCTTTACCTGCACTTGTCCTAGCTAAGGTGACAGTCCTAGGAGCATTAGCTGAAGTCAAGCCACAAAAAGGAAAGTCAAAGAAACAGCAACTGTTAGCGCTACTCTCCTGAGGTATAGTTTGTTAGCAGCAACTTTGCCTGACTAGTGAGGGACATCTAGGAAATCACAAAGCACAGGCCCAGCCGTGAGCTCGTTTATATGGTTGCCTCCCAGAAAAATCAGGTCTGAGGACAGAGGTGCACCATTCTTGCATTCTTACTCTTTTAATGTCAATTGTTGGACTTTATCCCCAAAAGGTCTGTTCACTTCCTACATGTAAGACCAAATCTAAGAGGATATCAAAATGGAAAGGGTTCAAAATCAGGCCTAATACTATTAGGAAGCACAAATGGGGCTGAAGAGCAGCTTGTTCTTGCCACTTCTGAAGAAAATGGGTACTAAATTGTGTGCCAAATCTCTGTTCTGTCACATCATGCCACATCATATCCCTGACAACCCCTTCTAACTATATAAAACTCCAGAACTAAGTTCCATGACTATCTCTCCTTTTGGTATTCAACTAAGATTTGCAAACAGTTGTGACATATTGGTTTATGCATAGTAAGCTGAAGATTGATTTGACTGTTAGTGTCTGAGAACTCCTAGCAGGCTGAATTTCTTAGCCAACAACAGGAGCCATGGCTAATTATGTTGAAGGAAAACTCAGAGAGTATCCTCAGACTTAGAAGCAAGGAGAGAAAGTGCTCCCTCTACTGCAGAATGCTGCATTCCTGCTTTCTGTGCATCTGCTGTCACTGACGGTGAAGTATGTGGGACTCATTTACTGTGAGAATATAGTCTTTTATAGGTTTTGTTAGCTCACTGGGAATATTTGAAAGGATTCCTCCACCATTAAGAAATACATATGTAAGCCCTTGACACACTACAAGGCCCTGCAAGACCACCAAGATGACTCTAATTGCAAAATTGTTTTAGAACTGAACCAAGATAAGTTGCATTTTTTTTATTAGCCTTAGAGCAGATTCCCTTTTAATTTACACCAGCCTTCTTCAACTCACTTCAGTGGATTTACAGTAGTACTGTACCAGTGAGGAATATGAGGAAGAAGTAAGTTACTTTCATGCATTAATTGCTTTCTCCAAGAAAGAGGAAAACTGAAGATCAATTTGCAGATTCTTCTTCTTTGTATAGAAAGTAACAGGGGAATAATCCTTACCTTTTTTAACAAGGTAATAATCAATCCTTACCTAATTAACAAAGTCAAGCTGGTGTTGCAGAGCAGTACTTAACAAATCACAGCTCCAAAGAAAGAGAGTAAATTAAACTAATTGATCCAAAAGAGCAAAGCACAGAGGCAGCACAAGTTGATCTACAGTTCTGTTACATCTTTATCATGATATTGAAGAGGATAAGCTAGATCCTTAGCTAGCGGAAGGTGGTGTACCTTCACTTCTCTGAGGAGTTATAGTAATTTAAAAAAATTGATCATCTGATCACACACAAACTCTGATCTCATAAATTACTCCTTTTTCTTGGGGACTAGCTAATGTTGTGTTGTTGTTCCTCTGTGAGATTAAATGAGAGGTTGGAGCCCAAAACTCCTCAGAAAATGGAATTTAAATTTTCCTTTCTCAGTAACTCTGCTCTTGATTCTGGTATGAAATAAATGGAAGCTGGAATTACTATATATTTTTTTCTTATTATTCTATGAAAGCATTGTGAATAGATGACTTTTGATTGCATGAGAGAGAACAGTGAGACAAAGACGGTTTATGATGGAAATAACAGCATGACAGAAAAAAATACATAGCAACCTACTGTTTGCACAGCTATTAAAATGTTACAGAGATCAATAAAGACGAATGTAAAACATTCAGCATGGGAGGAAGCAACCAGGATAAGTTAATGTACTTAGTGAAACTGCTATATAGAACAATAACAGACACAGATAGTCAGAGCTGGATGGGAAAATTTTCTTCTAATGTTAACCTGTTGTTCAGCTACAACAAAGGAAGAGGTCAGCAATTTGTTAACTCAATTCAGCAGAGAACACATGAGAGAAAAGAAATGGTTTAACCAAAGCATCTGCTGGATATCACCACCCAAACAGGACAGTGCCACTCACTGTGATACGTATTGTTCAGATAACCAGGGTTACATTACTTTTGATTAAGGTTGCCAATGGCTACCTGATACGCAATGCACCACCTGTTATCTAGTTAGGCTTAATATTTGAGAGCAATTTAATTGCTTAAACATGTCCATGTAGACATATCCTTTATCTTTCTGGTCTCTATTTGAAACGCTGTGATCCTGTGAGAGGCTCACTCTGTATGATACCTTTTTCTCCATATATTATTTGTTCTGCCTATTTAAACTGAAAACCCCAGAGATTGTCCACTCCTTATTTTGTGCAGCACCTGGCAGAATAAGACTGATCCTGATTAGGGGCTATGCATTCAATAGCGATACATCCAATGACACCATAACAAGATATTAACATTCTTCATTTTTCTTCAGACATGCACGGGACATTTGTCATCCTGATGCCCCTCAGCCTGATATTGATGATTCTTGGAGGAATGACTGGATTCATCAGTATTCTTGCCAGGGCCTACCTACTGCTTCTAATGACGGGGCTGCTTTTTCTTTTTGGAGGTACTATATCAAACTCCTGGCTTAATCATTTTAGATATTAAGAGATTACATCTGGGAAACATTACTTTGCCTTCTAGGGAAAAGAGCTAAGCAAGAGTCTGCTTTCAGAATAATGCCAGTGTTCATTCACTTGGTGCCTAACTCAGCTCCTAATGGGTTTCTGGAACAGAAAGCTACCACTTACAGCCAAGAAAGGCGAATGATCAGACACAGCCATATGCCTTTGTGGAGTTAGGCACACTTTGAACACAATGTGTTTGTTGTATCCATTAACACAAAAGCTTAAAAACCTTCTTAGTGCAATGCCCAACTCTTCACAGGCAGGGTTTTAAATCTGAAGTAATGGAGAAGTACCTTTGGAAGTAGTAAAACCTAGGGTTCAATAGCCTTGCACTGATCTTACAATTACTAAAATACATGAAATTTTTTCAAAGGCATTTGCATTGAGTTCCTGAAAAGGGTCTTGTTAGGGATTCTTGGGTTAGCTTTATTGTTAGGTTTGAACTAGAGTATTGTCCCCAAACTCTGTGGGGTCACAAAGGCCTTCAGCTCATTGCACCACCCCAGCACAGCCTACCACAGACAGCTTCAGGTCACAGCAGCAGGTTCTAGGACTTCAGTGATTTGTAAGAAGGCCAAACACTGTACAGGGAAGAAGTTGAAGATTACTTGACCACTGTGTTCAAGTGTAACACTGATTAAAGAGGTTTGTACTCTAATAAGAAGGTTGATTTTGGGAGTAAGTCATAGGAAGTTTTCTGATTTTTCACAAATGCCAGTTGCACAGGATGTTCTTTGACAAATATGATGAACTTTTATACATTTAATATAGGTTATGGGCCTCAGCCCATAATAGTCTAACAAGAATCCTGAACTCACTGCTCTGTAAAGTCACCCTAGGCATAAAACCCTTCCTCTTTTTCTGTCATTAGCTGGACTAAGAATAGCAGCACTGTTCACATGGAAGATGAGTGCAGTTACTGCACTCCACCCAAAATCCACTAAAATCCACCCACATGTTGCTATCTCAGCTACCTGTTACCTGCCAATTCCTGACCCTTCTGTCTTCATTTGATAGTGACACTGTTACCAGCCTTTTCATAACCAACCTTTTGCTGGGGATGGAAATTCCGTTTTGCTCTTATTTTTATTGTTCCTATTCAGATTAGTAAAATTAAATTTAATGTTTTGAAATTCTCACAAAAGAAAACCCCAAAGAGTTATTTTAGTTGAAGTGTAACATTTCATTTTGAAACAAGTGAAACACTTAAATTTGGGGGGGTTGTTATCATTTTTGCTGTAACTAAGAACTCTGTGTTTTAGAAAGCCATTTATGAATTAAAAATAAAAACGTTCCATCAAGATAGGATAACTGGACTTAAATCTGTCTCCGTTTTTCCCCCCAAATAGAGTTTCAGTACTGTTTCACAATGCAGCTTGAAATAGAAATTTTCTCCAACAGAAAATGGAGCCCTCAGTATTGGTCCTTATCACCTGATCATACAGTCCTGTTTCTAAGAAGAGAATGACAAGAGATTGCAGGAAGCTAATGTGCAGCTGTCTCAAAGTCTTGACTGACCTTTGCAGTCTGAAATGCTTTTACAAAGACCAACCATCCCCCATTATGCTTTTCCTTTGTGAGAAATATAAGTTCTGTTTCCTTAGTACATCAAAAAGCTATATTCACTAAAAAGGTGTATTTAGGCCATTTGGAAACTGATGTAAATAGGAAGTGAAAGATGAAAAGCTGTGAAGTATAGAGCATGATTATCCCGCCGAAGCGTGGAGTACCATGCCTTTCTAAGACCCTTGGGTTTGCAAAGAGGGAAGAGAAACACAGAGACAGGATTAGGAGTGGTGTTAGAATTTGTTCTGAAGATGCAACTAGTGCTGTTTCCCAGGACAGCATGGACAGACTGGAGGGTGGCCTTTGATGTGAGACCAGATCGTCCTCCTGCTTAAGCAGTATGGTCTGGCTGTTTCAGCTGCACTGAGGCTTGATACATGTAACAGATAAGCACAGTTCTATAGGATTTTCCAGTTCACGAAGTTTGGTATTGATTGGATAATGCTGTCCCAGCAGAAAAATATCTTATGGTGCAATTCCAGAAACTGAGTTTTGGGGTTTTTTTGGAAAATACCAGAATGGATATGTTTCACATTCCGGGACATTCTACTTCCCCATTTCCTAAATGTAGCCATATTTGAGAAGGATCACAGAACCCAACAAACCTTGCTGAAAACTTCAACAAAACAGTCATTTCCATTTCTGCTGGCAAAAAGTATAGAGAAGTGATGTTGGCCCCTTGCAGAGGTCTAGAATAAGACACAGGCATAATAGCATGGTTAAAATTGGGAATGTGAATATGGATTTTGACTCTTGGATGATCCAATACTTTTCTCTTCCCTCTACTTAAATTTGTCTTCCTGCCAAAAACACATATGCACCTTGACTTACACTTTGATTTAACATAAAGCCAGATCAGAGTCTTATCAGATAAAGCACTATCTTATCCTAAAAGTGTTCCAGTATCTCCTACTTTCCCTGGGCCATAGTCCTCTAACTCAGTGTTTTCCTATCTCCTCTTTCCTGCCCATGATCCAGTAGAGGTGTGGGTTAGTCCATATTCTTTGACTGCCGTAGATGCCAGGCCCAAGATCTAGCACCTACCTTTCTTAAATGTGCCATTCCCTGCGTTTGCCAGTTTCTGTACAGTCCTTTCATTCTGAAAACAACTGGCTTTTTGTTTGAGTGCCTTCAATAATTTATTTCTAATCTCCAGCTATGTCTTTGGATCAATTATTCACAAGTGCTGAACAGCCAGGACCTCACAACACTGGGTGGCACCTGACAGTAAGGACCAACGTGTTTACACTGAACACTCAAAACTTAGGATGCCCTAAATTAGAAACCAGCCTAAATTCAAGTCACTAGAACGTTTTTCTCCATGGGATTTCTCACATAAAAGTAGACAACTGTACATGGTGCACAGCAGTGAGAAATTAGGATGCATTATAATACAGTATTGAAAACAGATATGTACATGCATTAGATATCTGTAAAAGACATGACTAGATTTATAGGCTTACTGTTATACATTTTGAGTTAGTATTTAACAATTAGAACACATTAAATCAAATGAACAGAACTAACCCTCCGTTTACTTCCTTTCCTCTTACTTTCCCAGAAAAAAAGCCTCAACTAGATTTGAAAGGTAAACAGAGGCTAATCAGGAATCCTGCCTGGGTAGATACAAAGGAATAGCAAAGGAATGCTAAGAGGTGTCAGACTAAGTAGTTTTAATTTCTGCGGGGGATCCTAACTAGCTGAATGTGTTTTTCTTTCCCAGCTCTTGTTACACTTACTGGGATCAGCGTCTATATTGCATATTCAGCTGCTGCCTTCAAAGAAGCGGTTTGCCTCCTGAGGAGTAAGGATCTCTTGGTAGAAATCGACATCAGGTTTGGCTGGTCTTTGGCATTAGTGTGGATCTCCTTTGTTGCAGAAGTGCTCACTGGGGCTGTATTTCTTCTGGCAGCAAGAGTTGTGGGCCTGAAACGGCGACGTGAACAGGCATTGTGAACAACAGGTATCAGTGCAACAACAGAATTCTACAGAGCCTAAAAATGTGGATTACTTGGTCTGTCTGGTCCATAGGGATAATAAAGTGGTTAGGTTGTGACTGAGAGAGTCTTGCCAGCTGCCATAAACTCTTCTCCTCACATGTAGCTACAGAACACAAAGATTCTGATAAAGCTGTAAAACATTTCAAATATTCTTTCCCTTTGTGACTGTACAAGAAAGTACATTGCACTGTTAGTGTTTCCAAAATAATTTCAGCTGACAACTCGAGACATCTCCATTCATTGCTTAGAACAAGACAGATCTCTCGCTCTCTTCTCCTTTCTACTGTCCCAGCAAAGTGCCTCGGAGTACCTTGCAGGCCAGTCTGCACAGTCCAGTTAGCCTTTGGTTTCTTTTCTGAGTCTCCTAGTAAGTATCACAGTCATGTTGACAGCCTCTGTCCATCAGAGATACTCTGAAATTGTTAACTTTGTGGTAGACTGTGTGTCCTTCCTGCTGCCTTTGGAGGCCCATAGAGGTATATAATATATATACACTGGAACCCAAGGAGAGAGTGTTGCAGTAAATATCCTCAATTAATAATTCACACCTTAATGCAGTTTTGTTATACCAAATAAGATTGGAGGTAAAGATACAGAATAGGAAATACTTCAGAATATTTGAAGGAGAACTCTAGCCAGAATCCCCAGCACTAGGGCATGGCTAGGAAATCTAGTGAGGTGAGTATTAATTTTTACTCTGGTGTTACTCATTTTCCTTAATTGCGGGATCTTTCTTTTTGCTCATGTGTCTCCAGAGAGGTCCTCTCTTCTCCACCACAGTCACACTCTTTTTTGTGACAAGAAATGAGTCAGTTTCTAAAATGAGCTTTGGTGCTATGATAAAACGAAGGGGTATGAAGTCTAGATGCTGTGAATGTCTTGATATTAGTTATTCTGCAGACAGTAGTGACTATGGTCACTAGTGACTATGGTGAAGTTCTTCTGAAGTGCAGTGTAATGGTGAGTCTACTTCAAGAGAAAGCTACAGCTGCTTTTCAGATGTTTTAACTAACTACTGCAGCCAGTCCCAACCTATCAGATGTTCGGGTACAGGAAGCCCATACTTACCTCTTTCAACTTATTACTAGCTCCTTTTTCCATTATGTCATGCAGTAAACCTATGTGATAGATTTTCCATTTTTTACTTAGCAATTTTGATGATGCTTCCTTATCATGAAATCAATAACATGCTTTATGCTAGAATATGTTTAACTTGTGCTAAAAACAGCTGAGTGAAACTGGACATACAGGACACCTGAATTTCATCTTAAATGCGAAGAAATCTAGGGTTTTTTTATTAATTTTTTCTCTGGCTAATAGTGTTTAAGATAGTTTATTTCAGGTCCCACTGATGTTAATGAAGAAATTTTCTCCCAGCTGCTGTGGCCTGGGATGACCTGAAGGAATTAATAGCTCCACTACGTTTCTACTAGATCATGTATTTCTGGAGGGCTTCTGCATATTCCAGTTCAAGACTGTGTTTCAGGAGCCCAAATTCTGTTCTGAACTGTGTCAGCAAGGCACACTGCGCCACTGGGCCAGTCCCTCACTATTTCTACTGTAGTAGAAATGTTTTTCCTCCAGTAGTGCAAAAGGCATAATTTACCTAACTCTGTTAAATAGCAAAACAATTTTATCATTGTTTCTCGTGCTAAAAATTGCATGTTTACTCATAAGGAAGTATCTACTGAGCTCAGCTCTGATCTTAGTCCCAACGTACCAAGTGTTTTAGAAAAAATGGTGAGAGAGAGCTTCCGAGAGCTTCCAAGAGCTTGCAGTCTTTGCTGATATAAGGAAATACTATTACTACCGTGCTGTGAATGGAGACCTGAGGCAGAAAAGGATTGAACTGCCCAAGGTCATATAGAACCAGAGTTTCTGAATCCCAGTCTAAGGCTTTAGCTGGGGGACCTTTCTTGTCATGAGGATGAAGTTAGAAATTCTGAGGTTAGGTGACTGAGCGGTATAAGTTCTGTGAACAGCCAGCACAATTTGTACTTTTCAGTAGCTCTCACATTAATTTTCACATATTTTCCATGTTGCCTTACATTGGGACTGTACAGCTGAGTTGTTTTACAAGTTAAAGCATACCAAATCAGCTCTATCAGGAAAGCAGGAAAAAATCCTTTGTAGCCAAAATTCCATGTACTTAAGTCAATTATTTTACATGTCTTATGTAAAATGTAAATTCTGTGTTTTAGTTGCTGGTGAAGCTATTTAACATTATCAAACCATTTGTATGATATTACTCAGACATTACTGTAAGCTGTTATAGTAAGGTACCATTCGAGTTATTTTTTAATGTTTACTATAGATATTCTTTTACAGTGGTTTTGAATGGTGAAAAATTAAATAAAATGATACCTCAGAGCTGGAAATTATTTACAAAAGTATGGAAGATCTAAAATACCTATTTTTCTTTAACTTTTTTTCTGCAGATCTATTCTACAGTTAATGTGATGCTTTTGAAGTGCCTGTGTCACATGTGGTAGGTATTTATCAGATATGTATGCAACTGCAATAAAAAATACTCAGATGATCAGAAAGATTGCAAAGAACCAATGAATTTGTCATTGAATTAGAGTAATTCTCATTTCTATGGCTTTCCTAAATTTCTCATTCTGGCTTTCTGCAATATGTGGCACAACAGTAATAAAGAGTATTTCCTGCCCCTGTAGATTTGTATAACCCCTGAATTTCTCTTAAATTCCTTCAGAATACCAAAAAAAAAAAAAAAAAGATTGCTTGGAATAGTCAACTAAGTTTTAAACATTTTGAAGAGTTATGCTAGAAAGGGAAAACATTCTGGAAAGGACTTCATCTGATTTGATATAAGTGACCTTATCAATTTCTTAATCATACTGAAACTGATGGTTATTGAATACCCAGTTCTTTGCTGTATTTTCCCAAAAATGCATTAATGAGATGAGGAGACTGACTGCTCCCCATACCTTCTGGTGTATTATAAACTTACAGGTAACTGGCCACATTTAAAGTGAAGAAAAATAGACATTATTATATTGAGTAGAGCAGAGCAAAGTTGTTTGAACTGGTAGAGTGCGCAGAGATATTGGCCAATACTACTCACTAATTGAGAGGCTACTTACTTCAAGGGATGGCAGAGGAGGATAGGAGAGGTCAAAGGAATCCTTGGGGGCTAGAAAACTTCAGATGTACAAGACATTCAGAAGAGATACTGATGAATATAACACAGAGATAGGCAACCACAAGAAGTCAGTATGAGTCTGTGTTGCACCTGTGCTGACTCCTGTAGTGCAGCTTGGATGTCTCTGCACTCCATTCCCTGATGACCAAGGGAAGATTATTGGTTATAGCTCTATGCATTTGTTGATCACTGGTCCAAAGCCAATAGACCTGACTGATTGAAGCTGACGCTATGCAGACACATTTGATTCACAATTTCCTCCTTCCAAATAGCAAAGAATGGCAGGTTGGAGACAAATGGGACATGTTCTGTCCATGCCTTGCTGGTCAGCAGCCAGAATCTGCCTAGAACTGCTCCACTGAGATGATCGTAGCACAGGCATGCAGTGCCTGCCCACTTCCTCAGGCATGGGCTCACGTAGCCTTCCTACAGCTATGAAGAGAGCTTATTACTTTCTGTCAAAGTCGACTGAAGCTGTTAAGGAAAACTGGAATTTACCCATCAGATCCCAAAGACTTAGATTTTCCAAAGCTTTATTTGCACCTTGGGGATCTCTAGTAATCTTGGCCTCCAAATAACCTTGTTTTGCTTAGTTCTGCAAATGAAATCTGCTGGTCTTAACTGATTAAAACAGTGCAAATCTGAATCTGAAGAAATCTGAGCCTACTTCATAAATACAGATTTCCTTTCCTCTGGTTCAGTTTAAAAATTCCTTAGAGCAAACCAATTCATATTTAGCCAAGATATCTCAGTAAAAACACATCCCTTGGCCTCCTGACTATCATTTTCATCTTAACAGACTAAATTGTCCCAGCTCAGGACCGAAAAGATTAGACAGAATGCTCTGACTTTGTGCTACAGAATTGAACTGTCCCTAGAATCAGCATAACCATACTCAAGAGGGTCTTCTCTGTGCCTCAGTACTCCCAATTTGACTCAATGGACATGGTTGTCAGCCCAGCAACTGAAAGCACGCAGTGGTTCGGCCAAACATTTTTGGAGGCCAGAAAATGCTGCCTTGAAGGCCAGGTGCAACCTACAGGTTTCTACCCTAAGTAGGCCCTCAAACTTCTCTTTCCCTCTTTCTGCCAGTACTTTTAGCAGTCATGTTACTGTCACCTGCCACTGTTGGAAAGTATAGTGGTGGCAGATGCTACTATTAGCAGTGGCAGTCTCCACTGCTGGACTATATCCCACTTCGGTGAAGCATATGTATTGCTAGTAATCATAGTTTGAATGCCCTGACTATAGAGACTTTTTTTTTGTATTTTATTGGTTTGCACAGAAACAGCAGTCTCTGCTGACATCTTGTGGCAACACTGAGCAGTTGACTGTATTTGGAAAGAAACCATTTTTATACATAATATTTTCTGTATGGTTTGAAGAACAGAGACTACTATGCTCACTGGACCCTAGCTCTCATATTTTATAGTGCACAGAATCTCATCTAGCAACTGCTGAATGCAAGCCAGTAACTTGCTGCTTTAGGATACATCTCCCAGCATCTGTCTGTCTTAAATTGTCAGGTGATGGGATATTGTTAACCTTTCCTGTTTTTAAAAAGTATCACAAGACATTCTTAAAGTTTTTTACTTTATTCTTTAGCAATAGTTGCTACAGCCATTTTGCAGACAATTAAGTTTTTATTAGATCAAACAGTATGGGTTTTAGTCTACATTTCTGGCATAAACGTCAAAACGATCAAATTGAAATGCATCTGAGGCTTCAAATGGTGAGGGAAAAATAAATAGCTTTATATCTTAGCCTATTTCTTGAATATGACAGGCTGTCTAAGAATTGAACAACTGAGCTGAACAGACTTCAGGATTAGTCTAGAAAATGTGAGTGGAGTTCTGCAGGAAATAGCATGGTACTGTTTTCTATGGCTCTTTAGTTCTTTACCCTCTTGCAATAAAAAAGTTTTATTTTTTTCCAAAAAAGTCAGGAAGTTTTGCTCTCAGCTTGAGCTGAGCAACTTCAGTGAAGTTCACCAAGACTTCATTGAATTTTGAATGCAACAATGGTCAAAATAGAAGAGACCACCCCTAATGTCTTGCATTTACTAGAGTCAGTCTGCCTTTCTTGGGGGCTGTGGCAGCATTGTCCACTCCTGGTCTACTGATATACCTCTGCATAGTATGCTCAGACATGTCTGTCATGCTTCAAAGCCAAAATATTAGAGTAGAGCATCTCCTGTAGATATATATTCTTAGCTGTGGTGCAGGATCAGGTTGTTAGACTTGTGTGTTGCACAGACAGTATTTGGGGATACCCCCATTCCTGAACTACAGTCCTCAAACAGATGAACAGCAGTTGGTTAACAGTCCCCAGGTAAGTGGAATCAAGTATTAGAAGAAAAGGAAGAGGAATGCAATGTCATATCCCAAAGTAACTGAAGCAGTATTGACAGATTGAAATCCCTTGTGATGCATGACCTAGTTTCTCAGACTATCACCTAAAAGAAGCCAGGTTCCATTGCTATGAGAACAAGGCACTAAAGTTAATACTTGCAAAAATGTCAGAAAAGAAGGGATATGGGACTTTTTAATCTTGCAAGTTATCATCAGTTAATGAGCTATGGCTAACTAGCCAAGCTGTCACAATTGAATGTATGTATTCTTTCAAGTCATCTCCCATTGCTCTTGAGATTAAAAAGTTTATTCAGTGCACCACCTCTGCAGCCTGGTCCCATGCCCATGGTGGTTTAAACTAATGGATTTAACATTTCAACTGGAGCAGACCAGAGCTGATGAACAGTGAAGTGTTTAAAAGTGGCACCTCAGTCCTTGTAATAATCTTTTTATACCACTCATTTCAGAGCTAGCTGGAAGACTCCTTGGTTGGGGGTTGAGGGATGGCGGGTAGTTCCCTGAAGAGTTTTTGGCTGTTTATTTTACTGTTTTCATTTTTGCCAAGGACAAGGCAAACACTTGTCATGGACTTTCTCTGTGTAATGCTCCCTAGGTGTTAAAATGAATTTGTCTGCCAATGGCTGAACAGCATTTGCTAGTGGCTTTCGCTTCTGGACAACACATCTGGTTGCCGAAGGAGCTAACATATTTCTCCATCCAACCTAGCCTCCTCACATATTTATAAGCTAGTGTTGTCTGTAATGCCTGCAGCGTGCAGAGAGACTGAATGTGGAGGAGTCTTTTCCACAGCCTTTTGGAGTTGGCTGCATCAGCATTGTGAAAACCCTTTGGCATCATAAACCTGTTATTGTCACAGCTCCCATTTGCCTAGTATTAAACAGTGAAGCATTTAATTATGCAAAAAAACCCACATAAAGTAATTTTATAACTATCAGGCAAAAACCCATAGAAGCAACAAAATTTGTAGCACTTACAAAACCAAGTATTTCAAGTTCTGTTATGTTCCTTTCTCTTTGGAAACGCAATACATTACAGGTATGGCAACTTCTGTAGCCAGCAAACTTGGAAGCTGTATCTCCTTCCTGTTTGTGGCAAAATACCCATTCAGTATGACAGGACCTTGATTTGGTCCAAGGTAGTTCTGAGAAAATGGAAAAATTCTACATAGGAAGAAACAGAAAAGACCAGGTCTGTTTCATTCAGAGATGTTACAAATAAGAGACATGTTTAATGTAGTGAACAATATAAAAATATAAATAAGATATTTCTTTCTCAAAACTCAGGTATATGGCATTGTTTAATGAAACCAAAGGAAGAAAGAAATGACCACAGGATGCTTTCTCAGCCAACAGAAATCAAGGCATTCACAAGCCTCTCTTTTAGCTTCAATCTTCACCCACAGAATTACTTCATGCTCAGTTCCTCATTGTCTAAGCTTCTGCTGTAGTTTTTGCAAACACCTAAGTGACAGGACATGCTACTGTGAGTTGCATTTTGCTGAACAAGTGACAAAAAAAAATGCCCTACTTGAATCCTTCACCCTCCTGATCATATCCAAGGCATTGGTGTCAGCCTTGAGATACTCAGCACACAGTAGTAACAGGGTTTTGAACCAACTTTCACTGACTGTCCTGTAGGCATCACTGAAATAACAAATGCAGACAGGTAGAAGAGACAACATCGTCAGTGGCCCTGTCTTATAGGGAACTGTGCTGTTTGACTTGTGGCTTGCCACAGATGAAACTGTAAGTGGAAGTTGGTATTAATAATCCAGCTGAATACCAACAGCTTTGCGGAATGGGCTAATTAACAAAATGGCAGAATACAGTCTTTACTGTCTGACTGTAGTGCACGCTTCCTTGTCAAATTAGCATTCAGAGACACATGATTGTAAGTCTGTAGCAGGAGCCTTGCTGGGTTGGCTTCCTCTTGCAAGTAAGACCTGTTATTCCCCCACAGGGGGTCTCTGATTCACATCGCGATTAGCCATAAGGCACT
The DNA here is from genome assembly GCF_036417845.1 of Apteryx mantelli. Lineage (NCBI taxonomy): Eukaryota > Metazoa > Chordata > Aves > Apterygiformes > Apterygidae > Apteryx > Apteryx mantelli. The sequence continues at coordinate 7,469,836 of NC_089993.1, read as the reverse complement.
TACATCAGCAATGTAAATGATAAAAAAGTCTGCTTCCTGTACATCTAACCAATATAAAAATCAAGCCCCTGCTCCCCCACCCTTCCTAGGCCCAGATGTGCCTCTCAGAGTTTGTCCTGGGCTCACCTTCCAGCTCTCCTGTTCACCAGAAACTCCTTTTACTCCTCCTTCTTGGCAATAACAGCAATGCAAAGGGACCCTCACAGTACAGCTCTGTCACCATAACAACTGGGATATCTGTCCTATATTTCAAACTGCCCTCTCTAACTCCAACGGCCTCTTCCTACACACAATCTAGAGCTCATCAATCCTACCCTGAGCAATCCCGCATTCTTTATTGAGGTAGTAACTCCCACATCCACTCTTTCTAAAGCTGCCTCTCTGCCATTTTATTTCTAAAAGCCTGATTAACTGTGTACTCACCCATTTGGGAAGAGGATTGAATTTGATACAGGTAAGCCTGCATCTTTTCAAAGACAGCTAACCCTGTGATTAACCCCATTGTCTTGGGTAAGCCTGTGAGAACGGATGCCTCGAGGAGTTCAGAAAGTAATCCCACAGAGGGCAAACTGATTGCATAACAAATCCCCCTGTAACTCCTAATTCCTTTGGAATTTAGACAGCATGACAAGCATTAAAATACTGAAGGCTCTCAGAAAGCAGCATGCCCCTCCAAAGTGACAAATGCATCCCCAAAATCCTATTTAGCCACAGATTAACTTTGTGACCTTGGGCTAACCGATATCCATGGCCATAGTTCACCTTCTCTGATGGGAATGTTCCTACTCAGTTGCCTCAAGTTGTATAAATGATTTTACTAAACCTCCCCAATGACGCATTTAGAGATTGAATCATTTTCATCAGATTTTCTTTCATTATGCTCAGAGGTTTCAGCTTGCCCTATCAGTTGCAACCCACACAAGCACTGCTAGTCAATACAAATATTTTCTGCTAACTTGGAAATCAGGTTACAATGTGGTTACCCTCTAAATAGCACTGTTGCATGAGAAAGGAGGATGCAGTGTAAATTAATGCTTGAGCTGGGTTTTGTAATGCATGTAATTATAACTTGGTATTTTACCAAACTCATTTATTAACCATTATCACTAGATGGCCACCCAACTAACTGATAGCCTTATGTATTAATGTAATTGTACTGTACAGTAACAGTCCGTGTGATACAGCATTTCCAGTTCTACACTGCTGTGCTTTACTTGAGTAGCCACTACATGTCACTGTTGTTCCATACAGAAAAGAGCACTCATTTATGTGAACAGGTAGAAGGCTCAAACAGTCTCTTTGCCTTTTCAGTTAGGGAAAGAAACTGTGCTACAGACCAAGGGATGGAGCTGACTGAAGTCAAGGGGAATTTTTCCCAGGACTGAATGGAGACCATACCTGTGCTCTTTTGCTTTTTCATTTACCTGTGCAGAAAGTCTTTTTCCATCTCTTTGTTTTAAAGATGTAAAAAGAGAGTGGTCCAGTCATTAGCCAGGGCCAAAGACATTAGTCTGGTGCAATTGCTTTCTCTTCCATAGGCCCTATATGACTTTGGACAAATCACGAAACCTCTTGGTGTTTAAGTTTTGCAGCAATGACACAGCACCCTGCCTCACTGGGGTACTGTGAGGATAGAAATTAAAGTTATAAGATGATCAGATATGATTGCAAAAGCAATGTATACCCACTAAGATTTGGGGCATTTCCTCCTTTTCAAGTGAAGGCGAAATTCTGGAGGATTATGTTGTAATTTTAGAAATAAAAAGCTTGAGAATTCGTCATGATTGTTAAGCCTTAAAAGGCAGCTGCAACCAGGGGTGTGAATGATGTTGTTCTAGAGGGCACAAAGTTCCTAAGAAAGCTTTATGATCATCTATGTCCAGTCACATAAGCCAACTAGCACTAAGCTCCTCCTTCCATTCCTTGCCATTAAAAACCCAGAAATATTCCCAGGAAGGGCAAAATCAAGCCAAAGTTCATCACATCTGACTTTTTTCAGGCTTTCAGTAACTGCCATGTTGTCTGAGTGCAACAAGTAGGCTTAATTCCTTTTTCAATAAAGTTTCATACAAAACAATTTGGAAGAGGAATGGAACTGCCAATAAAGACAATTCCTGTAGTGGGTACAAAGGAGAGGCTGAAGGATAAAATAGAAAAATAAAAAAAGAGATGATGTTGATGGGAAATCTGCCATTAAAAATAGAAGAGATATATAACCTTAACTGCAAATGGTTTAGCAAGTAGGATCTTTGATGACCCTCAACACACTCATATTCAAGGCTTAAAAGCAATTGTTCCCCCTTTGTGGGCTCCCATACTGCCCCAACCCGTCAGTGATAGCTCTGGCTACCAGAAGCAACTATTACAGCCCAAGGTGGCAACAAGAGTAAAGTAAGATGCTGCCACTGGCATATTAATTCCTCAAAAGGCTGGCAGTCCTTGTATCTGGGACAGTAGGGAGGAAACCACACTGCAACAGGAGGTGACACTGAGGTGCCATGTAGACATACTCAAGCCAGGTTTTTTACTCTGTCTAGCTTCAGTTTCAACAACAATGCTGAGGGATGAATTTTAGTGTGGACTCACCATATTCCTGTCAGGCTTCTGTGCCCCATGATGAATCCCATGCCATTGCATTTTTCCTGATATCATCCTGATTTGTCATGATTACAGTTACTTCACAAATACTTTCCCACTTCTCCTGTCTGCAGCATAGGTACAACTTGAGGAAAACATTCTTGTTTTCCTCCTTAGCGCCTTACTCAAGTTAACAAGAATCCGATGCCAACTTCCCTAGGCCCCTTTGAAAGGCTGATCCCTGGCATTTACCATACTGGGAATGCTTGCACAGGCACAGAAATATGTGCATCTCTCTGGCTGTGTGAAGAGGTAAGCCTCTGCATGCTGGATTTGAGTGCTGCTGTAGATCCCCTGTCATGGAAAGGTAGAAAATTCCCCAAAGAAATTATCCTGGAACCTCCAGCCATGATCTTAATCCTTTGAGATACCTAAAATCAGGCCAGCATTCTTCATGCAGCACAAGAACAAGAAGGTTTTGTTTTTGAAGTTACTAAACCAATGTTTATTTCATAAGCCCAGATCCACAAACATGAGAGGAGAAGAGATCTTACTGCCAGAGGGAAGGAAACCCTTTCCTGAAGCAAATGACTGGGCTGTAATGCTGCATCCTACTGAAACAGAGATGATTTATAAAAGAGAAAACATACACAGCCTGGTGATCAAAACAGTTGCCTCAAGATTGCCAAACTGAGTGAAGAAGTGAAGGGAAATAGAAGTGAATCAAAGTCTAGAATCCAGGACAGAGGACTGAGAATACCTGTCTGTTTTCAAACTTTGTGAGAAAATAACCTTTGCCTGCAACTCCTATTCTCCATTTTGTGCGTTGCTCCTGTGCTGCTAAGGGATGTGTAATTTCAGATGTCTAAGCCTCTACCTTAGGATAGTACGCATCAGTCAAGGTGATTCCTGCCACTGTACTGCCCTAAGTACACTTGACCTGCAGCTGTTTTCTTCCTTACAAGTAACAGATGAAAGAAATCTGCCAAAAGCAATGGGCCAGATTCTCTTCTCAACTAGAAGTCTTGGCAAAGAAAGTGGGGCCTTGGAGAGTCACAGCTGCTGTGTAATAGTGTCCTGGTGCCTGCTAGCTCTTGTGCCTAAGTGGTCATAAGTTGACTCCCCAGGTAGGGCTGAAGCAGAGCAGAGCTATGCTTTGCTTTGTCCGTTAGCTGGGCTCAGAGAATTATCGTCTAAACCAGTAATATCAGATCTTTACCAGACAAAAATTTTAACAAATATTTTGCTGGTGCAGTTTTTAGCAAGGCAGCTCTGAACAGATTCAAGTTTTTTGTATGACTAATGTGCTGCAGAATGACTGGAGCCAGGGAAGCTGAGTCTGGCTCTGACCTAATACCATAAATTGTTGTTGTCTGTTTAATTGCAAGATTTGCTTTTGTTTTGTTTGCTACATGAGCCCAAATGGAAGCTTGAGGACCTATTTGCAGACCCAGCTATCTAAAGCTCTTCAGCATACATGCTTGTAGGTCCAGCTTTGTATTATTTAGAGCTTTTGCTTGTTGTTTTAGGTTTAATGTGTTTGTTCTCTTGATGGCTCCGTCAATATACATTCTATTCTGAAAAAGTTAAATGTCAATATATAAAAAAAAGATAGGGCCAAAAATAACCATTCAGAGTTTGAAGATGGAAGGCAAATTGCAGGTTTGTCAATAGTGTGTTTGGAAGCATTTTAAGTAGTGAATCACTTGATGCTAGCTATTGTAAATATTGGTTTAAAAGTGCTATAAAATAGATGATGCACAGTTAAACCTTCCTCTGAATCCTGATCTATATATGCTGCCCCACTTAGTGTTTGATCCAAAGACCGCTGAAGGTAATAGAAGTCTTTACCAAGTCCTTAACAAGCACAATGTAGTTTCAGCATATGCACATAGTCTTGCAGTAGAAGTATGGTACATTTTCTTATAGTTTTTTTGAAATGAGGCATATGATACTCCAAAATGTGCCATTTTTGTTTAATGTAGTGACAGCAGAGAAAAATGGCGTAGAGTGACTATTCAAATAAGAGTATCACTCTACACCTTATCTGCACAACTATTGTTGACACAAGGTTTGACAATGAAAATGATATTCAGCTTCCATTACAAATCATAGTGTGGGACATGGTGACTCAGGTTTGAACTCTGGCCAGACCTGGACTGACTATTATTCCGAGTAGCAATCAGGTGAGGTTTGCTGGTTTTGCAGGGTCCTTCATTAAATTCTGGATTCAATCAGAGCAAAACGTATGAGCTGTGATGCCAAAACGGTGAACCTAAAAAACAATTAATGTAACTTCTGCACAGTCTAGCCCTCACATTGTGAAATTTGAAGGAGTTCATTATCACATTGGCCCTAGTCTCTACAAAATCTTTTCTTGTTTCATCTCCTCAGCAACATGTAATTGTCCCAATATCCTTAGATTAGATTAAGTCCTGTTACAGAACCAAAGGATTACTACGGAGAGCTAGCTTCCTCAAAAGGCTTAACATTGCTAGCACAGCCAAATTTTCCAAGGGTTTGTATGTTGGATGTCTGTCTAGCACTGTCCTAAGACTGGCTACTGTTTTTTATTTTTCTTTCCATGTAGATGCCTAAATGGGAGAAAAGGCTGTACAGATGGTGAGCACCTGAAAGTCTGGCTGAAGGAATTCCTAATGAATAGATGTGAATTCAAGCTCCACTAAGGTAAACCAGAGCTAATGACCTGAAACTAGCATAGGTAGGTTTGGAGAGCTTTGGATGAAAATCCATTCCTCAGTATTACAGAGACAATACTTAGTTCAGCCCAAACCTTATGATACCATGATTGTTGCCTGGAATATTAGTATGCCTGACCCCCACATGGAGAAATGAGTTACTGAGAAAGAAAATAAAACAGGAGAGACATTCATGTTCTTTTGCATGTGGTGTAGTTGTCTATTGTAGTACATCTGCATATTTGCCTTTGTCTTCCTGTTTTCCTGCCATCCTTTTCTCATGGAATAAAGTGAAAAGAGTTCTGCTGTGGGCAAGTCTGGAACCTGTCTGGTTCTTCACCCGTGGTTTCCATCACAAAGAAAATTGTGATTAAGGGTGACAGGGCCCTTAGGAGACTGGAAGGTGAGGTGGCAGCTGGAGAAGAAAATGACAGGCCTCTAGAATTATTTGTTCCCATAGAACAGGTGTCGGCAATCACAGATAAGGGAATGCCTGAAAGTTTCAGTGCTCCAGGCAGCACTGAGAGGGGAAGATGTATTTGCAAAAGGGCATGCTCACTCAGTTACAGAGTGCATGTGTTGTGCTAAGTGTCCTTAAATCCCTCTGGTAATGCAGCCGTCTGTAACAATAAATAGCAAATAACTATTGTCTCCTCTGGGACTACAGCTAGCTCCCAAACAGGAGTCATCCTGCTCTGTGTTGAGGTGTAAGAGACCATACATTTATTATGGGTTCTAGGGAAAGACACTTACACACACATAATTTAACCTGAAATCTTAGATTACTTGTATTTACACAGGCTTGTATAAAATCAATAATAACACTTAAAAAATCCCAAGCAATTTCCCCCTCCCAATTATTCCAGGTTTAAAAACACTTGATAAGTAAAATGTTATTATTTGTCTGACTTTCCACTGCACCTTCTGGCCCCTTGTTTCTGGGGACATTCTCATTTTAAACCTTCTCCAAAGTATAGATTCAATTAAAAATTGCTCTGTGTGCAATTTTTTTGATTGGTGGGAGTTTAAGAATATGGACAGATCAACTGAGAAGTGAAAAACCGAGGAGTTTATTTATGTACATACATTATCTTTTAAAGTTGAGTAGCAGTCTGCCTACTTCGTCTGTTTAAAAATATATATGCATATTTCTGGAAATAAGGATAACAGAACATCTAATAACAGCAAAGGGATCCATAAGCCAAGCTAAGACAGTGTCTTGAAAGTATTTTACAAACATGAACATAATATTCTTCATGACTCACCTTTAAGGTAGCTATCATTATGTCTGTTGTTCAGATGGGGAAAATGGCATCCAGGGAGACTGAGAAACTCAAATAAATAGCACAAGTTAACAGATTGGCTTGGATTAAAACCAAAAAATGACTAGTATATGACTTAGTTACTTCAGCTCACTGCCTGAAATTATCTGAATATGAACACACAACAAAAATCTAGAACTGAAATTCACCCCAAAATACACACAACAAGAACATCCCAAAGAAAGACACAAGTAATTCAGAAGCTATGAAAGAAGAACACTGCCCTTTTTTGAACAGATCATGAATCTCAAACTAGTCTCAAACCATAATAAAACGTTTAGGAACCCTCCAAAAGCTAACATTCTCCCCCATCAAAATACCCATTCCTAGTTATTTGCCTGTTTCTTTCATATGTAAATCAATATTTCTCTCCCATATCTAGGAACAGATTTCAGAAGTTTAGACACCTGCTACCTGCTTGCTTTCTCCCAAATAGGTGTTTAAACCCCCAAAGGTTTGCAGTGGTTCAAAGTCTGAATCAGAACATACTTATTTCCATGGTTTTGAAGCAGTATTTTAAAAAAGCAAAGCCTTTTAGATAATTCCTAGTAAAGAATATATTACTGATCACTAAGCTATGGTATACTATGAAAGGTTCAAAAGAAGTCTGTCATACACAGCAGGAGGTGCTGAGCTGAGTTAAAAGCTGAATTTTACAGTGGGTTTGGTAAAGGACAAAACTGTGCTTGTCTTCCTAGAAGCTGCTATAACCTTCTAAGGTTACACATGAGGCCTCAGACAAAGCCACTCATCTGCATCCTTCTCCAAAAGAATGGTTGTTTCCTCTTAGAGACTTGAGCTCTAAAATCACATAGAGTCCTAGATAACAGTCACAAACTCTGTGGAGTGGGATTTAGAACTGCTGGGCATTTCATCAATGTAATGTTTCAAATCTGCAATTCTAGAACAAGATTTAGCAGCTCATAGGTAGAAAAATCAAGGCCTACCTAATCCCTTTTCCCTTGCCTCTATAAAAGAAGTAAGAAATGGTTTCCTTCTAGCTAGAACTCTGGAGCACTGTCATGTTCATCTCACACAGCCACATAACCCGTAACTGTTTGCTCTCCATGGCACTCCAAAGAGGATATCCTTTCTACCAAGTCTGCCACCAGGACTGAATGTCCTACGTGGCAGCTTCACCTCATATGCAAGGGCTTCTGTCTGTAGTTGTACGGAAGCACTGAGCATTTTTTTCTTCATCATAACTTCTAATGGCTTGTGAACAGGCAGCATATCCACCTTGTGCCGAAAGCCAGTCACAGAATTGTTCCATTCCAGAGAGCATAGCCAAAAGCTCCTTTTCTATCCACCACCTTTTTGTATATGTCAAGGCACTTGTAGCAAATGCTCTGGGCTCCTGATCTCCTAGTCTTCTTCTGGACGTATCGTGTTGCATCTGTAACTGCTCAGCACTTCTAAATCAGCAGTAAGCTGCTGCATTGCCACTTTACTGCATTCATTAGTTCACCATTCACAGTAATGCTCTAAGAATGACTTACTGCATTCTGATGGTTTCATGTGGTGACCGTTTCTAATTTCAGCTTGTCCTCTAGCTCTTCACCTTCTTCGAAGAAATCTTGCTGTACTGGTAGAAAATATCCTAGTCTATATGATGCTTGATGCCCAAATTGACTTTCTCCTTCTTCACCCTGAAGAAATGCTTGTGCTCTACTAACATCAGTCAAGCTTACCTGTCCACGCTTTTTAGCAGTGAACAATGTTCCTATGTGTCTAGTACTCTAAACTGCCAACAATAATGTCTCTTCCTTTTCGTGGCTACTGACTGATAGCTGTGTTTATGCACTGGCCTTGGCATTGTTCTGTACCTTTCCGGCGTCTGGTTACATTCCTCCAGCCCAACACTGCTATTTATCCCTGCTGCTTGGATTTTCTAGAGCTGCAATTGAACTGGTCATTGGCTTATTGGCACAGCTGAAAATACGGCAGTGGAGTGGCTGACAGCCTTCTTCTGTAGTATGCATATGCTGAGAATCTTCAGATTTGCTAGTAACAGTATAGACATCCTCCTGTAACTAGAAGTTACCTCAGACATCTTACATTGCTGTTGGCTTCTTCCTGGCAGAGCTACAGCATGAAGTGGTTTCATTTCCCACACCATCATTGTTCTTGCCACCTTTCCATTTTGTGTTCAACAGCATACCTGCTAGAGCAGAAGCACCTGGTTCCAGCAAGTCTGTCCTCCCTAATTCTTGATCTGTTACTGTTTTGATCCTTCTCCTCATAAGACTGATATTGCTATTCAGAGGAATTTCTCTATTGCTAGATCTGGTACTCTTGGCCAGCCACCTTGTATGTTGAAATTATCAGCCCCAAATGACCCTGAAATTAACTTGGGAATGTTTGATGTCCCCAAAGTTAAGTCCACATGCCACAGTGCTCATGCATGTAATTTTACTATCTATTCATCCTTCTGCTTCTTGGTTTCTGCCAACCCCCTCTCTCCCACTGTAACCATCACCACCACGGTTAAAACCCTTTTTCATAACGATCCCTTTCTCTGCTGGCTCACAGCTTTCAATTAGTTTGAACAACTTTTCCACTATTTCAGGCAGAACTTCTGATATCAGCATCTTCCTTCTTGTCTCTGTAAATATTGGTTTATTTTACTTTTTCATCTTTAATTGCCATGTTCATTTCCATATGCAGATTCAATACTTCTTTCAACTGCTTTCGTGCTTGCACTCAGTTTTTGTCTGGAAGATCAGTGTTTCCTATGGTGGGGTCCCCCTGGTCTGGATCCACAGTCCACTTTTTCTCTCTTCAGACTTCTTGCTTCCTCTTAAGCTTGCTATCTCCTTCCTGTAGGTGACATTAGATGGCTCCTGTCAATTTTAGTTACATATACTGCATGCCAGGTAGTAACAGGAGAGGACCCCATATTTCTCAGAGCAAACTGTCTCTCTTTTAAGAAAACTATTTGCTCAAAGGTCACCAATGCACTCATATGTGCCAACAGACCAGCATTCTTATGATTCTTTCAGGCTCTTCCCTTCTGCTGTTTATTCTCCTTTCTTAAATTTCTTCACAGGTCCCTTCGCCTAGGTCTACTGAAAAAGCTTTTGAGCAGGACCGTGCTTTCTTGTAAGACTCAGGGAGCACCAGGAGGCAGAGAGAGGCCGCAGACTACACCCAGTTTTTTGTTTGTTTTTTTTTTGGACCACATAGGCAGTCGACTCAGTCTGATTCTTTTCAGGCTTCTGAAAACATCTCATTTACAAGGGGCGTGCTGAGAGGCTTAGCAGAGGTATTAGCACAGTCAGTTCCATTACAAGAACATGACATCTGTCTTTCCCTCCCAGGTCCTCCTTGTCTTTCTGCTGATCACTCTTAAATGCTGCAGAATCGCTTTCTATTTTCAGCTTTTTCCATTACTTTTGCACATGCATTCCACCTTTTGCCCTGTTCCCATCTCAGCCCCTTCTCAGTGGCATCTTCCTCCTCTCCCTTTCATTGTTACATCTCAGTGTTTATCTGATTGTTTTTAATTTGTCCTTATATCAGTTTTTTTAAATTCTCTCAGTGCTTTGTTTTTGGCACTTTTATTATTAATCAGGTTTTGAGCTACATAGGTCTTAAAAATCTTACAAAAGGGATTAAATTATATCCATACTATGATTAAACTGAGATGGAAAATAAATATTGTAATGTTTGAATGTAAATGGGTTGACAATGGTATTAAAGAGATCAACTGTATCTTAAAATACTTTAATCGGTGCCACAGTTCTGCATTAGGAGAGTAATCATGTAAAAAGATTCAGAGGTGTGTGTGTATACATATAAACACACATATATATATGTACAAACACACTCACAAATAAAATATATGAAGATGTAACTGAGTCAACTGTTAAACCAATATGTGCAAGACACTTTCCCATAGGTTAAAGTACATTAAAATATTCACACAAACAACTATGCACCTCTATATGCTGGCTGAAAGCTGCACTTCTATTATGTGGGTCTGTGTAAGCAAAGGGTCTGTTCTGTGCAAGACAGGAGACAAGCCTTGGTGAATTTTTTTTCTAGATATGCTCTTCAGAGTTATTTCCTTTAAAAATAGGGCAATTTGCAAGCTTTCAGAATGTCATAGCCTGTTTTAGAACCTTAACAGGCCTGAATTTCCGGTTAGCTGCAATTACTGGAAAAGGGACTGTATAAGCCAGGCAGGTTGCCTCAGAAAACCAACTCTGGTTCTTCTGTTCTCCGGCAGAGGCATATAATTCTTCACAGGAAGAATTAGATGTGCTAAGGCAAGTGCTCAAACCCTAACATCAGTGAAATAGGGAAAAACACAAGCGTTATTTAATGTCTCATTTTAATGAGCAAGAACTGTTTCTGTCCTTCAAAACACAGGGTCAACCACCCATTTTCCTTTCACTATGCACTGAACAGTTGTTTTATTATAGTCTGCAGGGAGGATATCTTACTATGTCCACAGTGAGTGGTCAGATGTTTGCAGTATTCATGTATCTAAGAAGTCAAGCAAGGTGTTTAGTTTAACACTTTATTCATTTTTATTTCTCTGTCTCTCACACATAGCTCTGAAAATCCCCATTTTCTTCTAATTCACCTTGTTTAAGATCAAAAACAAAGAGAAACATCCAATCTAACTTCGTAAGGCTTCCAAAGCATTCAGACCGTCAGCGTTCAGGGATTAAATGTGTCCAGAGAGCAATTCATTAGTCAGGTACAAAAAGTAAAAGGCAAAAGTAAACCCCACGGCTCATTGTTTACTTTGGCCAGATGCTGGTTTCCAGAATCAGTGCTGAGACATAACAAGTCAAGATTCTCCCATATTTTGCCTCAAAGAGCTTTTCCAAATATTTCCTGTTGATTTCCCCTTTTGCATAAGCAGTAATACAGTTGACTTGCCTAATGTCTATATTAATTTTGGTACATTTTTAATTAACAGATAGCTAATTAACGTAGTATAAGGTTATCTTGTTAAATGTTAATTGGATATGTAAACATTCTTTACAAGTTAATATTCGGAGGGAAAAAATGTAATATGCATTTGTTGCCTGTGCCATTCTGAATTAATTACATGACAGTCAGATTTATCCCTTCCCAACTTGAGAACCTTCAATAAGTACTCTTTTAAGAATCAATTGATACTTAATTAATATGTACTGGCTGTCCTATTTAATTTAAATTAGTTCTTTCAGCAAGTTACAGTGTTGCTGAAAGACACAGCACTCACTCCCCCTGTGACACAGAGCATTTTCTGCTGAGAGCACACGAGGGTGCTGTAAGAAAAGGCTCGGTGCCTTGGGCCCATATTTCATGACTGGGCACACAGCCTCCTCCTTTCTTCTTATGAAAAACAAAAACTACCCACACGGAAATCTTTATGAAAGTTGCATGTACTGTGCTGTATCTCATTCCAAGGGGCTTCATATTGCTCAGGGCTCTGTGATAGCTGCTACCTTGGTGGTGTTTATTACATTAGATGATGAGGTCAGTAACCTTCTCCCCCGATCAGGTAGGGAGCAAGGTCCACATTCCTTCACTCCCATTTTATGTTATCTTCATAACATCCACTGATGAGATACACGTAGATTTAGCTCATTGTTTCAGTGCATTGATATTCCTAGCTACAGAAGAACAGCATGATTGAGTCCCTGAGGGGCTGAATTCTGGAATGGATGCATGGCAACAATGTTCACGTATAATTTATTATGTGTATGAAATCCTTAACATCAGCAAAATGGTCGCAGAGTTTGCCTTTCCTTTCATCACACAATAAGGCTGTTAATGAATACGAAACATCTCTGCATGCTGCAGTTTAACACATTCCACACCCAAGCAATGACAATGGGGATCTGAACAGCTTTTCTGTCTGCCCAGCCACAGAATCTGTATTCTGTACATTTGCTGCAAACAATTGTGCTTTTAATTTCTGGAGGATTATTTCTCTGGCGAAAAGCGCTTTAGAAATGACAATTAAGTATCACCACGCTTGGGTGATATAAGTATTTCAGGCAGGTTAACTGAAACACAGAGGTGAAGCCTTTTGCCCAAAGCCACGATGTGATATAGTAGCAGCTCCCAAGAGTTCTGACTCTCAGTTTCTCCCTCAAAACAGAAGATACCATTTTCTTTCACAGGTAGCTGCACTAACTGGCCTCTCTCTGGCCAGGTGATCTGTCATGACAGGAAAAATAAAACCCCTTCAATTCAGGCTGGACCTTGTAAGTGAGGGACTCATCTGACTCCCTGAGGTCAATAAGAAGGACCTCTTTGACCCTTCCATGGTATCAGAATGACAAATGAAGAAAATTAAGAGCATGATTTTCATAGGTGCTTAGATCCTGGGCCTGCCACTACTTCAGGAGCAGTTTTGAGTGCTCAGCCTTTCTAAAACCACATCTGAAGGCTTGCCAAAGGTCATACAGGAAGCCTTTTGCAGAGCCATGGCAGTAGTAAATTTGCCCAATTGCCTTGTCTCTGAGATTGCTGGTGTTACTAAATTTTCCTCTAAGGAGGTTTGCCCCGTTTGTTGCAACTGAGAAAGCTGTTCTTTCAGCTTGAAGCAGCTGAAAGAATCTGAATACATTGTATTGTAATCACTAAATACCAGTTTTCTACTGGATATAAGCAGCACACCTATTTTTAGTTAAAAAGCTGCTGTTAGGTTACACAATATCTTTTATGGTTGAAGTAATGCAGCAAGCCAGCACAAACCAAACGGTACTTGACTGTTTGCAAATTGAACATCAACACAAACCGCAGGTGGTCACTCATCTCCAGACTTTCATGCAGATCATCATAATAATAGCTATAATGTAATACTAAATAAATAACACTCAGCAATCTATGTATTTTTTTCATGGGGGTTTTGAATACTGAAGATCCACTTTTACGATTCATGCTCAGACAATTATTACCTCCAGCTTTATTTTTATCTTCACTCTCTCCATTTTGTTATTGTTGAAAGTTACAGTATTGCCAATAATGTTCTAATTTTACCTACAATGGATTAATATCCCCACATCCCTGTAGCGAAGACCTAAAATAGACCTTGGATCAAATACTTACCTGGAGCTGTTGCTCCCTGCATCTCTATTGTACATGACTACTGTACCAAATTTTTTCTAGAGTGAATTTTTTAGAGTCATGAACCCTGAAAATAGGAACACATGACCCACTTTAAAACTTCTAGGAATCCTAACTAAAAATTTCTATAATAGGTATGTATGACAGCAGTACTCTTACTGCATTTCTGGTAGCTTTACTAAATATTATCTGATCTAGTCAGCCGATAAGAGTTTCACTATGTCCGTCACTCTAGGAGAAGAATGGAATATTCTCTCACTTTGGAGCAATTTACCACACTGTGTCTGTGAAGAATTCAAATTATCATGTAGCAATCAGGAATTTTGAACTATAAATCAAAGGTTAGGCTAAGAAAGTCTCTTGGAGTCCACAGTTGCTGAAAACTTGCAGATCTCCATCACTAATGGCCTATCTTTTTTATTATTATTTTTCTGTGTGTATTTAACCTACAGCTAAACTGCTATTCCTTCTCCCCACTAAAGAGCACCAGTGACTACCTGACTACTTGTAGAGGAAGGTGATAATCAAAACAGAGATGGCCCAGCCTGGCCCTGAATCAGGCTGAAAGCAGTTTTCATAGCTCTTACCATTAAGCACTTGATTATGTAAAATGTCTGCTGGTATATTTACTGTGGGGAGAGTTGCCTCTACAGTCATTTATTTTAACAGGACACTGGGAGCATATCAGTTACAGATCAGCAGACACTGGTCCTTATGTGACAGTTCCCATGTGCTTGTCAGGCTCCTGTCCTAGCTGATGTTGATATGCACTAACACAGCCCAGTACAGGAGGATCCAACAATGTAGCAGCATTAACTGCTTGGTTAAGTCCGCCCATGTGGTGAGGATGACACTGGTGCAGATGAAAGGTCTCAGATAAATGGCAGCTCAGATGTAGAAGGAATAAAAAAAGCTGATTAAAGGGAAATTCTAAAAGGATCTTCATGGGTCTTGGGAAACCAAACTACATGAAAATGAAACCAACAGAGGCTTTATCTCAACAAAATTTAGTTTTATGTGTACAGTAGCATTTATTTTGTGCATAAAAGCCCTCCCAGGGGTACTACAAAGCATACCCTAGAGTAATGCAACACATAATTATCACTATTAGAAAACAATGAAAGACAACATTAATGCTGAACATATAAAGCAGATACAAAATTTAATTTTTAATCATATTCAGTGCATTCCCATGAAATTTCAGATCCCTCAGCTCCAGCGGCAAGCAGCACGCAAATACAGCCTTACAAGGGTAACACAGTTGTTTTCTGCTGCTAGAAATAGGCTAGCACTTCACCTGAATATTCTGTTTGGCCCTGACAGTAATTCTAGTAGACCTATGACTATATATGAATTCATGTCAAATATTTTTTGCTAAATAAAAGAGAGAGAAAAGACTATGTTAAAGGGTTCCAATTTTGTTTTAATTGTTTGAAACTAAATTTTCCCAACACACTGAAAATTAGAAACAATGCAAAACAGGTTAATATGTGATTTCAGGTCTGCAGCCCTGAAGTAAGAACAATCTGAAATGAAGTGGTGCCAAGGTTCCAGAGAACACACGCGGGTCATATCCTCATGTGCCAGAACTGCTCTTTTACACCTGCCTGCTTGGCATCGTCAGCACTTGGCACCAATGAAAACTAGCCATTATAAAGCAGCAAAAGTATGAAAAAGATTTACCAACCTCTCTTGAAAGAAGATGCCACCTGATTTTGGATTACCAACAGGCCAGGTTGAAAAAGAAGCAGGCATTGTACTTTTACCTGTGTCATATACAGTGAGATTACAGAAACTGTTCTTAAAGAACTGCAATTCCCAGAATTGACAACCCCAAAGATCATACAAATACTTAAAGTGAAGCATTAAACAGGGTCTTGTCTGCTGAGTGGCATGTCTGTTAAACCTTCAAAAGCAACACAATCAACTACTGTCAGAAAATTCAGATTCATATTTTTTCAACATTTGTGGTCTCCAGTGTCAGCTGAGATATCCTTTTCTATGCTTGTCTCCTGAAATGATTAGTAGACCTTGGGAGACTGAAAGCTATTTTTGTGAGCATCTGCTTCTGATGTTGTAAAATGAATCCACTCTGCATTCCTGTGAAATCTGGTGACAAGTGGGATTTTAATCAAACATAGCTGGCATTTCATGGAGAAGGAAAAAAAGCAGGGACTTCCACAAAAAAAGCTGCAATTTTCAAAGGTGATTTAATCTCTGTGGCAGAGATGGATCCACGATACCCACATAAAACCCTTATTCGAGTTCAGTAGTTTGCTGCAGGTGGTGGGAGTTCTGTCACTTGCTCTGCGTTGTTGCATTTGGCCCCTGCCTCCAGAAGAGGATAACGTGGAGGTGGGTTAGCACAGGGATTGCTCTGGAGGTGTGCAAATGTCTGGGTATGCAAAGCTGAGGCAGCAGATTTGGTGAGGCTGACTCTGCTGACCCACCACCGCATAGTCAACAGGATCTCCACAGCACAGTGCCAGCGCAGGGACACTTCCAGAATTAAAGCAGACAGAGGGCTAGGCGTGAGCTAGGCCCAGGCAGGACCTGGCTGTCCGCACCAGAAGAGATGCAGCCCTTGTTTTGCAAGGGAGGCTCTGTGGCCACGTGAGTGCGTCACATCTGTGGCTGCCCGGCTGATGTTAATGAGAGAAGAGCCATGCTCCCTGTGCCTGCTTTACTGGCTGTGACAACACAGAAGGTCTTGAAGTGGGATTAAAGGCCCTTCCTACCCTTAATGTACATGAGAATGAAATGAGTTTCTTGAGAAAGACACTCTGATTTTGTGAAACTTTAAAGTTCAAACTCCCTCTTTCTTTGAGAATAACCCAGTTTGAGTATTATAATATTAATAAATGCATTAGATATATTTTAAAGTAAGCAAAGACTGAATGATAGTCATCCAAATTAATGAAGGGTATGAACTTAAAATTGATTATGTAAACCACAGTAAATCCTTGCGCAGATTTAATGATTTAAATTCAAATTTAATTTAGATTTAACTCAAATACTAACTTGAATTAAAGCCATTTTAATTCTGAATGAGAGTGCCCACAATGGACTTTAGTATGGGTTAACAAATTTGCTCTATGCAAAGATTTTCTTAAACAGCAGTATTTTTTCTTAATGCCATTAAATCAGTAGTAAATGGATTGAGTACTCCAGGCTCTGAAAGAAAGCCTGCATTTGCATGTAGAGGATGACTCACCAAAACACATAAACACCCCCAGCTATAAGCATAGGAGAAAACTCACTGATATTTTTTAGGCTAATTAAATGCCTCAATGTGGACCTAGCCTTGCACCATTCAAATCAAGGGAAATTCCCCTCTCTGATGTGAACAAGAGCAGGCTGGGGCCCTGAATCTTCCCCTATTGTCAGTATGCTTCCCCTTTTCCCTAAAAGCAGAGCTGAAAGGCAAGAAAGTTCCTAGGTTATTTATTCTCTTTTTTGGAGTCCACAAAAAAAAATGCTACCAAAGAAAACCTTGACTGGTGCAAAGGAGGCAGAAACTCCAGATTTTTCTCTGTTGCAAGAAGTTTCCTTATTTAAATCTCTTCATATTTTTTTCTAACAAACGTATCATACAGGCTTTTATTTTAATGACTTCAGGGAAAATCATTAGTGTATTTCAAATGAGTCCTCCACTGAGTGCAGACTGGTAGAGCAGTAAAAGGTACAAAAGAGCTGTATCTTTTGATCTTCTCTTGAATTTACTTTTTACGTTCCACTTCTCCTGTTGTAATTATCAATCTGAATTTAGTTCCAGTCTGTTCCATTTTGCAAAGGTAGTATATACTGGGCCGGATCTTGGCTAGATGAGTATAAGTTTGAAGGAATGTTGTGAAAGCTACTGTTGTTCAAGGACAGTTTAAAATTTCTTTTGTCGCCCTAGGAGTATGCATGTGCACGCACACACACACGTGCACACACACACACACACACACACACCCGTTTTGTAACACAGAAATTGGACAGTGCTCTGACCAACATCTCCTAGAAGATCTTCCTGAGGCAAGAAGAGGGTTTATTAGCTGTTCATCCTGCCTTTCTGCTAGGGACCACCAAGCCCAGGTGGGTGCTCCCTGCCTCTGTTCAAGCACCACGAAACTGGCATCCACCAGCTAAGTCTAATCAAAATCGGAATGGGAACAAGGGATGGAAAGGATCCATCACAAATTCACTCCTCCCAGGCAACCAGGGAAGTGACAGCTTCTCCTCTTTAATGGGAGGATTTTATTTCAGCAAGGACTCCAGATTCCGGGGCCAGAGCACAAGCTGGGTAGGGTGCTTTTGCAAACTGTCTAACCTGGGCAGGCTGGGTTTCCCTTTAAGAGAGCACAAGTATACTGTAGCTTAATGGTACGTGTTAAACAGGAACATCTGCTTATGAAGAGATAGATATGCTGAAACATTTACTGATGTTTTGCTTCCTCCCCTTGTGTCACCTGAAATCTATCATCTCCCTGTGGTATCCCAGTGCAGTCCTGCTTGCAAATCTAGGGAAGGAGGGCAGTGGTGCACAGCTTTTAGAAAATGATTAGTGATCTGTCAGGATAACGTCTAAACATGGGCACTGACTCAGATGTGTTACCTATAAATCTGTTCATCAGCAGCTGAGGAACATATGTGCCTCTTCTTCCTTAAACATAAAAACATTAATTACATTATATTGTACCACAGTAATGGGCAATGTGGTGACAGAAGCTTGCCAAAACTTTAATTTTAACCATAAATCTGGAGGGTCTGAAATGGCAATTCAAGCTGCTTTAAAAGATGAAGATAAAGCTGAAGTCGGCAAGTAGGAGCAGGAGTTGATGGAGGAGAAAGGCATGCAGAATTAGCACAGACTGGCCAGAACACTAGAGGCTAAGATCGTAAAACTACATTCTTCCCTGGGCAAGGGACGGGAGAGAACAAATCACAATTCAGTAACAGCTCCTCTTCCGGCTTCCTTCACTTGTCCTGGGGGGAAAAGGTTTCTAGTCTCCTACTATCGGGCCTGCTTTTGCTCCTGTATCCCCAAGCAGAAACTCCAGCCAGGTTTCTGCCAAGTCCTGCTTTTCTCTTCCCCTGTGTAACCATGTAATCACAGAGGGAATACTGAACGAGCAGCCCTTGGTGTTCTCCCCCAGCTGGATTTTCATTTTGAACAGAACCAACCAGGAGAAAAGCTGAGGCTCAGCATGTAACATGTGCTGTCCTGTGTACCTGGCTAAAGGCAACGAGAAGGGGCATCCAGATTATTTATAAACAGGAGCATGATGGATATGGGAGTCTGTGAGTACCATTAAATACGAAAGGCACCGGGAACTGGTTCTCCTGTTGTGTTGTATTGAACCATTGATTGTTCAAATGAGTTATCAGATGAAGCAGTCCTGCTGATTTGGGCAAGACAGACAAGGCAGCAGCTGTTTGGGCCCCGTACCCACTGCTTTTCTCTCATGTGCTCCTCCCAGAACTGGCCCAATCCTGCCTGGCTGTTACTCTGAACCAGCTGATGCCCCAGTCCTGAAATCAGTGTAAAGATGAACCCTTTGCCAGACTGAGCTCTCTGCTGCAATTGCCCCAATTTTGCCCCATTATGCCACAGGCAAAAGTGCAATAATTTCTCTTTCTGAAATTATGTAGATTCCCTCTGACCTCTCTGCCTCCATTTTAAGCATTTGCCTGCAGTGTTTCAGATCCATGTGGCCATGCTCTGGTGACAAATCTAAAACATTACAGCAGCCTGCATTAGACTGGGGGCCAGTTTTGGTACTAGGTCTTTAAAACCTTGTCTCTCCCGGTCACTAGTGTCTGCTCTTTAGGGAGAGGGTAGAGAATATCCTGGAGATGGGACTCTACTGAAGGGAAACCTACAACTTTCTGTTCTCATGTAGTTATTCCCTATTTTTCATCACTCTTCTCTTTACACCAAATTCTGCTCCACAAGAGGGATGAAGATGATGCCACTTGTCTGCATAAGAAAACAGGCACAATTAAAGCTGTTCAGAATAATGCCTCTTGTGGGCATGATTCCAAAAGGATATCTTCCCTTTGGAAAGGCAGCCATGGTTCAGAAGCTGTGTAGCCACTATTATGCTACAGTCCTGTTCCACTTTACTATACCTTTGCTGGTGAGTTTCCTTGGGTAAAAAGCCCTGAAGTAATTTACTTTTTCAGCAGTTTGCAAAAAGGAAGTCACTATTCCAAGTAGACCATCATGTGTTTTTAAAACAACACAGAAGTATAGACAGCTTATATTCTACTCACAGCCTGTTTCCCTGCTCTTGGCTCCAGGATATATCTCTTAAAGGTAGGGAAGTTTCTTCCATCTTCTGTAAGTAGTAACTCAGCCCTTTCCAAGCTGCTGCTTCCTTCTGACTTGAAAAACCTTTGAACTACAGACACACTGTGCTTGACTGAGCAGTGCTTTAATCCATCTTGGTCCAGCTTCAACTGGTAATGTTATAGAGGTCTTAAACAGGCAAAAAATGGAGTACAGCATACAAATAAGCCAGGCCTAAACTGCAGAAGTCCCAGATAAGGGCATATTTTTGTTTAGAAGTCCTGTAAGGTCCTTTGCTTGTTTGTTTGTTTGTTTTCCCAAAGCAGGAGCCAAAACATGGAAAATATTTCTCTTTGCCTCTTGGCTAAAGTACTTAACTGGCTGCCAAGTGTGTTAGCCTAAAGAAGAGCATACAACAGCAGAAGATAGCAACCCCTTTGGTACAAAGTACAGGGAGGGGTGCAGGGCAGAGTTTGCAGCTGGTGTGCAGGCTGTTTCTCCCCTGTCAGATCAACATTGGATGTATCTATCATGAAGCAGAACACAGAATATTCACTGTGCACTGGACAGCAATATTTCATTTCATGCATCATTAAGAACCTGCATTGATTCCAGCTAGTCATATAACCTCATGCTGCACTCACTTTAAAGCAACAGCAAAAAAAAAAAAAAAAGGCAGCCTTCTCTCTCCCTAGTCACCAGATAACTCTAAAACTCGGGTGCTTGAAGAAACAGGCTTTCTTAGCCTCATCTCTCTTGGGGACCAAAATGCCATATATAGCGCTGTATGACTTGGAAAATGGCAAAGACTCAGTGAGGGTCTTTGTTTTAGTGTAACAAAGCTAGGTTTGTTCTTTAGCACATATCCACTTCAAGGTGAAGCATTTGAAGGAGGTCTTATCTGCCCTGTCAGTGCTGGAGTCAGTTTGATTTGGAATAAAGCTCGGTTCAAATCACAATGAAAAGGGAGGAAAAAAATCACAAGAAAATAAACTGGCAGGATCACTAACATGGGTCTCTCCTACCAGCTGAGCTGGCTGTGAAACATGCTACTGAGCAGTGTACTTTGGTGCTCCTCTTTAGTACAATGCTGAGAACAACAGTAAGAAAACAGTATCAGCTTAAAAAGTAACATCTTTGTCCATATTTCAGTTTGAGGGAGTTCAGTGGGTTTAGCTCAATCTGCCACATATGTCCAGAGCTACATGTGGATTTCGGGTCTGGATCTGGTCTAGATCAAGAATAATCTGAAAATTCAGCGGTACTAAGGCTGGGTGGTCTCCTTCAAGGACGCTAACGTTTCCATGCTTGAGAAGGCAAAGTGCCCTTGTGCTAGATATGTGGCAAGGTTACAGAACGCCACCTCTCCTTCCAGTCTGCAGGAGAGCGGTTGGACCATGCACAGTGGGCTCCCGAACGTCTTGTCTGGGCTATGAAGGTGCTGTTGAGCCCATTATGAACTCAGCTGGTGGTGAAAAGGTGCCAAGCAGTGTGATCTGGGAAGATGGTTGGCCAAAAACAACTCTTATCATCTCTCATGAGGCAGCAATGTGCCCTTGTGGCCAAGAAGGCCAATGGTATCCTGGGGTGCATGAGGAAGAGTGTTGCCAGCAGGTGGAGGGAGGTGATTCTCCCCCTCTACTCAGCCCTGGTGAGGCCACATCTGGAGTACTGCGTCCAGTTCTGGGCTCCCCAGTACAAGAGGGATGTGGCACTACTGGAGCAAGTCCAGCGAAGGGCTACTGAGATGATTAGGGGACTGGAGCATCTCTCTTATGAGGAAAGGCTGAGAGAGCTGGGCCTGTTTAGCTTGGAGAAGAGAAGGCTGAGAGGAGATCTTATCAACGTGTACAAGTATCTGAAGGGAGGGTGTCGAGAGGATGGGACCAGACTCTTTTCAGTGGTGCCCAGTGACAGGACGCGAGGCAATGGGCACAAACTGAAACGCAGACACTTCCATCTGAACATGAGGAAAAACTTTTTCACTGTGAGGGTGACAGAGCACTGGAACAGGTTGCCCAGAGAGGTGGTGGAGTCTCCTTCTCTGGAGATATTCAAAACACACCTGGATGCAATCCTGTGCAACGTGCTCTAGGTGACCCTGCTTGAGCAGGGGGGTTGGACTAGATGATCTCCAGAGGTCCCTTCCAACCTCAGCCATTCTGTGATTCTGTGATTCTTTTCTATGCCGCTCACTCATTTCTCACCATGATCTTTGGCATGCTACTGAAATGTCTAGTTTAATTTTCCCAGAATCACATGCACCGATCATTCTCAAAGGGGATCTGCATATGTTAAACAGTTGAAGAAGTGAGCTCTGAAGACAAAAATTCTGTACGCACTTGCTAAATTCATGTTATCTAACAGGAATGTTACTGCTCGTTTACACGAGCAGTCCCTCCTCCTCAACTAAAGAAAAGAAATGGGGAAAAAAGATGAAAGTTTTGCCAGCATCATTACCAATCACTTTTACTCTGGCATCCATCTTCCCAACAACAATGCACTACAACAAATAGTATCGCTTTAATATACACTTTGCTGGTTGAATGAGACACAACATCTTCATAAGAAATGTGGCAAAGGCTGTCAGCAGTGCTTCCTCTCTGTGAATGGTCTGGTTTTCTTGTAAATGACATTGTCCAGGGTAGAATAAGAGTCTTGCATTCATTTCTGACCATAATTTCACAACAAAACTTGCCTTCTCCTTGTATTTTACTCTCTCATTGCTACTATTCAGCTTTTTTTTCCCCTCTGTCTTCAGGTCCCACAGCATCTGCTGGCAAATCAAACATGGGAAAATGTTGTTTTTGAGCTTAATAATATTTTCCAAGTCATTTATTTACCAAATGTTCTTGGTGGAAGTGTTTTGTTCTGTATGCTAACAGGTGGTGCACACTCAATCTGAATGTATGGGTAATCAAATCACAGCAATACACAAATCTCTCAGGGTTTTATGTTGAAGTTGGGCAAGTCCTCAAAAGTTCAGAGACTGTATATTTTGACTATCAGCCTCCTGGCCACTCCTGCTCCCAGACATGGGCATGGATTTTGCAATTACATTACTTTAACTGTTATGGCTTTTCTTTTCTGTGCCTGCTTTATTTATATTGAAGAGCCCAGAAGCCTCCAGAAACAGGTTTCTACACTGATAGAGGAGCAGCAAGAATGGGGAGTGACCCCCCATGAGGAGGAATAGCAAATGGTCTTAATATAAAACTTTAGCTAAAAATTAATCTAGGCTGGTTCTCCTCTCTTCTCCTCTTTCTTCAATAGATCCAAGCCTTTTCACTCTGTGCTGTCTCTTTGGAAAGCCAAGCATATTTTCACTGCTCATCAGATGTGTCTCACTCTTCAGAGGGCTTCTTTCCTGGTCTCCCATCTCAGTGGTTGCAGATCTCAAAGAGAACAGAATTAGCAACACAAATGTATAATTGCTGCTCTATCAGTTGCCTTTGGGTCAGACCACACCTCAATTTGAGATTAGTCATCTAATTTCTATAGGACAAATAAAATGAATACAGGAACAATTACAAACAGAATGCCTTTTTCCTTTGGAAAGCCACATCTTTCTTTCAGGGAATGATAACTTTTATCTGGTTTCATATTCTTAGGGCACCAGCAGAAATTTGGAGTTACCCATTATAACTTCTGTGACACCAAAACCTAATGGGACCTTTGCAATGTTTTACTGTTTATAAAACACACTAAAAATATTGTACATCCCTGTTATCAACCAAAAGAGAAATTCATTAAAATGGTATCAGACGGCACTGTCTAAAGTCACTCCATGACACTTCTAACTTCAGAACTGTATAAATTTGAACTGTAAGCTTAGACATGGAGGGTTTTTTTCTTCTATTCACCAAAGAACAGAAGCAGATGCAGATTATTTTTTGGATAAGACATCTCTCTTTTGGAATGATTTCACATGCTAACTTTGCTTGGGAACTGCTTCTGTTGGTCACCATGTGTTCAGCACATCTGCTTTGGCTTGTTGTTTTCTCTGAGACTGACAATATTGTGGCAAGACGTCAGAGTGAATTCAGGTGAAGAAAAAGGAAAAGGAAAATTAACATGAAAGAGATGCATTGCAAATCCAAATGAACCCTGAGAGACTTTCCATCCCTTGATCCTCTATGTGTATATTAGGGTGTGTGTAGAGGGGTTTGAAAGGGTGGGAGGAATTGACAGGCTTGAAGTAATATCTGGGCTTGTCTTGTCACAGTCAAAAACTCAGCTACAGCAGACATGCTGGGAGGACATTTCTGATTTCTAGCCCAGGGGAGAGGCTGCCTTCTAAAAGTTGGGAAAATCCTGCCAATGACTCATCAAGACTAGTTTCACTGTTCACTGCATAATGCACTCATTCATCAAACTGAAGGGGTTTCAATCAATATTGTCAAGCTAAAAAGTTATGTATTATATACACACGCACAAACAAACACTCACTAATGCATAACATATGTGATGGCCATCATCAAATAAATTACAGAGCTGGGTGCCGAACTGAATATACCAAAAATCACTGATCTCTACCCATCCTTTATTTGCACTGAGATTCCCAGATACAATTCAGTATTTTTCATCTGTTTCAAACAATCATCAATTGAACTGAAAAATAAAACAAAGAAATCAGGAACTTTTTTTTCTTCATATGATGGTTCCTTCAGCAAAATCATACTTCTGGGAGATGGCTAAGAAACAACGTTGAGTCCCACCATAGAGCAAGTCTGAAGTCTGAAGTCCAGCCAACAGAAGCCTAGTTTGGATAACACTGTGGTACTTTGTGTAAGATGGATCTATTTTTACAGAAAGCAAGGCTAGCTCTAACCCAGAAATCATTTCAGAAGGCGTCCAACAGTAGGCTTGGATATAACATTATTGCATCTTTATTTATGGAAATGTGGATACATGTGTGGATGAGTGGCGTGGCTGGGGAGATTCAGACACCCTGGATTCTGTTCCTAAATCAGTCTCTAACTTGATGTCTGCAAAGAGGGAACTGATGAGAATAATTATTGATTCTATTAACACTTCTTTCCTTTGGGCTATAGATAAAACTGATTGGAGAGAGAGAAAAAGAGACAAAATAAGGATTCTCTGTGGCCATTGACTCATTCGATAACATTTAAACAGCACGTGAAAATAATCTGATTTTTCAAAATACAGGCTGAAGTTATAGATCCCTGCCTTCTTTCCTAACCCCTCAGCAGTTCTGCTCCATAGCAACATGCCTAGGACTTGAGAGCCTGGAGACCTTGTTTTCCCCATTTGTGGCTCCTCAGACTCCTGCGGGCCAGGTCCTGAGGGCACTAATGACTGTAGTAGCCCTGAGCAGCTGCACCTGGGGCATCCACCCACCCCTTGGCCCATGGGCCTATAAGTCCCAGTTAAACCCTAGTCCTGGTCCTTAGTCCTGGCCTGAACTAAGCTGTAGGAGTTCCTGTCTCCAGGCAGGCCCCATGTCCTGCTGTTCTGGACTCCCTGGATGGACTTTGGATATGGCTCATCACTTTGTCTGTCTGGGACTGTTCATGGGTCCTGTTATCAGTGCTCTGCCTGCTGCATTCAGGTACTGTGGGACTGTGCCCTGTTGGTCACCCTTGACTCCTGGTTCAGCCACTTCAAGGAGTAGCCCTGTTCTTGCTGCTTCCTGACACAGGATTTGTGATTTGATACAGCCAGGTAGGCTGTTATTCAAGTTTTCATTCAAGAATTTTGAAGCTTGGGGTTTAAACTATGATTTGAATCAAGCTTTGGTATATTGCTGTTTGTCCTTCATGAAAAGGAATTGCTCCTCAGAGCTCTGCTTGAGTTATAGGGCCTGCCTCCCCTCTGTTGGAGGCTTGGAGCAGCTTACTGGGCAGGGCAACAGAACAAGCTAAGCATCTCTGTGCTGCAAGAGATCAGTGTCCACCCAACTACTGTTCTCTGAACTAATCAAGCATCAGGCAAACATGCTTCTAAATACCAGTGTGTCTTCCCTTTTAATTATCATGTAATGGTGAAAGAATGCAAGAGCTGGCCAGCTAAAAAGCAAACTCCTCTAACCTGATCCCAGCTGAGTTCTGGCCATACAACAACTCCCAAAGCTTTGAATGGGCCAGGAGCTCATTGCTGACCTCTCCCAGTGTCAGTCAGTAGCTCCTGCTGTGTGGACACGTGCCATGCAGTCATCTCCATGTGGTGCTGCTCTTCTGTTGCCTCTGCAGGAGAGCTCTCCTGCAGGAGAGCGGGCTAATGGCTGGCTCTTAAGTGAGGCTGCTGTTGATACAGACAAGGACTGCGTAGAGAATTTGCCTCTCAGGCTGAAATCTCGCTCACATGAAAAATTTTATATGGGGATCTCAAGGCATCTTATAAAATGTATGTATAAAAAGACATGAGAATTGGAGGAGTTTTTTTTAAAAGTGCCCAAAATAGAGCAATAAATCATGTAGTACAAATTGATTTGACGTGGGATGTGCACCCTGGTGCTCAGTCTAGAACAGCACTTATGTACAGACTTTAAATTTAAGCATATGACTAGGCTCACTGGAGTTAACATTAAGCCAGTGCATAGGAACTTTATTGGTTTTGGGCTGGGTGCACCAAGCATCCTTCAAGAAAAATACACTCCATTTGCCTATGGCCTTAGAATGAGTGAGGCAGGCTAATGTGTACTGCTTTGTAGTGTTTTCTATGGAGGATGCTGCTCTAATGTTAATATCTGCAGACTTCTAAATCGCTAATCCAGGCATCTGAACCTGTAGCAGTGAGAACCAGCATCACCAAAGGAGTGGCAGAGTATTACCATGTGCCATGTGAAATTAGAATCAGGCAGGGCACAATTTGATTGCGAACTGCCTTCAGTTATGGTCAACATAGAATGAACACTGTTTCAGTTGTGTAATTATTTTAACTGTTCTCATTAAATGTAGGGAAGAAGAGTCCCTCCCTCCTGCTGCTCTGACCTCACCTTCTGTTTTATTAATTCAGGCCTCCTTTTAGGAACAACTTCTCTCTCCTCCTACCCTATGGCTCTTCTGCCTTTTCAAAGCTTGTTGCCTGTCTCCATTCATTTTGTTTTTCTGCAGATCCTGACCCCTCTCTGTTTTCACCTTTGTGCTCTGCTTCTGCATGTGTCAGGCTCCTCTTGAATCCATGCATCCCTCCCCACCGGAGGGAAGCTGTGTGCCTGCTGCCCCAGGGTGAAGCAGGGCAAGCAACCCTCACCCCATCAAGGCTGGGGTCCCAAGGGTGACCAGCAGGGAGGGGGCAATCAGATGTAATCTTAGCACAGTTATAGCTCTATAATTAATGTATTAACTACTACATAAGTGAACAGCATGATCTGCTCTTCTCCTACTGCCTAGGCATGAAGCGGGCGCTTGTTGCTCTGTGTTGTAGCTTACCTCTGCGCGATGAACGTGGATGGATCCAGAGGCTGGATTCTGAGCTGTGGTGGCTGCACCGTGACAATTCCAAGCCCTCCTTCCAAGCCTGGGAAGAAGTCCATTACCTTTCTCTTTGTTAAATACAGGCCTCCCTTCATGAAGGGCTGTGTATTTCAGAGTCAGACTCTTGAGCGTTGTTAGCAACATTTCTCTGTGTCCTTCAATGCGTCCAGTATCAACAAAAGGAGACCATGCTGTATCTTATGAAGAATATCTTCCAGTCTTCCCTTAGCTCAAGACAATGATACAATAATTGTGTACCAAATACTGAGACAGTGTTTTCTAAATCATAACCTAAGCAAGCTGGTAGCTCTTTAGCTAAAATAGAGTGCATTACCACCTACAGGCTTTGGAAGTCAAACTTTCTGAAGCATCTGATTACTAAAAAGACTAATCCTAGCCTGCTTGTTCTATGTTTGAGACAGAGTCAGCAAATTTCCTGCTAAATGGATTGAGTGCTTGTAATGTCAAAACATTCATGCCAGGGACGGCCTTACTGTGACTGGAGTTCCCTCCTCAGAGAACTCTGAAGAGCTGTATCGGCTGGCACGGATGGGAGAAGCTTATTGCAGGTATAGGAACCCCTATGATGAACTTCAGAGCTAGGTGAGGTACTTTATATAGCCCTTGTCTTTGCCTCATGTGTCTTGTGCCTATTAATTCATCCCCGGGAGGTCTATTTTAATGTTTCAGGCACCTAAATTTTTCAAGCAGTTTTCACTTTAAACAAAACCAAAAAACTTAGACAACTGATTTTTTTTCTGGTGTCCAGAACTTGTAATTTCTTGCCTAAAATTCCTCATTCTTAAGAGAGAAGGCAGGATCCTGTATCTGACCAGTAGCAAAATTTTATGTTAAAAATGCAAGCATGGAAAAGGGAAGTCTGTTGTATTGGAGGAGAAGAAAAGTACCAGTTTCCTGTTGGGAATGAGCACTTGGTTTTAATCCCAGAAATGCCTGGAACAGTCTGTTTTTAAACCAGTTTATTTCTAGGTATTAGAAACCTTTAGATAACTTTTTTCTTTGAGCCTCACTCAGACGCAGATAATGAAATTATCTGGAAGAGGAATAGGAAAATACACTTAGGGAAGCATCAATGCCAAAAACATTGCTAAATGACAGTTTAAGTAGGGAGGTTGTTGGCAGATGCCTAACACCTGAAGAATTTTAAAGCTTTATTGTCATAGCATGGGTTTAACTTCCTCCTAGTACAACTCTACACATTAAAGTTTGAAACTGAGCAGTACTGTTTTCCTGTCTTTCGTTAAATGCTTAAGAAAACAAAAACACACGTTAAAATTAGTGATAGAGGCTTGGGCAAAATATTGAGAGCTTTACTGACTCAGTCAGATCACTCCTTGAGCATCAAGAAATTGGGCAGTGGACTGTTACCCCCCTGGGAAGAAAGACACCAGACAGCTTTCAATTCATTATTTTAGGATGTAGGCAAAACACAAACCGTCTCCCCTCAGAATGGCTGCGCTGCAGGCCAGAGCCTGTGAGAGCCATAAAGTGGTGATGATTTTCCAGTGATATCAGTGGAACTTTGTTGGCTTATAACAGCTGAGGATATGACCTACTTGCTTATTTTTTGCTTAAACCTTGGTGTGATAAAGTATTTTAGCGCATGATGGATTTTGGGTATCTGGGTAGTTCCAGAAAAATAATGAGATTGACTGCTTAGGTTAACTCTGAAGCATTTGAGTCTTCATCCAGTGAACACATAACACTTCTGACCAAACAAGCTGTGTATTTAATGCCTTTTCCTTTGAGCTGGAGAAAATAGTTTGCAATAGTTACCCTGTATCTATTACCTCAGTCTTTTGTATTTTTGTATCATTTCATGCATGAATCTTGTAAATACGTGTGAAAACCGAGTCAAGAAGAAATATTCATTCTACATAACATTGCACATGTATCGCAAGTTCACATAATGCAAATCTATTTATGACAAGCTTCCCAAGATGTGATTTTTCAAAGCTCTCTTGCCTCGCAATGTCATTCAACCTCTCCCTTCCTCGTAGCCAGGCCAATTACTAGGATATTTCAAAAGTTTCTGTCACAGCTCAAGCAGCTTCTGAAAACAAGTGGGGGAAAGAAAAATAGATGGAGGAAACCAGAAAAGCTACAGGGATATAGCTGGAGGGGGAAAAGGGAGGGAAAGTCAGTCTTCTACTTCCAAAGCAATTGTGGATATAGATTGCATGGAAGCCTTCTCATCAGCAGGGAGGCTGACAGGTCTATCAGGGGAGAGTTCATCTACTTCTATAATAGCAGTTATTTGAACAACTAGATATCAATATGGTTTCTAGGGGAGATACTGCTATTTATTGGGAAATAAGAGAGAAACATTGGTGAAAGTTTCCTTTCTGTTTCTACAGTAACTGCTGTAAGAACTGTCTACATGTTTACTCTAGCTGGAGTTCACATTTAGTGGTTTAAAACTGCACAGCTACCGAGCAAAAGCAGTCTATGAATGTCATGCAGGAAGCCCTGCTTTCTTTGCTTTGAACCTTTCAAAGCTTAAAGTGCTCATACTGAGGCCGTTAAGGTGATGAGTTAGCACTGGATGCAGAACAGTTCTGAATTTGCACCTGCCCCTGGCCAACAGAGGTGTTTGGGTTGGGGTCCAGGCCTGAAAGGGATTCTTGCAGTCCTTCCTGATCACAGGTTTTCTGTGAATAGCTGTGTGCTCAGAAGGCAGTGTTACAAGGCCAGGTAATACACAGTCCTGAAGTTCAGAAGCTTATTTGTGTGGAGAAAGCAGAAAAATTCTGGTAGCTTGTGGGGGGAAGAAGCTTGGATTTTTAGCTCAACTTCCTCAAGGAAGGGGCTGTATTTTATTCATCACATGTAAAAGGTTTCATTTGGAGTGACAAACACAAAGTTAAGACATTAATTCAAATCTATCACTTTTTTCTTAGGAGAAAAAAAAAAAAAAAGTCATATGCCAAAGCAAATCCCACTGCCAGGGTAAAAACTTCAGGAGCTATAGTCCCCCAGCAAAAAAGGCAGAGCATCATCACGAAGCTCAGCTGGACACCACACAGATATCTGCACACACCATTTTATCTAATGTAGTGAAAGTAAAAAGGAACTCTGTAACAAGAACATGGCCTCAGACTACTTAAAGTATTTTCATCTGGTGCTTCACAATGTTGCTATCCTAGTCTTTTTTTTTTTTTTTTTTTTTTTAATTAATGTCAGGTACACATTTATAAAGAGAACTAAGGGAGTTTATATTCGCTTCCCACACTCGTATGCTGGCTTCAGTCTTAGCTTTGGCACCTAGATCAAGGATTTTTCAGTGTATGGGGCTCAGTTTAACTTGCTGTGGCTGTGAAGCCTGTGAAGTGTCTCCACAGCAAGCAGCATGTTTCCCTTGAACTCAGAGTCCTGCTGCAAGGCCGGGACGCCCTCAGATTAGGGGCAGCGTGAGGCACTGGTGCTCTTACAGAAAAGTCTTTCTACAAGTACCGAGCACAGAAAAACAATGCACTGAGGATCTGGGCACTCAAAAACTAGGATCTGGTTAAGTAATGGTTAGAGAGATAATAAATACTACTGCACAGTGCATCGTTGCAGGCAGGAATACTTCTACTCTTTTAGCAAATAAACCTGCAATATCTTTACCTTAAATGAGCTACAAAGTTGCCTGCTGCTCCTCCACTGTTTACTTTGCGTTACCATTTTGTGCGCATGCTGCAGTATTTTGCTTCTTAAGAGGTGTCTGTGATAAGCTCATGAATAACAAATGAGGATTTATGTTTGTGGATTGTGAAATAATATTAATGTGACTATTACTTTTAATCTTGGTTTTGAATGATGTCTTGAGCTGCAGGTAATCCCAGACGGATATTATTAGGGGCTGGGTATTGGAAATGTCGTCTTTTGTCTTTGCTGCTATTAAGTGTGGAATTGAATGCAGAAAAGTGAAAAAAGCAGGACAAACACAGGCTCTCTGATTTAATGTCTTGTTTCATAGCATAAGAGCCCCACCAGGTGTATAATCTGAGAGGGAGGAAAGGGGAAAGAAGGATGAGAAAATCTGAACACTAGTTATGTGTTTTGAGAGAAATGATGAATGTCTCTCCACACTAAATCTTCAACTCCAATAACAAACACTGAAATAATTTAGCTATTTCCAAGAAATTTTCATCCATTTAAAAACCCATATCTTCCTTATGATTTGAAAATGAGCAAATTCATTTCCTTTCCTTTGCAGCTTCTGAGTACCAGAACTGGAAGCTGGACTGAATTTTGCAGCCCAATATTGGAAATAATATTAAAAAATATGAAGTTCTTGCAATTTTTTGGGGAACAGAATTGAACAAACCATCTCTTAAAATTTACCCTTTACCTAACTGTGACAATGTTATTTCTTTAAGAGGACGGATATCTGAAAACACTCTTCAGGACTGTAAATATGAGAGGAAAAAGATGATATCTGGGATGGTATCATGCTAATAAATTTCCTCATTACGTATTTGTAAGTAAGCAGAAAGTCTTGCCTCATCTGTAAATCTACTGTCCATTTAATGACATCAAACAAATATAGATCTTTATCTTTGCATATTGGTAATACTGCTATTAACTTCATCATTAGTACAATATTGTTGCATCATTGTTGGTGGAGCTGCCTGGATGAAAGAGGAAATTTGGGAGCGAAAGGAGAAATACCTGATAATTCTATTTTCATTCCTCATTCAATCAGCACTTCTACTGAACATCCTTCCAGACTATTGATCAAAACAACGCAAGCCAACCTGCAGGGGTGATTCAAGCTTCCTAACTCCAGGAATTGGCTCTAGGCTTTGTACCAGGCCACAAGCCACCTTCTGCAGGCAGTAGCGGTGCTGAGCGTGCGTTTGTGCATCTGCCCTGGGGAGCAAGGCTGCTTCCAGAGAAGAAGAGGGTGCAGGGTGGCTGCTGTGCCTATGCGTGGCCAGACGCAGGGCTTGGGAGAGCAAGCGGGAGGGTGCAGGCAGAGCAGGAGGTACCGGTGCACTTCAGGTACTCAGGACATCCAAACTCTCTCTTCCAGAGATGGCTGCTATCCCTCATCTTTGTCATAGCATCAGTCTGTGGGCAGGAGGAAGATGCTTAACTGTCAGGACAAGTTTCTCTGATTCAGTACTGGATCATCTTTGGGGGAAAAGCTGGTGGGCTGCAGGGAAGTTTCCTACAGGTTGGATCTGACTGCTGGGCCACCAAGCCACAGTGCATTGGTTTCAGCTTCCCAACAGATCTTGCATCACCTGCTTTTAAACCTGCTAATGACAAATTCAGAGAACTCCCAATATACATGCACAACTTCAGCTGTCAGGTCTTTGCACCTGTTGTATTGCAAAATCAGCCTAACATTGCTGAAAAGGAGAGCATGGACTCCTGCCTCCCCTTCCTGAGGTATCTTCCATGCCAAAATCTTCTAGGTGGCTCAGTTGAAAGCAATGCAGGTTTGCAAAAACTGAATGAAAAGCCTATAACACTTCAGAAGCTTGAAGTGTGGGGGAATTTGAATGTCATCCCTGTTGTAGACTAGGGACACATCAAAACTGAAGAAAGTTGTCGTGAAAGGCTGACTGGGAAGGGGCAGTGTCCATTTTTCAGGAGCAAGGTGGCTGTAGGTCTGCAGCGCTTCTGTACTGAAGACTCCGAAGCCAGTTAAGAATGATGGGTGCATAAGGGATATAAGATTAGGTCCCTTCACCCTTTCTAGTTTTGCTTTGGGAAACATTGTTTAAATTTCAGTGGGAGTTATTATTGTTAAAGATAAGACAGTCCTGTCCTTGAAAGCTGATAGACCTAATTATGAGAGGCTTATAGGGGTGGTTGAAAAGATCATCGTTGCTTCTTGAGTTAATCTTGATATATAATGTATGGCAAATATTGTCTTGTTGCTTTTAAAAAACAACAGTGAAGGGAAATTCCAGAGATAGGAAATGCAATCTTTCAAAGGATTAAGAGAGAACTAACATGAATCAGATCATTAGCTTTGTATTTTCTGTTCCACCTTCTGATGCCCATATTTCACTCATGAGGATGAGCTGGAATGACTCCAAAAACTAAGTGGAAATTAATTTCTCAAAGGCTGATCTGGAAGTTAAGATGCATTTCAAAATCACTTGCTGTACAGATCCCATCCATTTGCCCTGAAGAAAGAAAAATAATGCTTTATGTAGCAACACGAAGTACAAGTTATAATGAATATGGGTGAGCCACTACAGGAGGCTCAGTGGGGGAAGAGATAGTCTTCCAGCACTGCTGTGAAATGTTACATCAGCCATTTTGAGGACACATTTAACATGTTTAAAATAGATCCTTAAAACAGAGGGTTTTTTTTAAGGAAGTTGGGAGTAGTGTACAAGGAGGTTTGTACGCACTGATTTCACAGACTTTAAAGTATCAGAATTCTTTAGGAAGAGACCCGCTACATTATGAAAACCTATATTACAGAAAAATCAGGAAAAAGTCGAAGGCTTTATTTCACATTCAATGTTGTGTTCTCTAATATAGACTGAAGTTATTTTCAAAATGACTGAAACACTGATAAAATGTTGAAGCCCTTTCCTTCCACTAAAGCATAATTTTTATAATATATACATAATTTTTCTAAAATGTCAAACTTATGGAAAACGTAATTACTGATAGAACCATATTTTTTGACTGAAAACTTTTGCAGATCTTTTTTAGAATGAGTTGTAATATAAGGAATCTCAACTGCAAGCAGAAAGAGTAGTAATTCTTCATTATGAGCAGGATTCTCTTCTCCAGATACACAGCAGAATTACAGAAAAGTAGAGCTGTTAGAAGTGAGTTCAGATTCTAGGCCCAGCCCCAGCAATGTGTCTAATTTTGAGGCTGAGAAGTAAAAAGTAAAATACTGGTGCTTTGACTTGTGAATATGCTTAAGGTTTTTGCTGAGCTGTGGTATGAGATTAATGGTGATAAATATTGTAACAGTGATTAAAGCATGATTATATAAAAGAATCATTAATATTAGCTAATTAAGCTACTTTCATTCTTTTTAGCTATGCTTACGGATAGTTAAGAGGAATCATAGGGAAACTGATGCCTTCATTCTCAGAAGTCCTGAAAAATTCCCTTCTGCCACTATCTTCTGTGTGCACACCAATGACATTTG
Source organism: Apteryx mantelli (assembly GCF_036417845.1). NCBI lineage: Eukaryota > Metazoa > Chordata > Aves > Apterygiformes > Apterygidae > Apteryx > Apteryx mantelli. The sequence goes on along the minus strand of NC_089993.1, from coordinate 7,435,304 downwards.
GCACCTCTGGACAAATTCACTGGGCAGTTGAGTGCAAACATAAGTCATTTGGTTTCATATCTAACCTGCAGATCATTTTAGATCTCTGATGTCATAGGGCAGGGAAGAAAGGATCAAATACTGCAAATAGAGTACAGATCATTTCATCCCTAGACTTTGTACCTGGAATCAAATGGCAAGTGAAAGCATGCCATGGAGTAAATAAAATACTGACTCTGCAAAAGCAAGTGTCAAAATTTGTGGAATTTAATAGCACTGGATGCTACCACTGACACTTCAGTGTGACAGGCTTGTGAGATGAGTTAGCAGGTGCCAGTCTAATTCAGAAAAACACCCACTAAATAAGAGCTAAAGACTGAATGGGATCCAAGAGTGACTTGTTCCTTCCTGCTCTGGCGAAACACCAGCAGGAGCAAGAAGGTAAGCTGGCAGAGCATTATGGAGAAATTCTTTGCATTAATGCAGAACTGAGGTTTCCAAAGCTGCTGATGAAACATCTTTCTTAGGGTTTAAATTTGTTTAAAACAGAAAATGCAGTACTTGTGGAAAAGCTTCCCTTTGTTCCAATCTTAAAATGTGCCTTTTCATCCTGTTGAACCGATTTGCACTGGCTTAAAGCAGTAATTGCTAATGATTCCTTTGGTTCAATGTTATCCTGGACAAATTATGGCAATTATCTAGATCACAAATACAGGTAACAGTCTCTGATACTTTCTTTAATTGTGCTTCAAGTTCAAATGCTTGATGTCTTTAATATGGTCTCTTCCATTAAAGGTTGTCCCAAACAAAGTCAAGTGACCTGAATGACAAGGGTTCATACTCCTAGACATGGTTCATCCTACTGCAGAGGAAGACTTTGTTATCTTTTGATTCACTAGATGGTAGCAGTGTACAAACTGGAGTTTTTTCATACAAATCAGGCTCATATTCAGAACCTTTCTTTATTTCCCGGTCCATCTTGTCTGAGTCTTATGCTGGGGTTTTGAGGGGAAAGAAGACAAAAGGTTTTAAACATCCTTCTGAAAAGATGCTGGTTTGTGCCATCCTCCAGATGTTTTCTTCTGACAGAAATCAGACTGCATCAGAAGAGTGCAGCTACTGATGGTCAGGGAATGATATCCGCCTCTAGGGCTGAGTTTAGACTCTTTCACTTAGTGAACATATACAAAAAGAAAGAGACATTACATCTCCATCAGTTTGTTTCCCTTCAACCATTTTCTTACTGACTTATTTGCCATGTATCAGGCAGCATGATTAAATTAATGTCTGTTTATGATAGTAGTTTGTCCTGCGGAAGGCACTGTGTTTAGCAAGGGACAATCTAGCTGATAACTGGCAAGAGGGCCTTGGGCTCCCAAATTCCTAATCTGGAGTAGGGTTGTTGCTGAGTGTAACCTGTTATTGTCAACAGATGTGCAAATAAACATGAGATGATCATTTGAAACATGATGCTGTTTCACATACTTTTGTCCTATGTAATACACTGCATGTGTTGCGTTTAACCTCCTGATCTACATTGCATGATTTGCTACATGAGCATTAATCAGTTCTGGGGAGACAGGAAGGGTAAATCCTAAAATATTGACAGAAACAAAAAACTGTTTCCAGAGAAGATGATATATATATAGCCTTTGGCATTCTATTTTTATCGCTAGCATACCCTAGGCTTTTGATGACCACAGCCAGCCCTGCGTGGTGCTCCTGGAGATCACCTTGGCCATATGTGCCTCTAAAAGTGCTGCTTCCTGCCAAAGTGCTTCTCGCTATCTCTCCAAAGTGGCTGTGTTCCTCTGGTTTCTAATCTACTATTCCTCATCTCTTCTCTCATTCCTGTTCCACCGTTTGGAATCATCCGATGTGTGCAGTTTATTGCTATTATCCCAGTGCTAGAGTTTAGCCAAAAATTAATTCCAGAGAAGACATAGTGCTGTTATTAAGCATCTCTAGTTTTGATATTCATCCCTATCAGCCGCACAGGTGTCTCCTCTCCAGGGTTGCCTATCCCTTACACTGTCTTAAGCAACCACAGTCAAGCAAGCTAATTGCCTTGGCTAGTGTAGCAACTTGAAATTAGCTCAGTCTATTTTTAAATATGCTGCACTCATAACTCTAATGTTCATTCCTAATATTAGTTCTGCTACAATGTTTGAAACATGAACTTTGGAAATTTGAAGCGGTCTGTCAGAGATTTTCAGCCTACAAATACCTGACGCTAAAAGAAGATACCATGTACTGACAGATAATGGCCAAAACCAGCAGAGACATAACTAATGTAACCCTCCAGTGAGTAGCTAGAACTGACTGTAGGTAGCCAATATCTGAACCTAGTGGGATGCAGATAAGATCCTTATCACTAACTAAAACCAATGTGCTCCCGACTGAATCAGACAAGGCTTACTTTGCAGAAGTTGCTCTATATAAAGCTTGCAGCAAACGTTATTTTCTAGTGGAACAATGAAATAAATCCAGGGGACGTTTGCAGGAGAGTTTTCAGAAATCCTTCAGGCAACAATTGTGGAAGAGTGACTGTAATATAAGTACAATTTTGCTTTGTGCAAAGCAGAATGAGATGGGTAGAATTAACATTGATTTGAGAAAGCACATTCAGTTTCCCTGAAAATATTTGAATATCTGAATGCTATTTTGCCAGTTTGAATGGCTGAGGGGAAGGAGTAAATACTGGTTCTTAGACTTTATTTTTGGTGGATTCAATTAAGTGAGATAATAAACTTTAAAATGCAGATCCACAGAAAGATCACAGTAAGTGGATATCAAACCTTAAGGGCTTGTCCACTTTCTAAGTTTTTGTATAATACCATGGATAATTTTCTACTATTTAAATAAATTCCTAAAATTCCTATTTAAATATATTTCCTAATCAGGGCTCCACAAATCATCCTAAAATATATGACAGAGATTATAAGAAAACCAGACAGTCAAGATCAGCTTTCCATTTTCTTTTGGTTCTCATTATTTCATAATTAGTAACAAAACCTTCAAGATAGGGGTCCTAAGCTAAAATTTCAGCAAGGAAATCAATCCTACCTAGAAAACAGGCTACTAAAAAATAGCAAATAAAATATAGCAGTCCATATTGCATGTACATCAGTGAGAGGTAAGCAAGGTATATGCTGATTCTGTGTCATCCTAATTCTGCAACTATCACTTAGGAATTAATGGAACATATAGCATGACTCTCTTGCAGCTGTATTCCTGCTGGCTGCTGCTGTGGTGATACATTGCAATAATATGCCAGTGATGATATTCCAGTAATAAATGATGGTAATATACCATCAGACCGTCATCACTCCAGTGATGTACTAGTGCAATACATCATCAGGCAATGGAGTTAAAGCATTAGTGGAAGAGACAAACTTCGATATACATACGCTGAACATGATGTACAACATAATACGCTGTATGCACTACATATGTCTGTATGGCAATAGCTATAGATGAAATGCATACTGCATATACAGATTTTTCTTACTCATCTGAATACTTAAAATCCAAAGGAAATATAAATGTTTAAACAGTATAATAGTAAATGTAAAGGTGCGTGCTGCAGATTTTATGCAATGTGTTTGGATGCATGCACTGGGACATACACAGACATCCTCATACTCAGTGCAGCTTCAGAGACACTGTTGCCTTTGCTAACAGCAAAATAAAGTAGGAAAATTTTTAATCTACACTTGTGTAGATTAGGATCCTATAAACTGTTTGGGGCAGAAGCCTTGTCTTGACACTGATAATTTTCCTGGGTATATGCTGTTGGCACATGTAAATAATATTTAGATACAGATTTTCATCTGAGAACACTAAAGGGCTTTACAAACATGGGAAAACAATCATCACATCCAACAGAGACAGGCAGAAACAAGGAAACATGCTCCACACTGCAGAAAGGCAGAGATGGAGCTGCTGTGGAATCAGACCTCCAGATTTTCACCATCCTGTTTTAACTGAGCATTGCAATGTGAGTTTGATTGCTTCTTTTAGTACTTACACATCAAAATAATATGCAGAGCCTTGGCATGCTGGATCAGGGTCAGCAGGTTTTTGATTTAATTTGCAACTGCTTCTCAGCTTGTTCCTAAGACAGTGATTACTGCCAAAGGGCTCTCAAACTATCTTTTTTTTAAGAACCAACTGACTCTTCTGCAATAATGGTGTGATACTAGACCTGATAAACATGCAGATGGACCAAGTAATTGGAGGAAAAAAAACTGAAGGTATTTCTCATGCCTTGTTCCTTATTTCTTTTATTTGGCAGCTCTCTTCACTGGAAACCTATACAAGTGTAAGGCATAACAGCAGTGACTCTTCCCTGAAATCTTCTCATATAAGATAATAGACATGTTTCCAGTGAAGCTTCCTGGAGCATCCTAGCTCCCTAAAAGTGATGTGAATTTGGGGAGTTGCGCTGAGCAGTTTACAAGTAGGTTTAAAATTAGGTGGAGATTTACCTTGGAAGCCAAAATGACAACACCAAGACAGCACAGTCAAAGGAGGAGGCTCTTTTTTAGTTAAAGTGCAGTTTCAGAGGGTCAGTTCTGATGACAATAGAAGAGAGAATGAAGCTATGCACTTTAAAGATTTTTGTTAGCCTCTCTGATGCTGAATTTCTCCAGTCAGCTATGTGATCAATAAATACGCTACTGATAGAAAGTGAGGGAAGGACTTAGAATCATTAAAGGTTAGTTGATTTGTCCCTATAGCTCATCTGCTCAGCAGCTGTTTACTACTTAAGAGTCACAGACTAAGACTGAGAAATTCAGCTGGGAAAGAAGTTTGATTTTTGTATGGCTGACTGAAATTTGTATCTCCTAATGTGGAAGAACATTAATTTCCAGGAGCTGGTGTGAGGAGCTTCTGCATGAGCAATCAAATTAATCACTTCTACTGTTCTTTGATGTAAAACAAGTGAGATATAGTTCTATCTAGGTGCAAATAAAAAAGCCCCAAGCCAAATAAACTGTTATTTACAAAGCTAGGAACACTGTAGTTTCACCAGGTTGCCTGTGACACCCAAAATGCTGCTGCTACTACAAATTTGGTTCACTGACAGAGATTTTACATCTTTTAGAACATTATAATTCAGCTTTTTAGGATACTTTTGAGAGAGTCAAGGCCACATGCTGTTGTAAAAAGCAGTTAGAAAAGCTAGTTAGGGAAAGTGAGGATCTCCAAGCGTAATGTGCATGTTGTAACCCAACAGAGAATCCAGAGCCACAGGGGCAAACTGCAATTCCTGCTGGGCTTGAAACATTTTGTCTGCTTTATTAACTTCCAGTAGCAATAGCGGAACCATAGCCTCAGTTAGAAAAAAAATATCCACCTTTAATATAAAAATTTGTTTTGTTGAAAACTATCATAACCATCATTAAATTGGTCCTCTCCTCAGTAAGCTTCACTGTTAACAACTTGAAATAGATATCTGGAATGTATATGATTTGGGTTGCTTCAGGTTCAAGCACTTTGGGTGCTACTATAGATATCTCTGTTCAGCAAAGATGTTCCTACTTCAGGTGTATTTTCCCTCTCCAGTTACTTACAAGGTAACTTGATCAGAATATTTCTCCTGTTAGACCTTTTAGCCCACCTATGGATTTTTTTATCATTTTAGTTTCATAGTTTTATTTCGTGTCATGTCTAGAGAAATGTTTTACTGAAGTCTAAATATATTTATTAAATGCTCTTCCTTCACCAGCCAGGCTTATAATCTCATTAGGAATATTAGTTACTCTGAGAAGATTTCTTTTCCATAAAGACTTTGACCAGCATTAACTATAGGATGCACCTCTAAGTCTCTGTTAATTGAATTAAATAGGATCTTTTCCACTGTCTTTCTCATATTGATGTCAGCCTGACAACTTCTGTTTTCTCAACCATCTTTCCTAAACCTTTTAAAGAACTAACAAGGAACTAGCGTTCTTTCAGCTTTTTGGACTTCTACCCTATCCACGGGTTACTGAAAGATCAACACTAGCTGCCAAGAAAGCTCCTCAGCCAGCTGCTTTAAAATTCCTCAGTGCAAATTACCCAGAACTTCTGATTTAAGTATGTCTAACCACAGTAGTTGTTGATTAATATCCTCTTTAGTTACAGTAGGAATAGAAAGTATATTACCTTGATCATATGACAAATGCATCATCTTCCCCCCAGTACAGAACAGATCTTTATTGAAGTCTCCTGCATTTCCATTGGGGAATAGAGCTATCGGTCTCTTTCTGGGTTCTTTCACTTCAGAAATGTTTTTCTAGAACTCCTTCCTTATTAATGCGTTGACCATACATTTTAGCTTTTCTTGTCAATTTTCTACAGTTCCTATTCTCTTTTACTATCAATCAATCAGCTTTGTCTTTCTCCTCCTTGTCTATAAGACTTACTTTTATGGCTTCATTGACTTCCTTCCTACCTCAGAGGTTTTCAATTTATTATGCTGAGGTTATTCTGTTTTGTTTCTACACAGATACAATCTTCTTATACTAAAATAACATTCTTAAACAGTTCTAACAAAGCTCTCATATTCTGCTTAATTTCATGACAGTTTTTGGCTTTACAAAGCCAACCTTCTTAAGGCATTGCTATATACTATACTGGTTCAGGCTTCAATTTGCTTACATATAGAAACATTAATTGAATTATTACCACCTGTCTGTCAGTACTCAAGCTAACCTGGTCCTTGATACAAGAATTTCCCTTTAGCCAAGAGCACTACAAAGACGAACAAAAATCACTCAAAACTGATGCGTTCACTCTCGACACTGAAGCCTTCCTTTTCAGTAAAGGATCCTCATCTTTCCCACAGGAAAGATCTGGCTGCTAAGTTCAACCAGGAAAAGTGCCAGCCTCACCAGAGGAGTTCTGCAGCTCCCTGGGGGACATGGCAGCTCACTCCAGCTGGGCCCAGGCACAAATCCCCCCTCCCTCCCTCCTTCCCCCAATGGCAGGGTTCCCGGGCAAACCTTGAAATGAGGACAGGCAGCTGCAAGATGTCCTCTGCCAAGGGGAAGAGCATTAACCCTCTTATCACACATCTGGTGGGTTCTGTAGGACCTGCGGAGGAATCATTCAGACCCTGTGGGCTCTGATCCAAAGCTGCCTGGCGTCAAGGGGACACCTTCCCCACTGATTCTGCGCTGGGTTGACTTCAGGCCTGTGATAACTCTGGAGATGAAAGATCAGAGCTTGGCTTCTTATCAGGTTGTGCTCTGCAGGTTTCTTTGGACACTTTTGCTTGGGCCCTACAGGCTGAGAAAACACGATGCTTTAAGTATTTGTGTATACATGAGCAGGTTTGGACTGCTCACTGTTTCAGCCAAGGAAGAGAAAGGGCTGATACTCCCCACTACTGCCTCTCTTCAAAGCCCAGTGTTATGCTTTGCAAACAGTACCCCTATTTAATTTGCTTCCCTGGACTAAAATGTCTGCACACTGTTTTCTCACTTGCATTTGTGTTTGAGTCTTTTCTCACAGACATTTTAATTGAAAATGGTTAACATGTAGTGGTTTCACTAAGTGGTTAGCAGAAACAATTAGGGCTGAGCTCAGTATCTGTTATGCAGCTTACAGGGGACCAAAACTGGCTCACATCTTGAAATCTGAATACGGAAAAAAACTTTTTCAGTAGCTTCTTCCCAGTGCAGCTCCTCTGCCCTTGAAAGTGCTTGGGTTTATGTGCACATCTTTACCAACAGTGTACACCAGCAAAATAGCCAGCAATGGCAAAGTGTCCTTGCAAGGAGAAGGCTCTGTAACTCTGCAGCAGGCTGTCGAGTCACGCAGTCTGCCACAAAGTCACCTTTCTGGGGTCGTATTGCCACCTCTTTCCTGGACCGTGCTGGGTTTATCGAAGAGGCGCTGTGGGATGGTGAGTTGTGACTCCAGCCCTCTCTGCAACTGCCTGCCAGCCACGTCGTGGCCCCGCTCGGCGAGTCCCTGCCATGCGGCGTGACCGTGGGTGTCACAGCTGGAACAGGCACCAGAGGAGAGGGCCTTTTCCTGCTCACTTCTCACAGGTGAAGTTTCCCCTCTCAAGTACAGTCTATGTCAAGCTATACATCCAAATATGACTGATGGCATGGTAGGTCAAACAAGTTACTGAAGTCCCTTTAGAGCTGCTCTTCCTGCTCTTCATCCAAAGCAGGAACAAAAAATTCTTTCCATTTTGAAGCTTTAGACTGTAAGCTTAAATTCTCTCTCTCTCTCTCTCTCTCTCTCTCTCTCTCTCAACCTTCAACATGCAGTGCTGTATTTTGTAAAGCCATGGCAAACAAAATATATTGAAGGTGTGCCAAATTCTTCCTCCTCAGTCCTGCTCCTCTCACTAGGCACCTATTACAGAGCTGGGAATATTCCCTCCTGATATCTAGGTTTTGATGATAGTTTGCTTTCATGATGGCAAGTGAGCCATAAAAGAAGAAAGAAAAGTTGCAGCAAATTAATAACTCTTCTCTGCTGAATATGTTATTTCTATTAAAATTTTAAAAGGGTTTGAAGTGACAGTAAAGTGTGGTCTTTTTTTAGAATGGTTTCCATAACACTACACAAGAGTTGCCAATAGCACTTATGCCTTTTCACACACACACAGAGCTATTTAGCTGACAACAGTGTTTAAGCCATTAAACAAGATAATATTGCAACTGTTATGCAATGGTAAAGCTCTCCCCTAAAAGAAGTATTTGGTGTTTTAAGCTGAAAGCTGACATTTGTTCCATATTCATTTATATTTTCTTTATTAGAAATGTATAATTTAATGTAATATTCAAGGCCCTTAGGATATACACTGTTACCTATAAAACATTCATGCACATTGAACACTTTTTTTGGTGCCAGTTCTTGGCTTTGTACATCTGCTATACAATGCTGAGTATTCTAACTAACAACATGCCTTAATTGAGTTTAGGTGTTTGAGTCATTTATTTAAATTTGGTAGTGTGAATAATTTATTTCAATTTACATTTTAATTATTTTACCCACTTTTTTGGGAGTAACCTCATTTTCTAGCTTCTGAAAAAATTATCGGCATATGTTTACTGCAGCGGCATTCACACTTACTAAATTCTCTGAGAAGTTTACTTCCAAACTGAGAAATACTAATGAATTATTCATATATCAGGCATTAGTGGGAATTAAATTAGGATGCCCAAACCTAAAAGAAACCTGACCTTCTAATACCCAACAGTCCCTAGAACTCCCTCAGGATCTTTCATCTGCCATGGCAGGTTGGATTAACCTCTGTTTAAGAATGACCAAATATGAATACTTCTGCAGTCAATGAGGGCTTCTATATAATTATTATCTGTAGTTGAACAGCATGTTGCCACATCATGTATGGCATGGACTTTCCTGTGGTGGGGTCTCTCTTTTCTGGGAGTGTTTCTAACCCAAAAGAAAAAAATGTTTTATGTTTTCTTAGTCTACTTTGTGCCAATGGACTAAGCCAGGCATTTCTTTTCCACATAATTAATAGAAAGTGAAGGGCTAAAATATGCATTTGATTTCCAACCTGTGCTCATTTTGTTTAGGGGCTTCACAAGTGAGGAAATAGAAACACAGACCATCTAGGAAAAGCATCTAATTTGTGATACACTCAAAAGGTGGCAAACATGCCCTGAGTGCAGCTGGAAGTGCACATGCTGCACAGTGTGATGAATTGGTAGTGTGTTTCCTGGGATAATCTCAAGGAAGTCCTAGCCCAAGGGATTTACGGCCTCAGAAGAGAATGGGGATTTTGGTGGGAAACCAGCAATAATTTGAAGTGTTATTTATTTATTTACTGATCAGCAAAAGCTAATTGCTCATTTTCTGAACAATGAAGTTCCTTTAAAGGTGGGTCTGAGAAACAGAGGTACCCCAAAATGGGGAAAAAAGTGCTAAATTAATTAAACTCTCAAAGTTTTAATCAGTTTTAGTGCTAAGCCAGTAGTGTTGACTGCACAGCCAAGGGGCTCGCTGAAGTACAAAAGTTTCATGGTCTTCTGCCCTTTCTGAGTTGCCCAGCTGCAAGGAGAGCACAGATGGTCTGCCTACCTAGAGCCAGTGTCGTTTCCTTACATGGGGTGGAAAACTCAGATGCTTTCAAAAAACAGAGTAACATCCATAGGAAAGCAGCTAACTTATTTACAGAATATTTAACGTTTTAAAGGATTCTGTTCGTATCTGACGTATAAGCCCTGAGCAGTTAATATCAGTGAGTTTACCCAGTTCTTGTGCCGTTTCCTGGGCATTAGTCACAAGCTTTGCTCCTGCCACTGCATGTGTCAGTAGCTTAACCCCCTTCACTGGACCTGCTCAGGTGCATACTCAGTTGCCTGACTGCAGTCCTCAGGGCTCATCAACTTAACCCCGAAGTGCTGCTGCTGTTTTAACAAGTGGTTCTCTGCCGCAGACAGCGCTAAATCGCAGTTGCTCATTCACAGCACAGTTTAGTAATTTGTTCACCAAAAGCATCTGTAACCGCTCTCGCCAGCTCTTTATGGGGTTACTTGTGCATTCAGCCTCAGGGTCTAGCTGAGTCTTAATGTTAAGACATACAGTATGATCTGATTTTAGAAGAGCTTAGTATCTAAGAAAATTATCTGAAGTCTGAATGCAGCTATTACAGAGCATCTCTCCCCATGACAGCTGCCTCTGCAGATTTCAAAATGTTACCAGGAGAAGCACTGGCCCCATTTTACAGATGCCTGTTAGTGACTGAGATGGCTAAAGTACTTTCACAAGCAAAAAAAGATGTGTTCAACAAAGGGCAATAAAACTGCTCAGCATTAAGTATGTAAAGATTTTTCTTTAGCAGTAAAGTCAATTTGTGACATTTTGCTATCAGTCTTGAATGCAGGCATGCCTAAACACATACACCTGTGTCTCTTTAGTCATCACTTGTTATTTTTTTATAGTCTTTTCTAAGTACCATGTAACTATAAGCAAAAATGTATGCATTATTTTCAGCATTAGCATCTTTGTTCCATGGATTTCTGTTTGTGTGTGCGTGTGTGTGTGTGTACATATATATATATATATATATATATATATATTATTCAGCACTTTCTTTTTTTATTCATGCATACCTTTTCACACATGCAAGTGCACCCTGAGATGTTATGATCTCCCTGGTCTATCAATCTATAGCTACATAAATGTTTCTTTAAGTAAATAAATTTCACCCCATTTTACTTTAAAATGTAATTTTTTTCAAATTCACTTTTACTGCTAAATATAGCACATAGCAACCTATCCATAAATGAACACCTTGAGAATGGAAAATGGTAAGCCAGAGATATTATTAGTAATAAAAAACCTTCATCCTTTAGCTGCAACAAACTCCATGCATATCTTTGTTTTGAATGTCAGTTGAGACCCTGTCCCAAGCAGGCCTCTTTTTCAGCTGTAGTAAAATACCTAACGGAGCAGAAGTTGGGTACAGGAGCGGTCCTCCGACAAGCAGCGATCCAGCGAGTTTTCGTGCGGTGCAGGGACAATCGTCCCAGTTGAAACCATGAACTGTGGCTTTCCAGGACTAAAAGTCCGCTCTGCAACATGAGCGACAGGAGCAGGCGCTGCTGCCGGGAGCTGCGTTTTGGGTGCTCCCCACCAACCAGCCGCAGAGGCAGCCGCCCCGAAGCTTCACAAAATTCTTTCTGAGGTTGGCAGGTTCTTTGCCTGAGAAAGGTTTGATCTGGCTTGTTATGGGGTGCAATGAAAGATCGGTTTGCTTTTCACTGCAGCAATTCCAGCAAAGGAACTGATGAGCTCGGCAGATGGCTAAATGCCTTGTTGAACCAGAGCCATATCAGATCCCCGCACATGGGGAAATAACTCGGAGAATGATGACGAAAAGCCCAAGGATGCAGACTTCTGAAAAGCGAAGTGGTAGATCTGCACGGCAAGCAGCAGAGCAGGGATGTAGTGAGTGGCATCACCCCACCAAGTGAGTGGTAGGGACCAGCCACCACTGCCAGTTCAGGATGCCGCACAGTCCTGTCCACGGTCCCCTTCACATGGCCTTGCCTCAAGCCTCGTGCTCCCTAACAGAGGCAACTCCTTACTCAGGCCTTACAAACCTCTATCCTAAATGCTGTGATCACAACAGATTTATCTTCGCAGTGGTGATGGGATGTAGCACGGAGCTACCCGTGAGCTGTGCCGAGTATACAATGTACAAAGCTGCCTGTCTTTCAGACTTGCTTGGATCCTAGCAGTAAGAGAATTAAAAATAATTTTTGGACAACATGATCTCTATTTTGAAGGTCACAAGCAGAAGACCTTCCTGAAAGCTAGATAAAATGTTCTCAGCTCACACTGATTAATTTCTATATGAAAAATTCCATTTTTGACCAAAGAGTGTAATAAAATGTATCACTAAAATCTTGAAAATGAGCATCAGTTGTTGAAAAAAAATCCCACAAATTTGAAATACCTTGCTTCCCATGATATATTAATTAAGTTTTTTTTTATATGATGGTCCAAATTCTTAGGCATTTGTTGGACAATTCTGAGACTAGTTCTTTGTCCTATTGCACTTGCTATCCAATATTGGATATACACAACTAATGAGCAAGTGGTAAGACTGGGAGAAAGGGAAGTTGCTGTGAAAACACGTGTTTGGCCTCGTTTGACTGTGAGGAGCTTTTCAAGTGCAGATTTATTCCAGATAGGGACTAATATGAGAGCCATCTTACCTGATGGCTCTGAACCTACCCCCATTTCTCTCCTTCTTTACATAGTGGAGATGCTGGGAGAAGGCTCACAACCCACTTTTTCTCTAAGCCTCCTCTGTTGGAAACAGGATATTAAATGCTCCGCAATAAAGCAGATTCTGCTTGTTGTTCAGTAACCTTGTAGCCTTCAGCCCTGTTCTAAAATCTTGCAGGAGCCGCGTTCCCAAGCAGGCATCAATGATTTGTGTCAGAGAGGAAGAAGGATATTAAAGATACACCAGAGGAAACAAGAAAAGAGAAGCTAACCTTGGAGTAGCCAAATGGATAGAGACCCACCAGTTCAACTCCTAGCCCTCGTTACTTGTTCCTTTCCATTGCTGAATTTAACCTTCTTTACATAATTCTTGCCAGCCCCTGCTCTGGCGCTGCAGGCTGGCTTTTTAACTTGATTAGTGGCTTTCATTCACTGTCTCTACTGGGAGGGGAGTTGAGGTTGGGGAGGGAGATAAGGCAGCTGGGGAAATAATGTTGCTTTTCCATCTGGGCTCCAGCAGGACTTTCTGGATAAAACATATCAATCATGGAAAAAGGTTTATCAGCACTGCAAGAGCTGAGGAAAGCATATGTTTTCTTCCCACCTTTGTTATTAGTCCACCCTCTCGCTTCAGGACTGTGTCCTCATTAGCAGCAGCCTCTTCGTAATGCCCAAGAGGAGCTCTGCCGCTGGCCGCCGTGGGGAAGGAGGTGTCGGGCAGGTGGCAGTGAGAGGCTGTGTGTGTGCTGAGCAGCCTGAAATGCCCCAAAAGCAGACCTGCTTTTGAGGTGCCTGACGCAGCTGCCTGGCAGGACGGGAGAGCAGAGGCGGAGGGAAGCGGGGTGGGGCCTGATAGCTGCTGCGGGCTGCTCCAGTTGCAGCACTGCAAGTGATGAAATGAGCACGTGTTGAGCTTCTTCTCTGGAGTACACAACTCATTGGTAAGCCTTCAGAGATTTTTAACTGTTCACAAATTCTGGGTGAGAAGAATAACCCCACTTTTCTGAATGCAGCAGATCATCAGGGTGAGAACAGGTTGGGCTAGAGGACGTTGCAGCCCTGATGCCTTACTGCAAAGAGAGCGAGAGAGGAACAACTGAGAGACTGCAAGTCCAACCTGGCAGAAGGAAAAGGTCCAAGCCCTCATAGCACACTGAGTGCTCACAGAGGATGGCAGTGACAACCTTGAGCTGTGACGCTTTCACACAGGCTCTAGGGGACTGTCATGGTGCAGGGGGGTAAAGGACAGAATCTGATCCCTGTTGCTGCAGTGTAAATCTAGAGTAGCCCATTTAACCCAAGCTATTCTTGTGTCACGCTGAAGAACGAATGGGAGCACATCAATCCTCCACGTGCAGTGGCCCTTCCTGCTCACCATTGGATCTGCTGCGATAAATCTTCCCGCACACCTGCACATGCAGAGCCGTTTGCCAGCCCCATTGCTGCTAAAGAGCCACCTGAGACCCCTCGTGTGACGGCTGCTTATTCTGCTGTTGGAAACAAAGAGCATGTTTCACCTTGCCTTTTAATTTTGATCTGGAATGACTACTCATTCTCATGTATCACTGTAAAATCGATCTGGAATGTGAAATTCACTCCAAGTAAATAATGAGCATCCAAATTAGTCCAAGTGTAATAGAAGAAGCATTAACTAATTCCAAACATTCGCATTCTCCTGGCCCTAGTGGAAGGCTGAGAGAGATGCTTAGTGCTTTTAAATCACTCCACTGTGCTCTCTTATTAAATGCCACAGTTTTCAGCCCCATATCGCATTATTACCATTGTTGTCCTTTAGGGGTTGATGTTAATGATGACTGCAAGAGCTTAATGAGTGTGTGTGTCTTGAATAAGCTCTTCATACACCTTATAAAATAATTACTCACATTTTATTGAAAACTCCACAGGGCCAAGCTCACAAAAGCAGTCAAGGGTGCCAATTTAATATGATACGGTACACTGCTTTACTCAAATAAGGCCTGATCCTACAGAAGTTCACCTTCATCACTACAAAGGACAGTAGAATCGCACCTACAGCCACTGAGCACGAGGCTGCCAAATAGTCTCAATCCTGAGATGCTGAGCAACAGCAATCGAATTTGAGGATCACAAAACATCCTCTTGGACTGGAAGTGATCTTGTATGGCAAGAGAAATAAATAGGATTTGAGTTCTAACAGCACAAAGACACCTGATGATCTCTGATGATAAGTAACTTGTCAATAGCTTGTTAAACATTCTTCAAATAGTGCTTAAAACTAGTAAGCGCCTTTTTCCTGTCTTGTTCCCATCCAGCACAGATCAAAACTGTTGACCTATTACAAAAGGAATGAAAGATATTCACAAGAGAATGACTTGTGGTGTCTTTTGGGATGCAATGTGGTTTCTGCCTTTCACAGCGCACAGCAGCAGCTTGTCCCTCTTGTATGGGCTATAGAAAGGTCTTAAACAGGTACGAATGACAAACAAAGCGCCTATTGGTGTGTGATGGGATCAGTTTCTCATCATGGGAGCATTTTGTGTTTCTGTGAGGAAAACGGGCGCATGATTCGCAGTAAGTGCTTGGCTTTTCATATAGTTGGTTGGAAAATTAAAATTTGGAAATTTGTTTCTCATCTTTAAGCAAAAAGCTTTCTCATCTATCACTGAGGAAATATTCTTTAAGTCTGAACAAAATAAAAGGAGGAAGTCCAAATGAAATGCTCCCATAACATGCTTCAACTGTTATGAAACATCATTTTCTGGATGAAATAAAAACCCTTGTGAAAATATTTTCAGCCAGTGCCAGTTTTTAATTATTATTATTTATATTGCAGAAATACTCAAGGATCTCATCATTTCAAAATATACCCTTCAACCGAACGTGTCTCTTTTAGTAATGGGCATATGAAAACTCCTTTCAAAACATTTACTGAACATGTGCAAGAAATATGCATCAGAATCCCCAGGGACCAATGTGTCAGCGAAGCTCTTTTTTGCCTTTTTCTCTGTGTCTCTCTCCCAAGTCAAAGCAGGAGTTTTGCAGTTACTGATGAGATCTGAGCTGCAGTAGACTGGACCAAACCAACCAAGGAAACCAGCAGAACCCAGATCCCAAACTCTTTTGTGGGAAAAATTCCAAATTTTGTGTTAGCACAAAGTCAATGTTAAAAATCATGGAAAGGATGGGGGAAAAAAGGAAGATGAAAGAAAGCCTGGGATACTTTTTTCTCTGCCTTATGGTTTCTGAGCCTTTATAGTACACCAGTGTCATGTTTTCCATTTTTTTTCTTTGCAACCGTGGAGGTTAAGAATATGTTTTTAAATAAGAGTTACATATTTGCTTGCTGAAATTAGACTTCCAAAACATCAAATATTGAGATAGTCCCAGTAAAAAAGAGACACTGGCAGTACTGCCCTCGCTCCATGAGAAGAGAGCTTTCACAGAGAGGAAGTTTGAGTCTGCAAAGGTCTCATTTTGATGGCATGGCAAGTGTGTCCAGCCACTAGCTTTTTCTATGGACTGGAGCTAACACATTTTTCTGTGGCAGAGCACACCAAAATGTCCTCTTCTTGATGCCAATAAGCAAAAGTTAACAGCTTTAGATGGACTTCCTACAAGAGACAAGGTGTGCAACCATGTGTGTGTGCAAGTACTTTTATCTGGTGACCAGTTTGTGGAGTGGCATATGTATGAATAATCAGCAATTTCCCATTATTTCTACTACATTTCCAGGCTCTCGTCCATGGCTACTCATACCCCCACCCAACCACAGCCTCTGGGCCCTCAGTTATGGAACAGCCCCCAAGCAATTGTTTAAGCACTTGGCAAAAGATCATGGTTGGATGAGGGGCAGGTGAGAGGAGGAACCTCCCAGAATGAGTCAGCATCAAGGAGAACAGAAATGGTCTCAGTCCACGGAGGAGGTGCTTTAGGAGGTTTCCATCCCTCTTCCTGCAGCATGTTATGGGACGTCCACAATCAACGCAAGCTCCTGCCCAGCCCTGGTGCTGCAGTTGTTGATCAGAGGAATCTGCTCCTGCTGAGAAAGAAATGTCTAGCAGGAACCGCAGCTTAGTTAGTTACATGTTTTTGCTCCAAGCAATTACTGGTTGTGCCTACAAAGTAAAATAAACAGCCCTAGTAGAGCAACTAGCAAGAAGTTAAGATGGTGAAGAAAATGCCTGCTGAGGAAAAAATGAGATGTTCAAGTAAAGTTAGGTGCACTCATCTCCCACGTTTCACCCTTACTACTCTAGTTTACAACAGGGAGACAAAACGAACCATGGGAGGGAAGGAAGATGGTGCTGAGGACGCCACCCCTCTGCACAAACGGCGGCTGCACCCACGGACATCTGTCACGGGCAGCCGCACTTGGACCACCAAGGTAGTGCTTGGCATGCCTGCAGCTCAAAGGTCTGAACGCTGACCTCTGACACCAACATCTCCTAGTGTGGTCACTGGCCTTGTGTGTATTCAAAGTCAGGGGCAGGGGTGACACTCAGGTGTCTGTCTACAGCTTCTAATCAGGAACCCTATGAGTTTACCTAGAAACCTTTCATTAGGCAGGTGCAGGGTAAATGCTCAGTGTAATCCAGTATAACACAATCATCATCACGTTTTGATTCCCCTGCCCATCACCTTCCGTTTTTAATCTTCAAAGACCCCTTGATGAAACAGCTGCTTAGACTTAATTAAACAACAGCATTATATAAACACGTTCTTTTGTTTTGCTAGCTGAACAGGGTATTTTTCTTCAAAAGCTTTTCTGCCAAAGCTGGCCTTGCTGCCCCTTGACTTGTCTTTACTCCAATTACCACTCCAGTTTAGCTGATTAATTTGTAGCCACTGGCAAACATGCACAGTTGGCAGGACATCATTCCATTTCAGTGACAAGCACTATAAAAAGATCATTATTTTCATTAGCATAAATAACTGCATGTTGATAGAACTCTAGTTTCTGAAAATAGGTTAAAGTCTTAACTGTCTTTATTCATTACCCAGATATAATTAGAAGTAAAATTATCACATAAGTGAACAATAAGCTATCAATGTATAATGCTTAACAATTGAATGTAGTCCAGTAACTGTCTAGAAAGATTTTTTTTTCTTACAATAAACCATTCAGTAAATGTCTGCATAGATGCACACTAATTTTTGACACAAACACATACATATTTGACGGTATATAAAAACATTGATTGGAAAAAGAATCACATAGTAAATAGAAAGGTGTTTTCTATTGCATTACTGGCTTTTTCGTAGGGCATAAGGATATTATTTTTCCAGTCACTGGCCCCGATTGAATGCTTTGAAAGCTTCTCTGCCCCCAGCTGAATTTTTTCTAGCCTTCTGGTGAAGAACATTTGTAACAGTTTTTCCCTCACAGGGTTTTAAGAGTTAATATTGCATAACATGGTCCTTTGGGACTAAAGGTTTGGTTTTCTCTTTCACTCTCTTTCCTCTGCCATGCTGACTCCACATTCTTGGTGGCAGGTTTGTATTAGCTCAGAAGTGCAACACCTGAGTCAAGCTGGGTTTGTGGCTGTAGCACTATCTGTAGTTGCAGAGCAATTTCCCCCAGTGGGACCCTGCTCTGTGATGATACCTCTTACATGCCAAGGCAATAACAGTGATAAAAGAAACCAGTCATAATAAAAAACAGTGTTTAAAAGGTAGATGATTCAGGAGATTTAAATCCTGATTTGTAGCTTAGCAGTTCTTCAGATGAAAAAAATATATCAATATCCAGGATGTGACCATGTAGATGTTTGTAACCCACCAACCTAAAGAGAAAGTCCGAAATGAGGTTTCTGCTTTCAGCTCTTATCAAGTGCTTGGCTCTGTTTCACTCATAAAACTTTGTTAAGTTTACATGTATAGATAGCTTCTGACGCTGCAGCAGAGCCCTGTTCCTGCAGCAATGAGGTTTAGGTTGTCTACAAAGAGCCTTGGAGCAATGTGAGCTTCAGACACTAAACTGCCTCTGTTCAGGCATCAGTGAAGAACAACCCTTGAAAGACACCGTTATCTTTTTTTACTTCATTGACTAGTCATAACAAGTTGTTGTGGTGAAATAAAGTTTTCCTTTATATTATTAATGAAAAAAAAAAAAGAAAAGAGAAATTGCTTCTGCACGATGGAAAAAAAGAGAGAAGCTGCCTTTACTTTTCTGCCATCAGGAAGCCTTGCCATTGCTTTGAAACCTTGCCCAGAACATTTTGGTGTCCAACTTGTATCTCCATTTATAAGCCAGAAGATGACTTTGAAATTTAGCTGTTTGTATAACAGAGACCAGCCCAGGGCAATAAACGTGAGAGCAAAGGATTGCCTCGGTATTGAACAGTCTCCAGGAAGGAAGGCGGAGGAGCGCAAGGTGGAAGTGGCTATGCGATCCGGACGCCAGCAAACCTCTGCCACCCACAGGCTGCGCCCGGGTCCCCGCGGCAGTGGCCGCAGCCACCCCGACTGCCGGCAGAGCCCGGCCGCTGCCCCGGGCTGCTGCGCTCCCGGGACTGGTGGGGACGTGCGACGAGCGCCGCCGGGCCCGTCGTTTGTCAGAGCTCAGCAACTCGGTAAAACAGAAATGCCTTGCGAAATGCTGCGTAATTTTGTCTGACATTTCACACCCAGGGCGGGCTGCGGGGAGAGGGGGGTGGAAGGTCTGACACCGCTGGCAGACGTCCTGTTTGCAAATGGGATGATATGATGGGATGATAAAAGGGCTTTTTCCTTCTGAAACCACTCTTTTGAGGCGCTTGCATCACAACAAATGATACAGCTCAACAAACTTAGAAAAATGCACTGAAACATGCTTTATTTTATCAAAAAAGAAAAAAAAAACGGATTTTTGCGGGGGTTTCTGGGACTTAGAACGAATGCCCCAAATTAAAGCACACAAGCAACAGAGCCCGTCTCTGCATGCCGCAAGTCCTGCGGCGGCAGCGCCTCAGCCGAAGCGCCAGGTGAGACAGCGGTGTCCTGGCTTCGCCTTCACTTTGTGCCGGTGGACAGGCTGCTAAAGAGGCAGCAGAAGTCCCTCCTCAGCCGTGAGCTGGGGCACCGCCGCCCTGTGTCCTGCAGCACGTGAGTGAGTCCAGCTGAGACCCAAGTCTGGGAAGAGCCTTTCGGCAGCAGTGATTTAGTAAGCCGCAATATTTACTGCTTATAGGAGGCACCAGAGCTGCAGCAATATTGTAGCTACCTACTGCAGGAGAGAAGAGGAGGTTTAAGGATTATTTGTAGTAGACAACAACCTGCAGAGAGGAGCAAAGAAAATTCATTCTATTTTTTTAATTACTGCAGAATGTCTTTGGGGGTCCCTGCAAATAAAAAACATTTTGGACCCACCTACCTGCTGCTGAACCAGGAAGCATGAACGGAACGAACAAATCAACAGAAGTCAGGCATTAAGGCAGAGTGAGAACTTGTCTATTCCATGAGTAGGGAAAACTGGAAAATTGGACATTTAAGATGCACGCTAAACTGTGGCATTTTAGAAATGGCTATTGTAGCTCCTGGGTTGCAGCATGCCAGGGCCTGGCTGCGTGGAAGCCCCAGCCCAGCACGGAAAAGGCCCTGGCAACCTTTAGGGGAGCGCTGCTTTTGCAATGGCAGCAGACTTGCGAATAACGGCTTGCCTGACCTTCGTGATGTAAAAAGGCTCTCTGTATGTTAGACTGAGAGTCGCCTTTGAGTTTTGGCAAACACTAAAATTCATTCAGCTGAAGGAGCAATGGTTTTATAATACCAATTAGCAAAGATTAGCAAAGATAGATAGAAAACATCATCCCACAGTCTCAGTGAATTCAACAACATTTGCTTGGAATAGAAGTTTAATAGAATAGAGAATTAATATGAATAATTTCTTATTAAACTCATTGACTAGTCAATATATCCTCAAAAGCACCTGTCCCAGTCAGAGACAAAAGTCAGTAGCTGCTTTGTTTTTCATCAGTCTAAGGCAAGGTACAATTGGGACTCTGTGGCAAGTGCTCAAACACAAGACAAACATATATGTTACATGAGCCCACACCTGAGATTTTTTTTTCCTTTAATGACTATTTCTGTTACATAATCACTATCATAATAATTACCATAGAAAGCACAATAAAAGCAGTTTTTTCTGCTCCCAGGATTCAGCACTGAGGAACTCATTCCAGTGTCCTATTCCCCTGCTGGGCAGAAAATGCTTGTGTTTGCATTTTCTTCAGCTGCTCCTATGTCAGCTGCCAACAGGGCTAAACCCATGATGGATCAGATTCGCTGCTGCAAGACAGCTCGCTTGGAGCAAAAGCTTCAAAATGCTTTAAGAGGCATCCATGCTACTCTTTAACTATTGCTCTACTGGCTGCCCTCCAACAGCCTTATCTGGCTAATAGAATATTGCAGAAACAAAGTTGTAGAGATAAAAACCAGTGTGCGTGGAGATGGTATTGTAAAAACACTGATTATGGAGAACATATTTTTTATGTAATGCAGGTGACCTGGAATATCTTTCATTCCTGTGTCCATTTCCCTATATGTAATACAGCAGATTTAAACACTTTTTTTAGTCCTTTGAGCATGGATTTCTGAGCTGAAGGATCACAATGAAGTTTTATAGCCCTTTCTTATGAAGTGTGGCATTATTTGATGTGCAAGAGCAACTGCATTAGTCAAGGGCTACGCTTGAATAGTTATCACTCTAAGCCCATGCCCTGGGAGCATTGTATTCAGTTCCCTCATTATTTCCAGCCCTGCAGGTTATACCAAGAGTTGCTATTAGTACATTACAATCATAAAATGAAGGTAGTCTCTTTCTATAAGGGTCAAATTTACTCCTAGAAGCTGGCAAACTTCATGTTGTTGCTCAGAAGGGCTGGCGATGCCCAGGCCCGTGCTTTTAAGCTGCCCAGTTGTTCTGCATGCAGCCTGGCGCTGCCTTCTTAGGGCCAAGACCTAGAAACCACTAAAACATTTGACGAGATCTAACACCACAGCATTCATCCAACCCAGCCACCAGCCCGAGCTCCCATGTCATTCACAAAACTCCAGGGTCTCTGAGGAGCGTTTGGGTCACAGTTATAGCATGTTGCTGTAAAAGAGCAGCATCTCAGGTACACTTGGCACCTGATTAAACTGAAGAACAGCAGTTTTGCAGTGGGTCGCATCCCCGGTTTGTTGAATTCAGTGTGCCTTCCAGGTAGTCTGGATCTTCACAGCACCCCTTTGGGTGTCACTGGGCAGACTGAAGATACTGGAAGAAGACAGAAAGAAAAGAGAAATAATCACGACTTCTTAACCTAAGACTATTATTGCTTGTTCTAGAGGTGAAGGCTCAGACGTCACATGGCGTGACCGCCAGCTGCGTGCGTCAGGCGGAGCGGGGAGACCAGAGGTAGCACCCACTCCTGTGATTTGCCCTGCCTCGAGGCGTTTCTTTAGCTGGAGGAAGGAGAGCCGTAGTGAAGGTGTCGGCACCCACATGTAACGGAGTCAAACTGCTCCTACTGCAGCCCGTGTAAGGGCCACCAACCTCCCAAGCCTGGCTGAAACACTGCTGCTCAACCGACGACCCCCCGGTAGCAAGAAGGTGGACAGACTGCTGCACGTCCTGCTGAAAAAGGCCCAGGTATGGAAGAAACAGCTGAAATAAATGGAAAAAAAAGAAATGTTTTGTCTCTCAGTTCCCTAAAGAAAGCTCTGTGGTAAGGATGAAGGTGCTTTGGCGATCCCAGAAGGAAGAGATGCAATGGCAAGACCACCTTTCCCACCCTGCTTGCCCTCCCCGCGCTCGCCGGGAGCCCTGGAGCCAGCAGCGCTCTCCACCGCTGCCCGAAAGCAGCCCCCACCCTGTGCAAGAAGAGGTTCCTGAGGGACTGGTGCGGAGAGCGGACAGGGTCACGGCACCATGCACACCCTGCTCCTGTCCAGAGTGGACAATTTTTAGTTATCAAAATACCCAGGCCACGCTAAAGTAATGGATATGCCTCTCACTGCAGCAAAAGGAACAAAGCACTGTAAATACAAAATATTTTCCAGGAGAAAAATTTCCTTGACCCCAATACTGTGGGCATAACAACAAACAAGATATACCTCCAGGGGACCTAAAAAATAATTAAATTTAAAAAAAACAAGGTCACCATCCTTGTCGGAGCCACGTGCTCGCCTGGCAGAGCTTTTTCGGCGCGCTGTAGCACACACACATTGCACTTCCACATGGTGTCTTCCATTCTTTAGGTATTTTTTGCAAAAGCAGTGAGATCACTTTTGTTAAATACATATTTAAGAGAGTGTCTCACATCTGATCAGCATTAATCACTGGAATGAAACCCATCATTGTAATGCTATAACGTATCTAGATGGTGGCGCTTTTGCTTCAGCGGCAGTGGGAAGAGCCATATTTGGATGTGTTAGTTTTCTATATTCAACAGTACTCTGAAGCCTCATTACTGTAGGTGGCACCTTTCCCTACAAATAATCCCTGTGCTTACCTTAATGACAACCGTAACCAACACTACGAACAGAGCAACATCAAGACTGCATCTCAGAGCGTTTCTTGATAATCTTAAATGATAGCAGTGGTTCAGCCATATATCAGAAAAGAATTTAATCAAATATTTGCTTCAATACTTTCTGAGGAAGGGCCAGCCCTCAAGAAAGCTCAGATCTGTGGCATGAATTCCTAAAAGGCAACAACAATCTGCTCCGACCCTGCCTTCCCCAACAAAACTCACAGAAGTGTATCAAAAAGAGACAAGACTCCAAAACACTCAACTGCACATACTTTTTTTTTCCGGAGGCAAAGAGTAAAAAAAAAAAAAAAGATAGGTGCTAGCCACATCATTACTTTAAGTAGTAATACTGTGGTGTGAGGCATAGTATAAGAACTTAAATAAAACATCAGGTTTACATAGTGTGCGTGTATATATATATTTATAGATTTCTATCTAAAATATATATACATGCTATGAACACGTCTAGTATACATAAAGACAATCAATGGAGATATATGCTCAGTTTTTGTTGTCATGTTTCGGATTTGGTAAAGGTTCATATTCAGGGCACAGTCACAACAATTTCAAAAGGTTAAGGAAAGGCTACTAATTTTTTGCACTCTCTGAGCTATTGTTAAATTGCCAAATAGGCCGATAGATATTATTTATGGCCTGCAGCCATCTATATCTCCTGCTGATGCGCTTGTAACTCTCTGTAATGCATACCGTTTATGTTGAGTGTATTTCTAACCTCTAGCAATCAAGTATTAACCCAAATAGCGTATGTGTGCATGGAACCTCGATGTAAACGCAGTCCTTTCCGTGCCGGCTGTAAAGCCTGGGCCCCGGGAAAGCTGTTCTGAGGAGCAGCATCCCCACGCTGGTGCCAGGAGCGCCGGCAGCAAGCAGCGAATGGAGCGTTTGCACCTCCAGCACGGCTGCGGCTGGACGAAGCGACGGTGGTGCCGGAGGAGCTCCGGCAGCGCGGGCAGAGGCGCAGCCCGCCGGCAGCGCCGCACACCGCCCCGCGCGCGGGCGGATGATGTACGAGCGCTCGCTCGCGCTCGCCAGGCAGCACTGGAGCACTAACTTGTTGCCATGGCAACCCTGAAAAAGAATTACAGCTTTAAAATTGACTGAATGGTAGCCCCATGAAAAAGTAAAGGGCAGACCATATCTTTCTAAAATATGATTTAGTACTAAGTCACCTGAACAGTATTAGCTAAAAGGATTTCAGCACTAGACTTGGGAAGTAAGTGACCCATTTGGGATATGGAGAGTTAGCTTTGCCTAATGGTGTGCTTAGATCTGGAGGGCCTAGCGGACACGCCGTAGAGTACAGCATAAAAGAAGGGGAAAAAACCTTTCCGCCTGAAATCTCTTATCAGAAAAACAAGAAATTATTGAGGTGAAGGGAAGGGGAATAGCCTAATAGATAACTGGCACTTTTGTAAAGAAACACAGTAACACAGATTCCGAGTGCCTAGTACTAGGGAAGAGAAAAGAAACGTGGTAGAAATCAACCCCTCCTTGGGGTGAATAAAGGAAAGCTTCTATATTTAGACTGAAAACATGTCCGGGTGTTAGACAAGGAGACTAGCATCTGCTTCTAGCATGATACGTTATTCTGCCCTACGAAAGCTACTCAAATCCAATCCTGAAGTCCCTGGACAGCATTTCAGGAAGTTTTTTGGCATGAAAATCTCCCACTAACTTCAGCAAGACTTGAGAAAAACTTGGAGGCTTTGGTCTATGCCAGCCTTTTAGGTGAAGTTCTTTGCTGTCTGGGGGCTGGAGAGAAGGGAGGAAATGTAATTTGTACATGCAAGGTGACAGTCTTTTAAATGCCAATACTTAAACAGGAAAAATCATATTTTTTATGGGAGACACATTTGGGAAAGCGGAAAACTAAATTTATTTGCAGACAACTGCAAACAAGCAAACAAAAAAACCCCCGCGACACCTGCAAAATGCCCTGTACATTAGTTAGTTAGAGACTTAGCACCACCCCACCTTTTGAAAAGTGTAGTCATGCCAGATGTAGAGGGGCAGATCTGTAGCTGTTATAAACGGACAGCAGGGTTAGGCACATGGACAGCTGAGGATCTGGACATGAAAAATCCATTGTCTTTTACATAAGTCAGTATTTTACCAAGAAATATGGCCAATACACTATTGGGGACAGCGTAATAGCATGCAAAATAGACTTCCACTGAGTGGCAGGGTCCCATCAGCTTCTGCTGGAATCTGCTGGTTACCCTGTGAGTTTTGCTGGAAGTCTGGTGCTCCTGCTCTCTTCCAACAGATCACAAAAAAAAGCTGTTGATAAAATCCCATTGAAAAGTCTTGTTTAAAAAACAAATGTAAGCAGTGACCTCAGTTTCCAGAAACAGCCACAAGAAGGTTTTATTTCTGTGTTTGGGTGAACAAGGGCTTCAATCTACTGGCAGGTTTTCTCCAGCAGAAGCCTGCACAGGTACTGTTTTCACAAAACCCACTACTTTTGAGTCTTAGCAAAACAGGTGTCCTGATTCTCAGGAATGATCAACGTTGTTAATCCCTTATGCTGGGTTTTTCAAAAGTATCTCAGATGAAAGCCTCAGTGAAAGAAAAATGCATTCTCAGGCACGCTGGCCATTGCTGTCGGTGGGCCTGAATGCTGGCAACGAGCAACAGGGAAGTCAGAGGCCGCCGCCAGGTCCCCTGTGTACAGGCTCCCTTTGCCCTCTTCTGGGAACACTCACTTAAAATATCACATTAAGGTATAGATAGAAACAAATCACAAGTGTGCTTAATAACGTATAAAATAGCTTAGTAAAATTGTCATGAAAATTTAAAACCTTGGGCAAAAAATCTACACCTCTGCCATTTATACTGATGACAATGATAATGAAAAAAATAATGATGTTTTAACTCACCCATCAAAAAAATTTATTCACCTTGAGAGAGTAGAACTATGCAAGGCTAGTAGAAAGATATACTTACCCTGAATTTATAAAAACTGCTCCTCAGATAAAGAAATACAGAATGATAAGTTGCCTCATTTACATTCATTCAGCCACCTTTAGCCATTTTTTTAGCCAAGTGGATGCAAATTCATTGAGGTCATTAGAGCTTATAAGAGAGAGAAGCCCTAAACCTGAGCCTGGCTTCGCTGTCCATATAGACTTGTCCATACATCTGAGGCAACGACAAGTCCTTGTGTGCCCCAGCTGTCAGAGAGGACCTACAGCACTGCAGGCAACTGCTAAGGCAGCCATCCGGTTACAGTGTCACTTAATGAGTCAGGACCACTTACTCTTTCTGCTTAAAGAAGAAAGTGAACAATTTTTCCTTACTTTGTTAGCTAGGTGGCAGATGAAAAAATAGAAATTAGGTTAAAAATTATTAAGCTGAAAAGACAATTCCAAGACGCCTGTTTCTAGCTGGTTGCTCTCCAGAGGATTTCCATATCCTGAACTAGAGCTTTGCCATCAGTGATGTCTAAAAACAAAACAGAAAAGAATTAAGTTGTTTACTCTTGAAACCAGAGGCCAAAAGACACAGAAGTCACAAAGGTAGGACAATAAGGGTTACAACAAGGAGATGATGCAATTTCACAGTGTAGATGCTTCCCTATCATCGGTATGGTTCCTTATCACATGAGAGCCCCAAGTTGGTTGGCTTTGGTCAGAGCAGTTGGTCAGAGCAGACATGATATTTAAAGCAGGACATAAAGAAGAAAGAATGGGTTCTTAAACATTAGTTTGAAGAAGGTCCTTCTTATTTATAGGGAAGTCACGAGACATTTGCAGTCAGAGCAGACAAATGGGCATTCACCCTTAGATATACTGAAGGCAGTGGCGCAATGAGAAGGACAGAGGGTGGTTTGATCTGTGAATGGCTTTGCTTTGTGGACAAGCCCACAGCAGGGAAATGAGGGTATATGAGAGAGAGAGAGAGAGAGAGAGAGAGAGAGAGAGAGAGAGAGAGGACACCTGTGTGGGTTGCTGTGGTGCAAGAAGTGTTCCTCCAAGGGTTTACACCACATCGTCCCCAGCTGGAGATAAATGAAAATTAAGCTGTTCTTACATGACACCGTTCAGCATTAGCCCACTGACCTCAGTAGGAGATCAAGAGTGTTTTAGTATAAATAGACATGCACATTTAGCATTAAGCCAGCATTGAGTCTAAATTCCAGCTTTTTGTCATGTGGGAAATGGTACGGCCAATGTGTGCAATCTGCCATTGTAAAGAGTCGAATCCCACCAACGAACTGCAACACGCAGAGCCCAGACCTGCTAAGTGACTATGATTGAATCTATTATAAATTAGTTTGGAAGTGTGGGGGATTTTAAGGCAGAAGAACTGAACAGAGCAGAGTTAATTGGGCCTGCCCTCTTAGCCCCATGCCCCGTTGTCCCAGCTAAGCAGCTCTCCCAGCAAAGGAAGAAGGCAATTTGGGGAAGAAAGCCAAAAAGTCTGACAGTAACTTAAGCGAAATAAAACAGCCAAATTCTCTGCTCCGTTGACTTCAATGGGGTTAGGTCTGCAGCGAGTTTGAACCAATTGCCACAACGAATGCAAATACAAGAATAAGCCTGATGTGCACAATCCCTGCTCGCCAGCCTGCACCCAGCCACGAAACTGCCCAGCACCTCCTGGCATCTACACCCATGACAGCCGGGGTTGCACCCTGGCCATGCAGGAGATTCCACTGAGATTTCACTTATTACAGATAATTTTTACTAATCTCAAGGAAGCCCTGGTGTGTGACAAGCACAGTAACGCTGAGCTCTCCTAGGTCGGCACAGCAGGAAAACATCAGGCATTTAGGGAATTTTACTATCAAGAAGAGAGGTGTGAATGGCCTCCCACGTCCCTCAGGACAGGAATTTGCGCAGCCCGAGGTGCTTTGCCTCACTGCACCCGAGCTACAGCTCCCGGGTATGAGCTGGCCAGCAGAGCTTTTAAAGCAGCTTACGGATGACAACGCAGGAAGCCAAGGTAAATTTGCGGGGTTGATGAGTGTGAAAGACCTCACGCCGTTAGAGACTAGTTGAGCACTCTTAGAAGCGATTCACTTGGGTGCAATAAGCACAGTTCCTCATTATAGCACACTTCAGAGTAAAACTTCACAATCCCTGGCAACTTCTGTATCTTAAAAGGCTGGATTTGGAAAGTTCCCACCGTTCAAACACCTTGTATATCCAGGAGACCGTCCTTGCTCGGCTGACTCATCCCAGGGGAGACCTTAGTGAGCCTGCACCCCGCTGCTCCTGGCTCTCGGAGGATGGCCAGCGACCCCCCCGGGCCCGCTGAGAGCCGGGCCAGCCCGCAGTGTCCTGGCCTGCAGAGACGCCCAACCGCGGCTCGCCTGGGCCTTGCGTTTGCTCGCTGGGCACCGATAACGGGAACCGGAGTGTTCCTGCCACGGGGGACTGGTGCCGTCTGATGCAGGCACGGCACTTAGGAGCCAAAATATCGATGGACGATGCTAGAATTCTTCATTTTTCAGCAGCAGTTCATCCTGCACTAATTAGTACAAATGCCGGGGGGGGGGGGGCAGAGTTTAAACACTACAGTGACAGATGCATTTTATAGAGTTTAATGATTCATTCTGAGGCACAATCATCTTTTCAAATCCTTACGAGGAGTCACTGTTCAAGGAAATATGTGTTTTCAGGGTTGTACTCATCCCAGACCTGATCCAAAAACCTTCCGAAGTTAATGGAAAGACTTAATTAGCTTTTGATGTGGGACGTAGTTGACATGTTAAAAAATAAATCCAATTACATCCCTAGTTACATAGATATTTATATGTGAATACAAATATGTGAGGCATATTGTAAGGTGGACATGATGTAGTTTTGAACACAGTCGCCTTCTCTAATAGTTAAGAGGCCTTGGTTAGTTTTCTACTTAGAGTAAAGCAAGATTTCCAAACACCAATTCACGATTTTGGCTGCCCTGTCCACCCTGCGAGACATCTCAGTAGCTGGTGAGCAGTGTTGAACACCCATCATCTCCTGCATGCTGGGATATTGCTAGTCTTCCTGTTGACTTTTCAAATTTTTGAAAATTTTAGCCATATTACTGCAATCTGGTAAGCTTTTTACCTCTGCTTTATATGAGGTTCTTGTAGATGCTAGCAAAACAGCTTTTAAGACAGAAAAACATCAGAATACAGCTGCTCTGTAGACTCTATCAATCAAACAGAGGTTTCAGAGCAGGATCTGCTTCTGTCCAGGCCAGGCATCGTCTCTTTCTTTGCCTTTACAGCACTCTGTAGGACTTTTGCATGAGATATAGATACTAAAAAGGCCGTGGTCCAGCTCGTTTGCACAAATCACAGCATAGGTGAAGTCTTACACGTTGGTGTCTCAAACACCGCTAGGCCTGTATATCAGAGCACTTAGAAAAGAAAAGAAAATGTAGCCAACTCTTTACTGTAAGTGACATCAATATAGTCTCTTTCATTTGATTCCTTATTAATAGCTGTGCTTAGATGGTGCCAGCCCCCAAATCCGCTTAGCGCAGCTTGCTCGCTCTGAGGACAGCAAGCGAGAGATGGACAGAAGGGGTAGCAAGGGCTGGAGATGGAGGGAATGGCGTGCCACCACCTAACTCTCCTCCCAATTCCCAGCAGCTGGCCAAGGACTGACGGGGCCGTTCCAGGCCAGCAACCATCCCCCCAAGCAAGCAGCCGTCCAAACGCCACCTCCAGAGCCTGTCGTGTTTCCCGGCAGCAGCTGGGCCTGGAACAACCTTTGGCAAACGCAATGCGGTGTGCGTACGCCGGTCTTCCCTCCAACCTCGTCTGCAGCGATAATTAATGAAGCTGACAAGCACCAGACGCTCTCTCGTTGCATCGCCTTTGAACGCTTTGCCACACGGAGGGTGCAGCGCTGCCTGAACACCTCGCACACCACCGTGGCGGATAGTTAGACAGATTTGTCACCATGAGCTAGCATGATTTTGCAGTAATCATTAATCTGCTCTCTAGTGTTTAATTGCTCTTCTCTGCCGCTGCGGAGAAAAGGAGCAGTTCATTAGGCAGGAGCCGTCGACGGGCAGCGTGTCTCCCTCTAACGCCGGTCGAGAGCCGCAGGTGTCAGGCCCTGAGCCCTCCCCGGCTGGCTGCAGGCGTCTGTGATGCACGGACGGGTTTACACCGCGGATCGGGCCAGCTCTGGGGTCCCCGCCGCGGCGTCCTCCCCGTCGCGCGGTGCAGCGGCGCTCCCACGGCCGTGGCGCAAGCGTGGTTATTGCAGTAACACCCACGTGTCTCCCTGAGGCTCTCGGGCGTTACTTTATCCCCCATAAACCATTTTGGTTTATGGCAAAAAACACAACGAGGGGCTGGTCAATGCACGTGGCTGCCAGCTCGCCTTCTTCCCGCTAAGGAGGTGAGGTACGCGCCTGCCAAAAGCGACGAGGCCATACACACAGATACGGCTCAGCCGTCAGACGGGAAGAACCAGCCGCTTCCCGGTGAGCGATGCGAGTACAGTGCTCCTGCCACAGAAGGAGCAGAGAAATGTAATATCTACATAACCGAGTTTTCTCTTCTCCGTGCTCCAAATGACACCTTTTGCTCAGAGGCCCCTAGGCACAAAGAATCAGGGTAGCTGAGATGATGTATAAAATAATATGTTTAGTTTTGGGGTAATAATATGTCTTTCAAATGAGAATGGCCCTATTGCTGCAAGCTGCAAAGAAGCAGGCAGTGCACTTTTTAAAGCCCAAATAGGCATTTTATGATGCAAAGGATAAATCTGTCAGTAAAGATACTCATAAGTCAAGTAAATACAGCTGTTCTGTTCTACGAAGAGCTAGATATTACCACTGTGGGGAAAATTCTGCCCTCTGTTAAAAGGGAGCAAAGAAAAGAGGGGAAAAAAAAAGAGGGAAAAGAGATGGGGAGGTTGCAGCGCCGAGCTGCGGCACGGCGCGGGGAGCATCGCCGCCCGCGCCACGAGCCCCACACGTGCCGGCCAGCCAGGACAGCAGCAGCAGCAGCAGCAGCAGCGTGCTGGTGAAAGCCGGCACCCTCACACCTGCACGGCACTGCCAGCTGGACGGGCGCTGCCGTACGCAGACATAAACAGGGCTGCGGGAAGCCTTTGGCTTGGAAAGGCAGCAAGGAAAGACAGATCCATACAGGCCTCATTTTATATGCTTTGTGCTTCGGAGAATAACAAACAAATGCTGCTCTTTTTTGAAGATACTGTTTTAGACTTCCAGATGCCAAATGGGACTGTTGCATTAGTATGGGTGAGAAATACAAGACACCCAAACTCACCTTGGAGGGGCCGAAGTGGTTGCTCCAAGTGGAGCGATGCACAGAAAGCTGCAGCGCGCCGTCCTGTTCAACACAAGCCTGCCGGATCGGCTACAGCGAAGCAGGATCAAAGGTCCCTGGCCTGCCGCTGACAGTGGTCGATACGAAACGCTGAGGGCAGCTGCAGGAAAAGGGCAGGTGCGGAGCAATCTTCTCCTTGCACACGACCCCCCTTCCAGGCAGCGAGCCTGACTGCAGCTCTCAGCAGCTCGGCCTTTCCTGAGCCAGCACTTGCCTCCAGACCACAGTAGTTAATATCCAGCAATAGCTCTGTCCTTTATAAATGTGCTTAAATTCCGTTTTGAACCCATTTACACACAGCAGCCTCGGGCCAGGCGTCCCACCGTCGAGCAGACGGGGCCAGGCAGCGTAGCAGAGAGCCGAGGTGCCGCTCGTCCCCTGGCCCCTGCCACGAGTCCCGCGAGCACGCGCTTCGCAGCAGCGTTCGCAGCTCTTCAGGGCCTAGCGCAGGCCGTTAGCTTTCAGCCGGGACGAGGAGTCCAGCAGCACTCCCGCTGCAGCCGGCGGGGCCGCGCCGCGAGGAGCAGCACAGCGACTTTTCCCCTTGTGGGCATCCGGCGCCGGCGGGGTGCCGCCGTACCACACGCTGCCTTCACAAGCCTAAATCTTGTGTGTTTGTGCGTGTGTGCAAATGCACGCACACACACGCGCGCGCGCACACACACACACTCAGTCTATTTCATTTTTACATATAAATGAAGACGCTTTGTCTAGAATTGATATCCAAGTGTTTGCTCGCTTTCTTTTGACTAGGTCAGAAATCCGTAGCTTCCTAAAAGATGCACCCAAGCAAAACCCGGGCAGTTTGCTGAAATCCTGAAACAAATGGTTGAAGGAGCAGCGTGGGGATTGTCTTGTCTTTGCTGTGCTTAATCTGCGTAACCTGTTCAAGGGTGCAGGGTTTTCATGACCTCCCACCCTCTTTTCCTTGCCCGCCTCTGGCCGTGGGAGCAGCCTTCCCGGCGGCACTCAGCAAAAATACCGGCCCTTCCACTGCTGCCAGGAGGCTTTCACTGGAAAGGCTACTTTCTCCAGCACACCATAAGGGATTTAAGTTGGATCGCAAACGAGTGATAAAGCATATCATTCCAATTACAGAAACAGGCTTATCCTGTAGATTTTCCCCCCATAAAGCAAGCTAGCGAGGGAGCAGCCCTCGCGAGAACGGCAGCAGCCGGGGTGCTCCTCTGCGGCCACCTGGCACCACTCACTGCTGATGCTTCCAGCACGCCCAGGCCTGTGGGCAGAAGCACCCACACTGCTCAGAGGGGTAACTAACTTCCTAGCAGACAGCTACCGTCGTGACTCTATTCAGCCAGACTGCACAAGAGTAGGGGGTGGTGGGAGCTGGTGCTGGGCTTGTAGAGAAGGTTCTCAAAATATGGTTTCAGCACGTGTTTATTCAGGATTAGTCCATCTGTAAGTATGTATTTCAATGCCACAAGGTTTGTTCCTCCAGAATAACTAAATGATAATAAAGAGAAGGCCAAAAAAGAGCTGTAGGGTCAAGTGAGCCTTGGACACCTGCTAGCCTATACTTTTTTGCGGTGCTGGTACTTCAGAAGAGAGTTGAGCACTGGCCAGCCTGCGGCAGGTGGGAGCGCGCTCAGTCCTCGCCCCTGGCCTGCGCTGCCAGCCGGCCTGGCCTGCGGACGCCTCCAGAGGGTGAGATGAGATAACGACAGCTCGCTTCCATCGGGAAGCCATTCAGCTCATGTGGTTTTGAATTGTGTCTGCAGCAAAGAAATTGCCTCGCAAAGCGGCTTTAAATGCAGGATGAGCAACAGCGGAGCTGGAAAAATAATGAAGCTATAACTGACCTACTGCAGCTTTTTCAGACATGCTCTTTTAGAGAGAAGCCCAGGCAATAAACTGTCATAATTTGGAACCGGAGGTATCTTCTTACAAATATTTACCAGTCGCAGTTCTTGCTAGCAAACAAATAATAGTTAAAATCTCCAATTTCATCTTCTTCATTTGCACCACAGTCTGTCTATTGAACAAATTCCTACTGGGTTGTAGTTCCTGTCTGTAGCTTCCACCCAAAGATAATCATTTGTGAAGAGCTTCAGAAAATTCAGGAGATCTGAGTTATGTGAGGGAAGGGAAAAATATGTTTTTCCCATCTGTTGTGATTGAAATGTTGTATTTGCGTATGTCAAAACCAGCTGTAGCTATAAAATTTTTAACTTAACTTGATTTATTGTCCTTATTGAGGAAAGAAAAGCAAAACACATCTCAAGATGATCAGTTCAGTGGCTTTTGAGTTAGGATATAAATGGTTAGGTCTGGCATATGTGCACTGCAATATTTTCTAGTGGGGTTTTCACAAAGATCTTGAATTAGAACATCTTCGCTTGCCTGTCATGCATGGATCCAGGAGTCCTAGCTGAGGATGACTCTATTAAAGGATACCCAGCATTAGTTTGCACTCAGAAATATTACTATTGCTTACTGTTGTTTATCCTTCCGTAGTGTTAAAATGCTCCACAATAATCTGGCTTCAAGTTGTGATGACATCTTTACTTGAGCAGCATCAGTAGCAGTCCAGGTGGCTTCAGTGGGACTCTTCACAGAGTCTGATGTTGCTCAAACTGATTCAAAATATCAGCGTGTGACGTAGTGAACACCCTGTCCCAAGCCCTTACAATGTTAAAAGTAGATACATGTAAGAATGTGGCAAACAGGACAGGGAACAGAGACAGATACAGAAAATGTGGGACACCTGAATGACACCAGTTCCTGTACAGCCACAGGAATCATTTAATTACTGCTAACTACTTTTCAAAACATATTTCAATACAGAGGCTTAAGAATATCCTGGCTTTCCACAGAAAGGAGCATATTTTGCTCTCAGATTTTTGTTTTGGTGCCTTGATTTTCAGTTCCATTTCCCCTTTCCTGTCTTCCCTTTTTCATCTTAGATGCAATAAAATAAACTCCCTTGGAACCTGTGTTCCTCCTCCCTTCTTCGTGTCCTGCCAAAGGAGTCGCCCTATGAGTGAGAGATGCTATCTTGCTCCTTTCTCCTTGGCACTACAGTGAGATAGGAAATAGAGCTATATCCTACTGCACAGCAGCGGAAATCTGGTCCTGCTGAAGTGACAGACAAATATCGCCATGCATTTTGATGGAGTAAGGCAATCACATGGAAAAGGCTGAGTCACTTCACTCATCTCTGTTTGCAGAGCACTTTCAGGTCCCTAGAGAGACTGGTTTATTAGTGCAACATATGCATTTGTTTATCTGTGTACTGAAAAGCTCATCTATTTTTCCCAGCTATACAGTTGATCTAATGAAAGATATAATCTCTAGCTACAACCCTTGTCCTACAGATCATTGAAACTACAGTAAGATACTAGTTTGTTATCAGTAGAAGTCAAAGGTGGACACAGAGATAAAGCTGAAAGGAGGGGTTAAAGAATTAGAGAGTCTGTCAGCAAGAAGGTTATACAACCAGAATCCCATCTTGCTTGAGAGATTTCAAAAAAGGAAGAAACCCATCAGGTAGCTGTTAAAGAAAATATTATGTTAATATTGAAATCAACGGCCCGATACTGATTTACAGACTTCAAGAATCTGTCCCATTTTTCCTTGTAGAGTGTTGGGTTTTGACACCCTTTGTCACCTTCTTGGCCCAAAGACTCCATTTGCGGATGATATCTTGCTTAGGATTGAGAGGCAATTGGGGTTTGATGAGAAAATTTGGCTGACCTCACTGAGGTGGTCGGGGACACTGGGCATGCAGGACTGGTCCTGGGACTGCAGTAACTGCGACTCTGTCTATCTGGCTTTCTGTTCCCCACCCCATGCTCTGCAGGTTTTGCTTTTGCTGGCAAAAGTTGTTTTCTCAGTGTCAAAAAATGAGCCAAAGTCTACAGTGTAAAATGATTTTTTTCACCTCTCTCACCTTTCCGTGGCAATTGGCAGGATCTGCAGGTTTCACATTACGTGTCAAGCTGCTTCCAGAGGCTCCAAACTCCCAGACTCTTAAAAATCAATGAGCTAGACACAGCGAGAGCTCAGGAATTTCTTGCTTCATCACGTACCATACAGCACATAAAGGTGTTTTAAAAGATACAAAACACACCTATACACAAAAACCTACCCAGAATTACTGCTTTTCTGTCTTCTGGAGGGCTCAGATTTTGGGAAACTCGGCAACTCGTCTTTCTGCATTAAGGCCAAATCTCATCAGCATAGTGGTTACCATCTAGAAACTACCTACAGAGAAGAGGCAGCTCTGAGAAGCAAACATGCCCCTAATCTTATAGCTGTCCACGACATTTAGGGTCTGTGACTTGTCTGGAAATGCAGGGGGTCTGATAGGGCGATGCCAGCAGGAAAGCTCAGGCACTGCTCTGAGCTGCAGTGAGCACCCCCGGCCCCGGAGCAGAGCCCTGGGGAGGATCACAGCAGCAGCGGTGCTGACGGGCACGTTCTCGCGGGGAAGTGAAGGAAGGGCAGCCGCAACACGCCGCAGAGCAGGGCTGAGCCTGTGTGTTATGGCCAACGAAAAAACCCAAAGCGTTTCAGGTTAACTCCAAACCTGAACCAGGTGAATATGCACATGCTGACTTTAGACTTACTGTGGTCCCAAACTACCATTTTTCTTTCAATTCCAGAATTTTTAGTAAAAGCGAAGGGGACTAGGATGCTACTCACAAAAGCAGGGAGGAGGAAAAGTTACTAATGCCACCATCGCTCCAGAGCACTAACGCCCACGAATTAGAGCATGCACCGAGGCCTGGGGAACACCAGGCTCAGAGCTGTGCTTTGCCTCCTTTAGGCACCCTTCCAATGGAAGGATTCCAGTTTTCTTCAACAGAGGTATGGGGAGCTTTGATGTAGGTCTCGTACACCAACCCAACAAAACCAGTGCTTGGTGGAGATTTCTCGAACAGCTCCTCAGGGCAGAGAGGGGTAGCTGACAGGCTCTCCCTCGCAAAACAGACAGTCGCCTTCTCCTCTTCACTTCATAGAAACCTTATGACTGCAGCTTGGAAAACTGAAACAAAGCTTTCAGCATGTCTCAGACAAAACAAACCAAACCAGAAAATACCTGTCTTCCACAAATTCTCCTTTTGTTTGTTTTCTGAATCCTACCAGAATTTGTGAATTGCCTGGGGTCTTAACTGAAGCTTCACTTTTTAGTGGAAAAAAAGTAAATGAGCCTGTTCAGCTGAGCCACAAGGAGCCCCAGATGTTGGGGGTGCTGGGGTGGAGGGGAGGGGGGTGGAGGCCTCCTGGGTGCCCTCCTGCTCTGTAACCAGCTAAAGAAGAAATCCAAGTTTTCCTATCTACCTCTCCCTTCTGATACCCTGGAAAGATCCAGGCTAATAAGCATGCAAGTGACTAAAAAAAAACCCCAGCAAGTGGGCAGGGAAGTGTTTATTCATTTGTCCAGAAAGAAAAACAGAGCTACCTACTCATACATTTCAAGAAAGGTCATTTTTCTTTGTTGGTGAAGTAATGATTCACCATTTATTTACATAAAGGAAGTAGTACCTTACAGTAAAAGGATGGAAACGAGGACTAATTTGAAAGCATCATTTTGCAAAAGACACCAGTAACATTTGTGACACATTCCAGTTTTTGACCATCTGGCAATGGTGAGGTCTGAACAAATGCATAAACCTTGGGAGACCCCACTGCTAGCAGGAACTGCTTTAGACTTCAAATTTTTAATGGAGTGAGATCTCAGATCAATGCCCCCCTAATAACGCAGGATGGATTTGGGCCAGGACGCGGTGCTGTTTATACTGGCTTTCTCTGAAAGGCCAGAAGTACAAATACAGAGACGAAATGTTTCTCTCCTAAATTGAAAAAGATCTATTAATAAATTACTGCGAGCCAAGAGGAAAATCCAGACCTCTCTAGAGACAAAGGAGTCGGCAGCTCCGAGGTCGTTAGCTTAAGCTCTGCGATTGCTAACCAAAGGGGCTCTTTTTCAAACCTGTCAGGGATTTCTTTCTAACAGTCCAGCTATTCAAAAAGTGTCTGTTCAGGTACCCCAAAAGTCAGAGTCGTGCGCAAAGGCCATAGGGAAGAGAGGCAATTCGGCAGCGAGTCCCAGCGTGATCCCAGCGTGCAGTGCCTACGGGAGGACGTGCGGCAGCAGACCAGCCCACTGGTCTGGGGTGAGCAGCCCCAGCTGAATTTCTAGCGCTGCCAGCGCTGGGGACGAGTCTAGTCTCTTGCCTGCCCCAGCTTCCCCACCGGCAAGCGGGAGCAGTGGTAGCGCCCTTGTGAAGCCTTTCCATTGCCTCCAACGTGCATCGCAAATGAAAAGTGCCTTCGAGGGAAAAGCAGCGCTATTTCGAGATGCAGCAACTGAGGCACCAAGCAGCTGAGCGACTTATCTGCAGCCACGCAGCGAGGCCGCGGCAGCTCCAGGAATAGCGCACGGGGCTCTCAGCTCGGCCAGCACAGATAATGTTTAATAAAGAGTTTAAAGCAACAAATAAGGGCACACTTCCACAGGCCTTACGCGGAGCAAGGGACCCCGTCGCGTCCTGCACAAGTAAATACAATCCAAACTGAATTACGGCTGCAGGCCTGGGACCACAAAAACTGCTTCAGATTAACAGCCTCAATTGAAATGTTTTAGAAGGAAAAACTAAAGTCAGAGCTGAGGATTAAGATTTGAAAGCAAATGCTGACATACTGAGGTCCTTGGAAATTTTGTCTGTGAGGAAATCTACTGTATAATTAAATTTGCAGTTTCCTTAGTGGGACCATCATCTACTTCTATGAACAAAAAGATAAATTTCTTAGATATTCTGTCATGGAGTCTTCTAATGTAACGAGGCTTGACAGCCTGAATAAGTAACTCCACAGCTTTTAAGAATAATCTCTTTGATAGAAGTGGTTCCCAGGGATGATAACCTTCCTGAAGACAACCGAGGAAGCTTCCAATGAGCAGAGAAGTGTGGTGTCATGAGCACAGAGCAACTGCAGCCGCGACCTTGTCCAGGCTCCTGGACAGATGTGTGATAATGACTGCCGGAATCGAGGGCTCAGAAGGAAACGCAAATCTACTGGTCGAAGCACCAGCTGAGAAGAGATTTGGGCCAAGCTGGAGGGGACGTGGAGTCAGAGCAGGCTCAGGTGAGATATGGGCCACCCAGGAGATTCAGGGAGCAGCTTTCCCACCCTCTTGCCTCTAGTACTGAACTTACCTTGGCACAGGTGCCTAAAGGAACCGTGCAGGAACGGGTCAGTTTTGTTAACTGCGTTTCTCTCACTTTGTCCAAACTCAGGTTTAAGGAGGCAGAGTTTTCTGCATCACAGTTTTTTTTCCCTCCAGTGCAGAATCAATCCTAACTTGGACTGCACTGAACTCTGGCTATGTGATGGCTGGCTACAGGCCAAACCACTCAACCCCGAATC
Organism: Apteryx mantelli; assembly: GCF_036417845.1. Classification (NCBI taxonomy): domain Eukaryota; kingdom Metazoa; phylum Chordata; class Aves; order Apterygiformes; family Apterygidae; genus Apteryx; species Apteryx mantelli. The sequence continues at coordinate 7,396,418 of NC_089993.1, read as the reverse complement.
AGAAATTCGCAGTACCGCAGCTGGGAACAGATTTTCTGCAGAACTGATACCCGGGGTCTCAACGGCCGTTCTGGCGCCAGGATCCAGCCGACATTAAAAGAAATCCAGCCTCAAATACAGTTTAAAATCTGGGCCTGAGCTCTTGCTGCATGCACGAAGCAGCCAAATCTTGAGAAAATGGTGCATGGGAACTAGGCTGCTTTGACTGTCTCTCTGGTTTCTTTAAACATCAGAAAGGGTGCTGTGTGTGTCATAAACACTTCCAAAGCCAGTTTTCCACTTTTGACATCTGCTTGGTAGATTACATGAAATAATTTTTTCTGCTATTAAGTTAATGTAACAAATTTTAGTTAAAATGGAATTCTTCTAGGAAAACAGATGAAGTTACCTAGGTGAACTACATGGCTGAATCCAAGGAGAAAATATTTTGTTTGTTACATCTGAATAGCATTTTTTGGCAATTTCCAGTGGCACATCTCCTTGGCAGGTGTCCCTCCACAAATCACGTACTTCAGAGTATGAAAAAATAAATAGGTTTGGTATGTTACCATGAGATTCCCTGGCAAATTTATTATGTGAGAGAGCTACTTCACCTGCCCTGGCAACAACCTACTGATAGAGCACAAAAGATCAGTTCACAGCTAGGTCCCTCAGGAACTCAAGAGAGACAAATGGTCTTCTGATCACTATGAAGCTGCTTAGGGATAGGGAAAAAAAATTGTCATCAAATTCCAGGGAGGCAGAGGTACACTGAACAGAATCTGAAACGTTTCTGTTGCCTCATCTGGCCAAAGGGTATGAAGGATTCAGATTTAACGCCCAGTCCAGCAAAACAATTCAGCGTGGAGATGAGCTTAAACATACAGGACAGGATCTGCAGGGCTGTGCAAAGGGCCCCACAGCACACAAAGAGGAAACTACATGATCCTTTCTACCTTCTGTTTCTAGCACAAGAAAAGGAAGTGTGGGCATAAAGCAGAAAGCAATGCATTTTAATGGCTACAAATAAACACTTGGTCACTCAACACCTAATTAGTCACTCAACACCTAATTAGTTCTTTGGGCCTTGGAGTAATAAGACAAGATGCAAGTCAAAACAGTGCAGTAGTTTGAAGAAAAATCACAATTTTATGGATACGGTATTCACAGTTGCATCAATGGTTTGCAAACCAGCGTACCTTGAAGTATCAAGATATTGTGCCGTTGATCCTACCTTCCAAATGACTGTTTGAGCAAAACCCTTTCTGTGTGTTTGGCTCTGGCTAGAGGCAGAAAGCAGTATTAGGACAGGTCAGATGAGCCGAAAACCTGCTTTTATACTCGTAGTAGGAACAAAATTGCAGTACATGACCTTAGCATGTAATGCACCACATGAGGTTTGGTCATGGCTAGCTAGTTGCAGTAACACTGTTTCTCTAACTTGATTTTGAGTCAGTACCATGACTCCCATTAAGGATCTTCATTGTAGTTAGGAATGACTAATCTCCTGTTTTTATACCACGAAAGTAAGCATGTACCATGGCACGCCAGATGTTAATGGCATTGTTGTATGGGAATATATGGGAGCATAACAGCACCTCCCTGGCTCCGCCAGCAGTTGGCATCCCATATGGTGGTGGCACACGCCCCACGCTGATGGATGCTCAGCAGATGTTCTTCAAGAGCTAAATAATGCAAACAGAGGCTGGGGTGATCAATATGCAGCCCTTATAGTTCATTCACTGTTCACAGCCAAAAAAACGCAGTGAGTGTTTGTGGGGGAGAAGCGGGGGGATATAAAAAAAAAGACCCAGTAAACCCTTCAGCATTTCAAAGTAGCAGTTACAGGCATTGCTGAAGAGAGAGAGTTACACTTTCTTACCAATCTTCTGCACCTTCATTAAAAACATGACTTCTGGAGAAACTTCTTATTTAAATGCAATGATTTCTTGGCCGAAACAAATCTAGATTTGTCTACCTTTACCTGGGTTTGTCCTCAGGATACCCCTCTATGTGTATGTGTATGGGGGTGGGAAACTTGTAGCATACTAGGTGTAACTGGATGGAGAAAAGAAAGCTTACCACCTCTTAAATAAAATTAGTTACTGATTTGTTTTACAGCGAAGGAGGAAAGCAAGACCACAATCCAATAAAAAGAAAAGACATATGTAAGTCACTAGGTCAGTATATGAAACCTGTAAAAAGTTTTCTTGATTTTTTCATAAAGCTGAAATTAGCTGAAAGTGTATCAGAGTAATATATAAAACAAGACAGCACAGCTGTCAAGACTGAATTCTCTGCTGATATATAGGATTATGCCTAATAGTTACGAGAATGATCTTTGGGAGGAACAAAGAGGGGAGGCCCCACCGTTTCTCTGAAGTATGTCTTTGCTACACAGTTTCTTGCTGAGAGCTTGCACCATGATCTGGAGTTATGTGATGGGCTCATGAGTAGCTAGCACCACTAGAGCATTTCACAAATTAAACACTGGGGCTCTGATGAATTCACCCACAAATGCGAATGTAAAAAAAACACAGTTTCGGCTCTGTACAGGGCAATGCTGGAGCCTAAATAGTGTGAGGAGTTGCTGGTGACTTTGGATGTGAAGAAACCAGGGCACAGCTGCTAGATGGCTAAGCAGAACTGCTGCCTCCCTTGCTAAAATCAATTTGGTATGGGTACAATTTGGGAAAAAGGCAAGGGTTTGTCACTTTCTATCAGAGCCACTGTGATCAGGTAGAAGATCTCCTCCACCTCCTGTCTAGTGCCAAAAACCAAACAGCATCTCGCAAGACCTAACGCCTACGCACCTTTGGGGGAGGGCAAGTTACCCTTTCTGCGGCACTGAACATGGGCTTGGAGGGCTGCTTCAGTCTTTGTCCTGCGATGTGGAGCTCTTTGCATGTGTGTAAATGACAGAATGGGAACAATTTTGTTGTCTAGAAATCCAAATTTCTAGTTAAAATTAGTGAAATAATCTATTAATGCATAAATTACCATTTGCAAATCTGTGCTTATGTGGGCCCACCAGTTCCAGAACCAATTTGGATGGCTGTTTCTATGACTTTGGCTATGTAATACACCTGGCCAAGTTAAGCCACATTAAGCATTAAAACCCTTACAGTTTTTGCTCTTTTTAACAAATATTAGCAACGCAGAGTAGATTTTTTAATTCCAAGTTTATGGGCTCTTTTTGTCTTATTCCAAATTTATTTTTTAAAGCAATTTTCTTGTTTAAAGCGTTTTCAAGTATAATCTGTTACTGAGAGCACTAACCACCTTGGATATTACATTCTAACTTTTAATTCCTTGCTGCTGCTTGCTGTATCAAAATGGAGGAGTATGGGGCAATGTTGGCAGCTCTTACACCTTTTCCTTCAAATGGACTGATACCTAATGCATTTTCTGTTAGATTGTTTTGTTTTCAGCTGTGTTCTTCTGAAAATTGCATTCCTTTCTCATCCCATGAATCATAAATTATGTCTTCTGTGTGGGTTTTAGTATTTGTTTCCATTTTTTTGTGACTCCCACATATAAAGGCATTTTGATGCATATTGTGCTAATGTTATGATTGCTGCTCACTGTACCATCTTTGTATCAGGTAACCTTATTGATCTGTTACTTCACCTTGACTACCAGCAGTTTTGCTGTGCCTGACCTGATTTCAAGCACTGAAGATGCTCTAAAATATTGATATGAGCAGAGAAGTTATTATTTTTCTTTAACCATAACAATAAAAATAAGTAAGTCTAGCATTATCCTAGGAAGATCCAGATTCTGGTAATTTTATGTAGCCTTCTGAGCAGTACAGAGGAACAGAGGAATTACATTCCCTCCAGCTGAAGATCCTGGTCTTGAGGGACCCAATATTTTCAAGGGAAAGAATAAGTACTATGCTAAGCTGCTTGCCTAGCACGACTGCGAAACATGGCCTTCTGACCAAAGACAACAGGTTTAACACAGGACTGCTTTTATACAGGAGGAGACCTCTAACTCCATATGCAGAATGACAGGCCCTTCTTTTCCAGCCTGCCATGAAAGACCTGCGTAGCCAGCTGCAAGGCATCCCGTTTATCAAGTACAAAAGGGTGAAGGATAGACGAGTCCTTTTCAGGAGTCATAGCTATGTATTTTAAACCTATGACTTAAGTTGAGACTGCTAAAGCGTCCACTTGCTCTTACAAATGCTGCATTGTGAAATGTCTTTGCGCTTCAGTTCTCTGTGTCTCAGTGCGTGACACCAGAGCGGTAAAGGAGTCCTCCCCTAGCCTGGAGCACAAAGGCCAGCTTTCATCCACGCTGCTGGAGCTGCTGTCATCAGGGCAATGGCACAGTGGTGACAGGAGGTGGATTTCAGCAGCAAATCTTGGTCTATACCAGTGTCCCCAAGACTGGAGCCAGTTTGCTAGATACAGCAGTTAAGAAACTAGTACAGCTCATGGCAAACAACAGGTACAAAGCTGAAGCATTTGAATTAAATTTCAATTTTTTTACTCTTTGGAGTAAAATATTGAAATTCCTTATAAGAGACATGACATGAAGAGAGACAGTAATTTGAGAGAATGGTTGAATATAACAAGATTTTGGAAATCTGAATCAAAGGATTAAAAAGGACATGAAAAAATATAATACCAACACGAACTAAGACATTCCTATGTTAGCTGATCAATAGCTTGAAAATGATGCAAAGACAACTGGCCATAGATCAGCAGTAGACTTTTCCCTTAAGCACCATGATAGAAATTTAATCACAGATACAGCACCTTTCAAGATACCAGTGCAAGCAATTTCTGGAAAGATATTTCTAATAAAGAGATGCTAGAATAAATATTGAAAATTGGAGAGGGAGGCAAGCACACTCTAGATGCAAGTTTAAATCCGAGAAAGTCCAAGCTGAGCTGGTTCCTGTTGCTGCATTATAGAGTAGAGGGGTTTAAGATAAGGGTACTTCTTTATGGGATGAGTGCCAGACTCAAAGAGATATACTATAAAAGAGTATATCTGATAAAAGGCATCACAGAGTCTGCACTCCAATACAGCTAGAATTGAAGCCTGTGAATAATGGAAATAATATACAGAAAAATAACTATAACAAACACAACAGATGAGAGCAGTAGAGATGCTGTTGCTGGAAGATCTGACAGTATTGGATGGATGCCAACCCCCCCTCTAAAATAATCTATAACAGGAAACCAAGCAGAATACAGGTAGCCCTGGAGAGGCCCTAACAAACTTATGTTCAACGAATTCAATTTCCCAGATGTTCCTTTGTAGTCCTCAAAAACCTTTAGGGCTCCCGGTCAGTAAAGAAGTTTGGAAAAGATTCAAACTTCAGCTCTGCAACGTCAGCATACTTTCCTATCTGTGCTAACCAAAGCACAGTGCTAACAAAAAAAGCAGTTCTGTAAAACAATGCCATGAAGTTCCACTTTCAGTCTCTCTGCACCATTTCCACATCAAGCACTTAATGCTCCCCCAAAACCTTCCTCTTACGAGCGTCCCTTACTGGTGCCAATGGGGATTTCTCCATTGTGGAAGAGCTGTTCGTATCCAACACAGGGGCCCCAGAACTTGAATTCATGTGAAAGGAACCAAAGCTGTCAAGTAAGAAATACTCCTAAGAAGGATGAAGGGGGACAAGGAATGGAGAATTAGCTAAAAGAAGCCCTCAATTCTGGAAAGAACGTAACCCCTGGACTTGCCTTTCCAGTTGTCTGACTCAAAGGGATGTAACATAGGTACCAAGGCCTGAGCGCTTGGTTTGGCTCATTTAAACCGAACTCAAAAGCAGAACTTGAAATCTCTGTGTTTGCTTGCTCAGGGCACAAACAAACGACGCCCAAACCTGCATGTTATCACCAATAATTAAAGTACAGCAGTACCTTGTCATGCCTGCGGCAAATCCCTTGACTGGGGATTTTCTTCCTCATTCACCAAACCTAATGCTCTCCTGGGTTGCACAGACAATTTCCACTCACTTTCCTGGCAGTGGTACACGTTTGTCATAGCCCCTGCTTCACAGCTGAGTATTAAGTCACGAGCATCCACAGCTAAAAACATGAGCTACTGCAATGGGAGCTGAAGAACCAAAACTGTCCTGTCTCACCCCACACCATGGGGGACAGAAGCATATAAGCAATATCACGTTTTGGCATTAAAGGACGAATAACCCTCAGGTCACAGATCCTGCAGGTCCACATGTTAGTGCACCGTCACACGAGCTTACATCTGTATAGCAAGAAACAAAAAATGAACCAGTTAGCAGTGATGTAGCATTTGCCTTATGAAAACACTAGCCCCAGCTACCTACAAAATATACTTTTTTGGCTAATAGCCAAATTGAATTATGGGTAAACTTAACGCGCTTTGAAAGAAATAAGGAATACTTAAACAGAGGCAGGAAAGAATAGCTACCTGAGAGAGGAAAAGCCCCCAAAGGATGCATAAAATGATGGAAATAAAAGTGTTGTAATGTTTGGGGACCTGAAGCAGGATCTCCTTCCCTTCCCACACACCCTGTTATTAAAATAACTGTGCAGTATAAGTCTTTCTAACAAATACAGGAATAGTCCTCTGGATGTTTTTATGGTCTTTTCTCATCTTAATCTATTTTTTCACCTCAGAGATGCAAAACAGACTGTTTACCAACATAGAGTTATCGCACGATTGCAGTACCTCATGAGCAAATCAATATAACATTTAAATGCATTTTCTTGCTTGTATTACACCTAGTTAAAAGGGCACTTTTGGAAGAGGTAAAAGTATATCTAGAAATAAATACAATGTAGACACAATCATCAGCAGGACAGGGAGGATAGAACATACCTACAGGAATAGGGCGGGTATCTGAAGATTGAGATTTATACGGGATCAGTTTTTCCCAACTCACCTTGACTATCTAAAATGGCAGAGGAATACATTCAGATAACAGACCAATGTTTCTTAGAATTCAAATTCTGCCTGCATTTGTGTCTTACCTAGAATTTCTACAAAAAAAGTGCAATTTCAGTTACATTGTAAGACTTCACGATCAGTAGTTTGTAAATGGAGACATGGCTGAGTCCGCTGTCCATCGAGTGCGTATGTGTGCTGATGTTTGTGGTGGAGGGTTTTCTAGGTAAGTTCCTCATCTTACGAAGACCCCAGCTTTTGCTAACCATCCTGCTGGAGCAAAGCAGAGTTAAACTGCACTAATTTTTGGATCTCCTACCCCACATAGCAAGTATTGGAAGCCAAGAGATAAGCATGGTTTGGAGGGCCAAGACTGCAATGAACAGACTTTCAACTGGCTTTGCAAGATGCACTGGTCAACTGGGGTTTAGTGTTAGTTTGGATTCCCCTCATTAAATTATATGTTCCAAACATAAAAGTACTGAAACGCCTATAAAAATGAGAGCACTTGCACAATGAAAAGCTTTGGAAATGGGTTGGCTCATCGGTGAAATGCGGCAGGCCCAAGGGCAGCAGAGGCACTCCTCCTGACGGAGGATGGCACTAGAGGTGCAGGGTGCACGGGCTCCCCAAAATTCACCTGCTCTAAAAAATCATTATTTCACATTAGCTGGGCAAATCAACATGCAAAACAGGACACAAACCAGCACCAAAAAACCCTTGCCTTTCTTCACTGAGTATCTCCATGCAGTCTAAAAAGTCCAGTAGTGGCTTTGTATGTGCTATAAATGCTGCAAGCAGCACACTAGCTGCCATGTTCTTAAAGAGCAAGCTGCTACAGCACACAGCCTGGTGCCTTCAGTTGATGTAAATCTGCTTAGCTTCATTGAGCCACAGTAATTTACACCCACCGAGGGATGGACCAAAGGCATATATTTAGGCTGCAGTGTATTTAAAAACAAGCACAGATCAATATTCCAACCAATATTCATTTCCACTCACTCCTTTTCAGCACAGAGGTCAAATGGATCCTTCCACATTTTTCTAAACTTCCAAACAGTGACCAAAGTCAAAAATTAAACCCCCTTTGAAGGAAGTGTAGCCAATGGAGAATGGACATGAGATGTCACCACAGAGAAACACCATTTCTGACTCACAGGTGACATTAAAGGCTATGACAGTGCATGATTTACCCCCTGAACTGCCTTATAGGAAATTTGGTATTTCACTAATGAAAGGCCAGTTGGGATGAATATAATAAATGTGCACTTCTGTATGCTGGCCCTGAACTAAACCAGACCAAACTCTGGCATTCAGGAAATCAGTAGGTTTCTCTTGTTATTTTTCATTTCAATGCACATGACTTCATTGAGCTTTGTATCAGCATTGTTCTCTGCCTGGTTATAAGTAAGAAATATCAGCAACTTCACAGGCAAAATTATCCTCATGAGATTTCAAACCTAAACATGCCAGCCCAAGACAAAGTTAAGATTTTAACGAAATTTCCAAGCTTGTTGACATTTTCAAACACAACATGACGAACCTAACCTTGGCAAGGAAAGTACCGCTCACTGGGAAGGGAACACACACCACCTACAACCAAGCCAACGCGCCAGACCCTGGGAGAACGTGTATCAACGATCTGTCTCACCAGCATGATGCAAAGAATTGTCTCATCAAAATGCCTTCCCTAGCAAACAGAAAAAGAGAAGAAAGAGCATGATGTGTTGGATGCTAGACATCAGGGGGTGGTTGCGGTGGTAATTCCTTGGAGCTATCCCAAAAGCATGAGCAATAATTTTAGGTCAGGCTATACTCCCAAATATGGACCATTTGTCTCTCAGGCTGATCTGAAATTAAGATCATGACCAGCGCACTCTGTTTTGCTGTACATCGGTCTGTTCCGCCGGTGCGTTTCAGAGGAGAGCCCGGCAGCACTCCTCAGAGCTCACAGCAATGAAAAAAGCCAGAGGGCTTTAAATTTTTAGGTTGGTGTTTTGAAAATACTGCTCTATGTATTAGGCTTCTCCTGTTTTAGAGGCCCTTTCCTGGAGATCCTTCCAACAGGAATATCATTTACATCAGCAAGGTTTTTTGACAGCTTTTCCCTTTTTTTTTTTACAGCCATGTTGCACTGAGCCATCAGTTTAGGCAGCCAGCTCTGCAATAAAACTGACAACAGGTTTATACTCCCGCTCCTCGTGGGAACAATAGGAATTTTAGAAAAGCAAGCAGGAGGGAAGGAACAGCAACGACATGTGCCTGTGATCCCTTCTGTCCCAATGTACTGATTCTACTGTTTTCATGGTGATTCTGATTCAAAATCTAACTTCTTTCTTAGATTTCATTAGATAGTTTATCCATCTGGGTTACCTTGCAGAGCCAGTATATTCTAAAACAGAGATATTTTGAAGTCAAAAGGACTTCAAAACTGCCAGGATTTTACCCTTGGGATCAAACTCTCTATTGCCTTGTTCTTTTTCCCAGCTGCAGACACCACTGTAAAACACCACTGCATCGGACCTCTTCCTGCCAGAGGGAATCTCCAAAAAAAGCATTGGACAGTTTAAAAAAAAAAAGGAGCCAAAACTAAAATCAGTTCAGTGTGGAAGAGATGATAATCCCAGCAGGATGAGCTCCATAAAACCTGGCCTGGCTCCTGGGCCTGAAGGCACCCAGTGAGAGCCCAGCTCCGGACTGGAGCTCCTGAGGGGCTGGAAGGGGGAGCAGCTCCCGCAGCAAAGGCCTCCCCTGGGCTGGCTGCACAAGGGGGCATTTCTGACCACATGAAAAGGTGGTCACCCCTCCCTCATCATGAGATATGCGATTGCAGCTCTCCTGAGCGTGCAATGACGCCCAGCTTTCCACACAACCCTACTTCATTCTCCAACTGATACTGCGGCATGAGCAGGGAGCACAACACCCAAGAGGCTACAAGAAGCCCCTGCAGCCCGGGAAGGTCTCACAGCCGTGCACGGGCGTTCGTGCCGTGCTGCCAGGAACCAGGCGCTTACAGCTCGCTAATTCACCAGTGCGCCGGCACGGGCCTGCTGCAGCCCAGGGCCGTGCTGCTAGATGGGAAATTCCCTCTTGATTTAGCGGATTTGGTCCCAACAGTTTGGAATAAAATTAAATGTAAAAAAAAAAAAAAAAAAAAAAAAAAAAGATTAATCTATCTTTACCAGCTAGTATTTGTCATCTCTAAACATTCATAGAGTTTGTGGGGGGAGTATATGTATATATGTTGATTTAGATAAAAATGCTATTTTATTAATAGGAACAATTTTCAGGTTTGGCAGGGTTTGAAAAAGCTTGTAATTTCTTACGTGATGCCATTTCTTCTAGTTGCAAACAAATATTATGCCCAGATGGTGGCGCCTACAAATCACAGATGGCTTCTCTATAATTATTAGGTAGTTCATTTCTGGCGGGTTATACATTGTGGGCTTTATGGTTTATTGCAGAGGAAAATAGAAGTCTCATTGTACTGCAACCCCTCAGTCACCAAAGCCCACAGCACTGCAACCCCTGCCTTTCTTTCACCAGAAACCATTGACTGTAGCATGGTGCTACGTTAAATTAGCTTTTACAGCTACCTTCCATTTGGGGAGAAAAAAATACCAGAATAAGATAAAAGAAAAGACAGTGGTTTTAGAGCAAAGATTCTGTGTCCCAAGAGAAATGCATAATTCAAGGTATTTGTAAATGTGTTTGTGATGGGCTGAAAAGCTGAACTGGAACAAAATAAATAAAACCAGGAGACTAGACCTGAGAATCCTAATCTTTGATGGAAATCAGATGGGCAGGTGTGGCTGGCTTTTGAGGGGACTGTAGGATTCGGATCAGCATACCTGGTCAGGGATAGGTTCACAAACAAAGCGAAGCGCTGAGTGTTTGGTGCAAGCCAGAGTGACTATCTTATATACAGTACAGATTATGTTCATTTGGGGGGGGGGAGAAAAAGGAATTAAAGCTATTGAGAAAATAGGAGTGTGTAAGGAGACAAGATTGATTAATTATAAGTGAACCTCAAATGTTTCAGAGACTTCAGGGTCTGCACACACCCTGAAAACCAAAAGCTTCAGACTTAGTGTCTGAAAATCAGTTCAGTAAAACACTTGAGGAGTTTGGATGCTTATTTGGGACCGGAGTTTTCAGAAATAGACTTCTGGCTAAAGAATATTGCTTCAGATAGATGGGGATACTGGAACTGCCAACATGCAACAGATTGTTGAGAAAATCCTGCTTTCTAACATGAAAATGTTTTATTTGAATACTGTGATCATTGCTAATAGAGGCTCAGGTTTAACATACCTTTTCTTCTAAATGTATGTGTTCAGATACCTAAATGTTAATTCTGACCTTTGTCTACTAAGTATGTCCTGTGTTCCTCACATATTTCAGTCACCTATAACAAATTACCCATTCCTTCCAATCCTCCTACGCTCATTGTCCTTCTAGAGATGCCCAGAAGAGGAAAGAAAAAACACTTTTAAAGCATGTTTGGGGACTGTCTGCAATTCACGCTCTTTCAGCTTCTCCCTTTAGTCTCCAGTAAAGGCAGGGCAGGGGAAGGGCAGAGCAAAACGGTGGGGACACCCAGCGCCCTGGGGGCAGCGGGGCCTCGCAGCGCTCCCGGGCAGAGCTCTCCTGTGCCGCTGGCGCCGCGCGGGTGGGCTGCGCGGCTCGCGGGAGCGTACAGGGAAATCTGCGGGTGCAGAGCTGACAGTGGCGCTGCCGTAAACAAGCTGAGGCACAGAGATAGATACGCAAAATCGCTTGCTGGTTTGGGTGCAATTCCCCATTTTTCTCGGTCTTTCCTTGCAGGAAAATAAAAACAGAAAATCAAAAAAGCTCCCAAAACTAAACTCCCTGAGCTTTATAGGCAGTGCGGATTTTTTAGCAGCTTTCAGGTTAGCCATGTGCTGGCACCCAAAAGTATCTCTTCTGCCGGGTCTGGTTCATATGAAAAAGGGCTCAGCTCGGTTGAGTCATCACGCTATCCCCAGAAACTCAAACCTCGCAAGCCTCCATGCAGAAACCTGGCAAAAAGTAACGTGCCTCCAGGGGATACTGCTGCCTTCCTTGCCCACATGCAAGTGCTCGGCCCGAGCTCTTCACCCAGGCAATTTTGCAGTTGGGACGGGAATGGAATGGGAAGAGGAAGCACTCTGGAAACCCCGCACATAATAAAACAGCACTATCCAGTAAATAAAACTCCTGGCAATAGGAGCGCTGCCTGCGCCAAGGCACCCCACCCGTCCCCACCACGCCGCGCGGGCCGTCACGCTGCTGCCGCGGCACCTGGTACGTGTGCTGCAACTCTGCAAGCACTTGCCTGTGAGTTACAGCTCCTGGGAGACCAGCTGACTGCAGGTCATGGGCGTAAAGCAAATCAAATCAGCCATTCCTGTCCCTAGGTGGTTTCAAGTCTGAAGGACCCCGTTTCTCTCCCAGCACTGACGGCATTTGCTCACTGCTGGAGCTTCACGCAGCTTGGAAGGCACAGAAAGTATTGGCCAGCTTCTCTAGTTGGGCTGCAAATAGTATCGGTGCTACCCATAAATTCAGTTCCAAAATTTTGGAGGATTTTCCCCAGATAGTGAAAAGCAAGTGTCTCAGGAATATTTGAAGATAACAGTTGATTTTAAGCAGCCATAAACAACTAAGAGAGACAGTTTAAAAAAGATCCGTTAGAAATGACAACAATAGGAATATTATTTCCAGCTATCCTGTATGACATCTAAGTAAGTATTACAGACTTTGGTTAAAGAAACCCCGAAACACACTTTTAGGCTAACAAACAAATCTATATATACACTCGCCTCTCCCGCAGAGAAGTCAATATATGGAGAGTGCAGGCAATGGTTGCCAGTCACTTTGGGTGGGACTCATGTTTGCTAACTTAGCACCTACAAACTGAGCATCTGGCACTAGAGGCCAGAGTGGCATCTCCCAACTGTTGGTTTTTTTTTCCAGTGCTCTTTTGAGTGCCCCAAGCATCATTGCTAAAGGTTTGAAAATAAAAACAAAATAACATAGTGAGTGTACAGTTTAAATCCACAATCCTATAAATGTACTAGTTTGAATTTCTTTTACTTACATAGATGATGGATCTATTAAAGAAGTTATTTTCTCCTCTTACATCTTGAGAATAGCTTGGTCCTGAAGTGGCATCTTTACTTATTTAAGCCTCTCTCTCTTTCCAGCTGAGCTTTGGGGAGATGTATTTTTAAAAGAAAGGATAAATTGCAATAGCTTATTTCAGTATCTAGAAAAATTATTCTTTGGGTGGAGAGAACTTTAAGATTAATTCTGCAAGACTAATTAACCAAAATGGCTTGAGAGATGGAATCAGAGATCTATTTGAAAGAGGATGATGAACATCCGAAAGCTGTGCCAGAGACTACTTTTCAGCAGCTCCATGTGGATCAAAATTTCCTCAGCACTCCAGAAGAAAGATTATCTGTTCGATCAGCAGAAGAAATGGAGAAGTCCTGCTTCTGATTGTTTGTGTCTCTTGGATGACTTTTTTTTTTTTTTTTTTTTTACTAAATCATACTAATTCATTAGGCTGGAGAGGATATGAGGAGATCATTTAGCCCATTCTTAACCAGAGCTCAAAAGATATTAGGACAATTACTGCGACTGTTCAAACCCTGGTCCCTTGTATCTGACTATCTATTTTCATGAAAGCATGCAGGAACTTAATTATGTCTTCATTTAAGGACCTCTAACCTTTGATAGATTGAGTTGCAGTCCGTTAATGGGATCAAAAATTACTAGAAGAGAGACACACATACAGACCAAGTCATTAAATAAACTTCCTATCTACGGAAAAGCAAGCTATAACATTTCTAGCATTTGTCAGAAGTGGCAAGAGATTTTCAAGAGGCCAGCTAAAATATATGTTGAAAGAACCTGATTTTCAGAGACACAGTTCTCAGTACTCTGTAATAGCTAGGCTTCTTTAAGTTTAGTTAGCTTGATCACCCAAAATCATTAGTTACTTTGAGGATAAGAATGGTACCTGGGGAGCTGACTATTTCTTTTAGTTAATGCATTCAAGCAGGAATTAACACCACTGCTGCCAGCAGTGCTGATGGCAATGCCCAAGTAAAGCAAGACTAGAAAATTCAGGTTTAAATAAAAATATCTGCAATCATAGAGGGGGATCCCTTTATTCTATTCTACGTATGCAGAAAAACAGCAATACTTGACTCTACAAGCCAGTCAAATATTGCCAGAAATCCCCTGAACTGCCTTGCAGCAAGCAAATATCTGAAATGCTGTTACTGGTCACAGGGCTGTGACATAGCTTAACATCTCTTGGGTGTCATATTATTGAAATTAAAATAGATGATATGAGTGAGATATTTAATTTTTCAAAAACACCAACGTTCTCAAAAATAATGAAACACACTTCAGGACATGCAAAGGTAAATAGAGACTCAAACACAGACAGCAGGGCTAGCAAAATGAAAACAGCTAACTCCCCAAACATGCTGAGACAGAATGCACATTTATTTATACACAGGTTGAGGCTCAAACAAGAGATTCAGACATTCCAGAATTTGTTATTTATTTGTGAACTGAGGGTTAACATATTCTTAAGAATGAAGAAAAAAGTCTCCAGCCCCCTCCAGGTTTTATCTGATCTACAGTAATCCTGCTCTTACCACTCACTGCATTCAAACAAGCCTCCAACATCCCCCACCCCAAGAAGTGAGCAACCCCCCAAACCAGCAGCCAGGGTCTGCATTTTGAAGTCTGACAACAAAACAGCTTCAGCGGCAATATGTAGCAAGAGAGAGCATGCAGAGGGCTAGTCACGTCCTCGGATAGCCTCAGCAAAGGGAAGCAGCTGGCCCTGCAGGGACATCCTCCACACACCTCTGCAGCAGGAGCACAGCAAGTCTGTTTGTTAGAAGGTTTCTTAGCTGGAAGAGCTCAGAGGGATGACAGAGGTATTTCTGCCCCACATGGTTCCTTGGGGGAAATGTGGGAATCCAGAAACTAAGAATAAAAGCATTAAGCAGGAAGGGAAAAAAAGGAAAATATATGTTGACTATACATTGCACAGGTAGAAGCTAAAAGTCTGCAGATGGTCTGTGATGAGCAGTGTGGAAAATCTCCCTGTCAGGGACACGCAAAGCTGGAACTGCATAAGATGATGCCCTTGAAATTACAGTGGTAGGAAAGTCTCATACTTACTTTTTCTAGCCTGTGCTCGTCCCAGTGAGGCTGCCACTCAGGCAAGGAGGATTTCAGTCTGCAAGAACAATTGAAATACTGATCTTACATCTGCGTGGTAAAAATGCTAAAGCTTCACAATTTCTCTCATTCAGAGAACTCTTATGATTAGCGGTAATGATGTGTGAGCCACAAAGTGCCTGGCTTGATATTCAGCTCTCAGGTTGAGCTTATAGAGGGGAGAACCACATTCCTACACATAGAACAACCCTCAAACACACACTAAAATTATTGCAAGGCATTAAAATTTGGGGATGAACAGAGGCATTTCTTCAAAATCCCCTTTCCAGGGCCAGCTGGGCTTTGGAAGGCCACCAAGAGAAAGGGGATTGCTCAGTCACGCTCATGAAGAACGCCTGCAGCCGAGGAAGCCCAAGCAGCAGGCTTGGCAGGCCCCGCGTGATGGGGAGCAGCCCTGGCCACCAACCAGTCCCACTGGAGGTGAAGCACCTCTACAAGGTGAAATGGCTGGCAGTGTTGGGGGAAACAGGAAGGGAACTAATTTAGTCTGCAGGAATGGGCTAACTCTTTGTGTGAGATATGTTTCTGTTTTGGTAAGAAAAGTTGCTCCTCAAGAACCCCACTCACTCCCTTTCCAGTACGGCTGCTTATCTTAACAGGGCTAGAGGCTGCGCTGTTTCCATTAGCCAGCAACGGGGGCAGGAGAGCCTGGTGATGCCAAGCCTCAGTGCAACTTCTACAGACATCCTTGTCTGAAAGCACCTCAGGTGCTCCTCACCCTCCTGCTCCTCCTCCTCCCTGAAGCTCAGCACTGCCAAAAGTCACTAAATGAGACAGAAGCCCCTTTGCAGCAGGAAGGGCACATACTGAGAAGGCTAGTCTTCATCTCCATGGCTAAACAAGCCAAATAAATGAAGCAGGCTAAACATAGAAGGGCAAAAGGAGATAATGAGAGCGTGGCCAGAGGTGACACTTCCCGGTCTGTGGCAGGGCACGGCTTTCTGACACCCACGCTGCCCAAAACTCATGGATGAAGAACTGCTCACGATGGAGGAGGAGCTGCTCTCCAGCCCTCCATCTGCGCCCCACTACCGCACTCAGGTGGCACTGGCGCGCCCAAAGAGGACGGCTCTGCTGGCACCGCCTGGCCTGAGCCCCCTCCATGTCTGTTCCACCATTCGGGCTCCTTAAACGCAAAGGAAAGGAAATGTGCTGTTCTCACGCATTTCTCTGAGTGTTCCTTCCTCGGCCCCATCAGCGCTCAGACACTGCAGCATGGATTTTGCTTTAGAGACCTGACAGCCCATGTCAGGCCTCTTTCTAATCTCGCTATTCCCCTTGAAAAGCAAATGCATTTCTTTCAAGACTGCAAAGAGCATTCATCACAGCCTTTTGGCTTTCACTGGCTGCAGATACTTTGAAAGACTAACTCCTGTTAATTAGAAAAAGAAGATAAACAAATTCAGACCTTGCAAGTGCAGGTCTTGCACTGACCTGTTCCAAAAGGGAAGGGAGTTTTGGAAGTAGTTTCCCAGACACGTTCCCAAACCATCACTTGAATTAAAACAGACCCCGTTTATTTTACATATCTTCTGAAAGCTCCTTTCCCAGTGAAAAGAAAGTAACATATTGATAACAGCATGCTCTGCCACAGGAGAGAATCGAGAATCACCCACACGTTGCCTTGAAAACAAACAACCCCCAAACAATTGATCAGTCACTGCTAGTATAGAGACAGTCTATTAAGGATAAAAATACAGGTGGAAAAAATTCATCAGGGATGTGCAAATACCTTTATTTAAATTCAAGCGAAGCAAAGCAAGCTTAGCTCTCTTAAACAGAAGCAATGGATTATGGATGCATTTTTTGAAAGTCTTGGCAAAGAGAGAATGCATTTCCAGGCGAGGAGAAGCAGAAAACAGAATGATTTCCCTGCCAAGGCTGAGATCTCTGAGACGACTTAACCTGACTGCCAGGAAAGTTCCCACCCTTTGCTCTACCTGTGCACACAGAGGACGTAACCTTCAAAGGGAAGACCACCACTTGGGCCTGATGTGCTGTGCATGACTCCATACTGTCCTAATCTGAAGCAGGCCTCGTCCTGAATGAAGAAAGAAAATAGGCAAACCTTTAAAATGAGAACTAAGAGAAATGCCAGTGGAGAGTGGCCACAGTATCTTTTGGTTTTGTAATTTTAATTTCCTTTTTTTCTTTGCTATGAATTTCCTGTTGTTTTTGCTATGGAATACAACACAATGGCTAATTTTAATTTAGTATGTCCACTCCTGACCTTCATTTTTACATGTCATTGCTTTGGGAATCTTCATAGCTTTCTCAATAGAAGCAAAAAAGTTCAAGTGGCAAAAACAGACCATGGCTGTAGACCTCTGCCACTCTCTGACATTTCTGTTTAAGAGGGAAAATACTACAAAATATTTTGAGGAATAACAAGAATACATTGGGTGTCACTCATTTTACTGCACATAGAGAGAAAGGGGGCACAAAGAAGCCTAATTTTGAAAATTCAGGGAAACAGCAATAACTAAAACCACTAAATATATTCCACTCTAAACCTAGGAAAATAAAGTAACTTCAGCATTTTGACTTTTCTTCTCCGTGCAGACACAGTTACACATGCAGGAAACTCTTTCCACAATAAGAGGAAATCATTTGACCTCAACTTCCTCCAGCTACATTTTCAAGAGAAGTTATTCTGTATTTTCAAAAATTCAGGCTAAACCTCTGGCCCTACCAAAGTCTGGGACCTGTAGTATACCTCCCAGCAGACTATTCAAAAGCTAGAGACACTCCAACTCATCACTCTCCTTTTAAAATTTAGATCACTGATCTCTCTCTACTGCTCTTGGTGAGAAAATTTTATAGGGTCATTTCCATTATAGCCATTACCCGGCTCCCTCATTCTCTGCATTTGTGTCTGAACAGTCATTCCCAGGTTTCACAGATAAGTAGTGGAATCTACATCCTAGGAATATCTCAATTTCCTGTCCCCATTCTGAGTTGAATGTTGTGTTGCTTTTAGCAAAAAATAGTTTGCTCAACCTTGCAAGTTGAATTCAACAGGCATTAATACTAACAGGCAAAATACCAGATAATAATTCTAGTGTTGGATTTCTAAAATAATTCTAAGGTGATTCTCTTCTTATTAAATCCATTCCATTGTTAAAATCTATATGAGAAAAATATTCCAAATAATCTAATTTATGTTACGCGATTCCTTTTCCATAGGGTCCTCTCATTGACAGATCAGTCTGCCTTAACCTGAAGTACATTGAAGACCTTCTTGGGTTACTTTACTTTTAGTGGTACAAAGTCTCCTGTACTGGCAACAACTACAAGATTTTTTTAGCCACTTTCAAAATTCTTACTTTTGAGGAACCATCTGGCATTGAGAATCTTAAAATTTAGTCTCTTAGGCAGATTTCCTGGAGAGAACAGTAGTCCGTTTAACCAATAAATTGTTTAGATAACCTGTAATTGCTAATGGTATCCAAATTGTATGAGATGATAGCCTTATTCAGTGGTTGAAGAATAGGGTTTCCATAAAACATCGTATGTACATATAGGGTCAAAATAACTTCCCTATGCATAATTTCAATGATTTAACCCTAAATTCTGCATAAGTGATTCCTCTGTGAACAATATGGTGGTCTCACATTGGAGATTGAGCTTGAAGCAGAGTTATTTCAAAAAATGCTATCCCATTTAAATCTCCACAGTGCAACACTTCAGCCTAAAGCTTAACAATCATCAGAAAGCAAAGCTATCTTTTTGTAATAGTCTTTCCCCCTGCCCCCACCACCTATTTCCTTTCTTATATTTGTTGTCCTAAAAGCACTGAAATTATTTCTTTCAGCCTTAAAAACGTCAGGTATTTTGTCTCTGGGCCTTTGCAGATTCAATTGCAGCTAGACTTACTGTGAGTGGTCATTCATTTCTGATTACAGTGTAGTATTTTTCCAAATGCTAACCTGATAAATACTCCTAATCTCTCAGATCTCTGCCTCTGTTTCTGTTGTTCCTGCCTGTAAGCCCCTGCAGTCAACAAGTGAAAGCTGTGACAGACAACAGAATGAAGACAGAAGGGTTGACTGCTCTGCTGGCATCGTGCTTTCTTTTTCCACTCCCACGTACACATTACTACCCTCTTTCTTTCTTATTGGCACTAATGCTGGCATGCAGCTCAGCTTGCTCAGTGAGGAGATCTATTTATTATGGTAAGGTTTGAAACTAGATCAAAGAGCTGATCTGGCTGATCACACTATCCTATGAGTTTCAGACTATATCATAGCCCTGTATGTAGAAATTATTGTAGTTACATAGCAGAGAGAACATTTTCAATGTTGAGGACAATAAGAAAGAGCTACCTTAAATTTCACTACTCAGAAAGCCATTGATAGAGTGGAGTGGGTTTTCTCGTATCCCTAAATTATTTGGAGTTGATTTTTTTCTGTTTTAAAGAACAGTAAATCAATATAAAACAGGACTATTGCTATAAATGGAACCAAGAGAAATTTATCACCTTGTATTCAATCAGGAAACGAAACCACACAGTCTGCCAATTTTTTATCCTTACTATTTTCAGTCCTAGAGGTTTTTTTCTCCAGCAGCATCAAAGTCATCCAACAATATATGGCATTTGCTGGTGAATGCTATACTTTAGTGTGGACAGATGATATATCTCCACTTTCCTTGCTTGAGCTCCATTCCATCTCCACCTCTGCAATATCAGAAACATGAAAATCCAAAAAGTTATTGCAGTAAAAAAATTAATAGAGGGAAAAAGCAGGTTATTCACTTCAACTGAGAGGGCAAGATCCCTGATGAGAAACCACAAGTCATCAATTTCTGGGATGATTTCCAAAAGCACAAATAGGTGCTAGGGCTCATAACCATGGAAAGTCAAAGCTAGATAACAGCTTGATTGCACCAATCAATTTAAACAGTGACAATCCCACTAAGCTGAATTACCATCCAGGTCTGTAGAAACTAGCAGCCTTTTTTACTCCCCAATATCTCCCCCATCATCTCTTCCTCAGATATTTAAATACTGTACAACCCATCAGTTTTATAGACACATAGATACACTACAGCCTCCCTGGTCTTGAAGACCATGCCATTCCTTCAGTGGGAATAAGAGAAGGTGCTGCAGGCAGTGCGGGCTGTCCGTTGTTACCTGGCTGTGTGAAGAGTGGCCAGCCTCAGGCAGGCATGCCACGAAAGCGGGGAAGGGGGACCGAGAAAAGGCGGTGGGAGGAATTCCTGAGCAAAGGCAGCCTCTGTACTGGGCCTGCTGTCAGCACACTGCAGGGGCAGAGAAGAAGAAAACCTGAAAAAAGAAAAATAGAACAATGTGCCTGAACCACATCATTTTATCTTGCATTTTTGCTTTAGGTCAGTCCCTTTGTTATGCTATTTTATTCTGCAGAAGTTAAAACTCTCCAGGTGTTTTTTTTTCTTTTTTCTTTTTTTTGAAATTCTAAATAAATAAAGAAAAAGAATGAGCTGAGTGAAATTCAGGATTTTTCTCTGGATATTTTCTGTATCTCATCATTCATTCCCTTTCCAATATGAAACTAAAGATCAAATTATTAAAAAAATACATAAGAAGTCATTTTCAGGAAAAGATTGGAAACCTTGTCACTGGGTATGTATTTATCAAAATATCCCACAGTCAGAATGTGTGTCTCTGGAAATCTCTGTGTCCTTCACGCTGAGTGAGCAGTCACAATATTGAGCTGCAGAATCCCACTCTCACTCACTCGCTCACTTCAAAGGAGTCTAGAGTTGAGGCCCTCCCAAATCAGCTAAAGAAGGATTTGAACAAAATAGTCGTATATTCTAGATGAATGCTGTAGCCACCAAATTATAATTATTTTGGAAGAGCTTTTTTCTGTCACAGACTATCGTGGACTGCTGAATTTCAGGGAAAGCTGGTGAGGTCAGTGTGCTTCAGCTGGTGACTGCCTGACCCAACACCGACATGCAACCCTGCCCAAGCAAGGCATCTACTCTGCACATCTTCCTTCTGCCTTTCACTCCGGAATAGATTGGATGGCTTTTGGGAAAGCTGGTTTCTGAGGGTCCCTTTTTTAATCACATTTTCCCTGAGTACTTTATTCATAACCTGCTCACTCGCTGTTTCACAAGATGGTAGACTACCTAGCAGTTATGCAAGGCAGTCTTTCATGTTGCAAGTCCTTTTAGCTTTTGAGAATTAAAAGGTTCTTCTTAGACTGCTACTGTATCCCTTGCATAGACACAGGCACTAGAGATCGCAAGAATATTTTTGCTGCTGTTTGCATGCGTACCTTAAAACCGACATATCTAAAAAAGGCACATCATTCAGTGCCTTTTGTCCTTGGCTCAGAGCTCTTTGGAGAAACTCCTATATCCATTGTTTGAAAGAAAACATTTTCTTCTTTTTTAATGGATGGGGAAAACAAACAAAAAACACCATAAAAAAGAATAAAAAGCCCTTGTTCCCCACCAAATCTGCCATGCCTGTGTAACAGTGAGGGTATACTTTGTTTTGGTTCAGACAAATTCCCTTCTGAAAGCTAGACTTCATACAAAGAAATTTCATTCAAATATGCAGTTAAATATTGCTCTCCTGAACAGAAGTGGCCACATAGAGCACGATGTCAACACATTCCTGCAAGATTTCTCCAAGAGTTCAGCAGAATAATTAGCTTTGGTACCGTTGCACAGTAGTTTTTATCTATCGGAGTTTTATCTCGCTTTCTCTCAGTGGTGAGTCTAAGAGAAATTCTGAACGTTTGCCTCATGGGTCTAATCATCTTACTGATGCTCAAAGCATTTAAATGTAATCTGCAGCCCCTTCACTCTTTGACATTCCAGTTCTTAAAAAAAGTCAGATATTTTGGCAGGTGCTTAGCTCAGACTTGTTCTTTAGGCTATAAGGCTTTTGCCTGTCTAATTAGCTGTGGCAAAAAGCTGAGAATGTTGACAATCAGGGGATGTGAGGTAATAAAAAATAGATTATTTACCAGCAGCAAATTAAGCCCTCTAAGAACCAGTGCGATGAGTTGTGCCCCTCTGACAATTCCCCGCAGCAGATAGATACTATTGTCTCCATCTGTCGATCTTGTGCACAGTGTACCTGACGGCATATTTCTAATCTATTTTCCCACGCAAAAGAATTGATTCTCCAAAGCCTCTGGAGACTAAAGAAAGTAACCTTTCTGGTGACAGCAAGCAAAATCTGCGTGCTTCCAAACATGATCTTCCCAGTTTCCTTTGGGACAGTGCAAATAATCGGCCAACCTCACCAACTGCTGTTCGCTACTGGAGATGCAGGGTAGTCGTGCCTTCTTGTTCGGACTGGCAAACGAAGACATGGAGGAAAGGTGACTATGAATAATGGATGAGGTCCAGCTCTTCAGCAACAAGCAGCTCCATTACTTGATATGCTGTCTGTTCTGCTTTGTGGCAGCTTTTGTCTGGCTCTGGCTGTGAAGAAGTCAACGCTGTCTGGAGGGCCAGGGGAACAAACAGAAGTCTAAACTTTAAGAAAAGAAAAGAAATGCCCATGTCAAAAAAGTTAGGAATGGAGGTGCACTGACATGACTTCTTGCCTAGGCACATGGTGAGCAGAGCAGAGAGGTATGCAGGTAGTACAGAAGTTTTTGGGGTAGGACTTTCCCCTTTTGTTACCAGTCTTGGACAAAGGCTAATAAAAACAATGGGTAAAAACCTGTGGCTCACCAGGGTAGTTACTTGCCCGTCCCTTAGCCAGTTTAACCCAGCTGACAATCTGCCTTGGCTTTACTTGTTTTTAAGACCACACTACTTTTCAAATTCCATGCCTAAAATTAATTTTAGGAGTGTAGTTTTGGAATGATTTTTGTTTTACTCAAAACAAAGATTCTTTCAGTGTATACCACCCTCTCATCCATATTTCTTTAGAAATGGATTTTTCCCACTTTCCTGTTGCTAACTTATTAGCACAAGCCATACAACAAACATCCAAGTTCTGTAAGCCAATGCAATAAAATCTGTTGATGCAGGAACAGCAGTAAAACTTCTCTGGGTTACAGTATTCAGGACTGTACTATTCCTTACTCCACAAAATGCTGTAAAGCCCGTCTTTGGAGGTAATGTTTGGTCACAGATTTCAGGTTACGTGCTACAAGGAATCCCAAAAGTGCAATGCTTTGTCCATGCTCTATTATTGTAAAAACATTGTTCTTTTTCTTAGAAAATTTGTTAATCAATACAGATAGAGGAAATGATGTTGTAAAGCTCATACACTTCATTTTCTACATGAATGAGAGATGAGAGGAGACCTTCCCTTTGGAGTTGTCCATTGAGACACCAGTGCTAATATAGCACCTCAGTAAAGGTTATATGTACATGGCTATTTTTCTAAGGAAAGACTGCAAATTGTGTAGCATTTTCATATATATGCCTCTCATAGTTTGGCTTGTCTGATCAACTTCACAAGCTAAATATTAAATCAAGGCTTATTGAGAAGATCACAAAGGAGTATTTGTTTTATAATAGTTGGTGATGTCTGAATGAGTTGAACAAACTAGCACAGATAAATTAAAACTTCTTTCAAGCAACTATGCTAAATTCCACCATAATTTCTTCCAAGATTTGAACTAAAAGTTATACATCTAAATCCTGACATAGATGGACAAGAAAGCAAATTGCAGTTTCTTCCATCCAGCTAAAAGGTTAAAAGTATCAGAAATTTCATGGGTGTGATTATTGCCAAGAGATCATCAGTCCAATTTTATAGATCAAAAAGAAACAAAAGTATTTTCTGTAACTCTGTTTTTTAAGCAGTACATAAGGAGCAGGTAAATATAATTTAGCTTAATATGCTTCAGAAAAGGATTAAACATTTCTGTGGATTAGAACATCTACAATAATGAATAAGAATGCTTAGAAAAAGTCTATGAGCAGACTATGGGCACAAAGCCCACGGAAATTAATGCAAGACTTTCTATGGACTTCTGTCCATAGCTTTGGATTGGGTGCTAATAATATCAGTTAAGAAGAAGCTTTCTCTATAGATCGGTTATCCACAATTTCCTGACAGTACAATTTGCTACACCTCAAACCACTTTGCCCTTTTTAGCAATGGAGTCAGTAGGAGAAAATCTTGATCTGATGAACTCTGAACAGAAAGAAACTAATTCCATTTAATAATAACTGGTATTTTGTAGGATATTTGCTGAAATAAATAATTTCACTGAATCCACTGCCTCGCTGGTGGTCACAGTTGATGGTATCTATCTTTTAAAAGCACACAGGACAAGTGAGCACACAAATCCTTACTTGCTTTTCAGCTTTTTCTTCCTAAAAATACGGGAAGAGAATGAAAAAGCTGAAACTTTCCACTAATACAGTTAATTTGAAAGGAACTTAAGGAGCTATCTGTGTTTCATAAGGCTTTTAAAACAGTTACTGACAATGAGTTCAGCTTTGACATCATGAAAGAAAAAAAAATTTAAAAAGGACTCTTAAGAGAAAGAAAGTATATTCCTGTATATCTCTTTCTCTCCCTGACATCCAAAACAATGTTACACAGCACTGAAGAAGTCACACATGCAAGCACATTAACTGTCAAGGTTTTTTTACCGATAAATAATTGAACATAGTTTTCAAGATGGGCCAAGGCCAGCAAATTTTTCCCTACCATTGCATTTGTTTGCTCTTCCATGCACTTAGACTATTAGTTCATGTGAAAAGTGATCAAACCTTGATCATGGAGTCCAAGATTTGGGCTGTGGAGCAAATTTGGAACTAAGGAAGAGAAAAAAAGAAGAAGAAAAAGGAAAGAAGTTTTATCATTTTTCTGGCTTCTTACACTGTGCATGCTCATCTGTTCCTAGCAATTTCTGAACCTGCTGACTAATCTGAACCATCTCTGGCAGAGCTGTGGCTATCAAATCAAGTTCTGATAGATCTGCAAATATAAGAAACTTCACTGAGGAAGGAAACCTTACTAAGGAGAAAACTACAGCATGACACACCATCGACTAGTCACGAAAGAATTCACATGGAAGGGGAAGGAGTAGACAGCGGGCAGAAAGGAGAGAGGCCAACCCTAAGTGCAATAAAAACTTGAGAAGGAGCTTATATCATCCTGGACTCCAGGGAATCCAACCAATGAGACATAAATCTATTGAAAAGCAGGCTTCATTAGTTACAATGCTCATGGAGCTGCATGTTTACAATTTGGGAGGAAATGGTCTGAAACTGAAATGTCAAAGCAAAAAAAAAATGATGGTTTAATGCAGGGTTTATAATGGGTTCATAATAAAAATACAGCTTCTCTTTAAAGCTCCTGGATATAATTATGGCCATCATGCATTCGTTGCAGTAGGTATTCACTAATCGAGACAGGCAAAACAACAAAAAAGGTATATTGTCTCAGAGGGCAGCAGAGGCAGCTGAGATTGCCCATGGGGGAGGGCTCACGACGCACACGCGGACCACCTGGGCTGGCTCTGAAGCAGCGCAGACCCCCCAGGAAATGTCTGGCGGGGGTCTGGGATGACATGGGCAGGGCTGGGCCCTTGACATGGGCAGGGGGCTCTGGAGCTCTTTGAGTCCAGCAAAAGGTAAACAGGAATAATATCACTCTCTCTTATCTCATTTAGGCCAATTTGAAACAGTTTTGCTTGTCTTAAACATGCTGACTGATCAATTCACTGGGTGCCTTTCCTATCTGCTTTATGAGAAACCGAGAGTGAGAAAAACAAGCTCCTGAAGAGTTATTTGTGATCCAACAGGATGGGAAAGTTGACTATTAAACTGCCACTTCTGCAAAACATTACCGGCCCAGGAGAACTGCCGGGTTACAGACTATGAGAGGGACTCGCGCACTGGGGGGGTTTTGGGTGGTGGTGCCCGAGAAGAGGTGCTCAGCCCTCCTGGCTTTGCACTACATGCCCCGATATCATTCCCGAGGACGGGGCAGCTGCCCTTTTTGTGGTGGTGTTATCCAGGTCATTTGCCAAGGGTGGGCTGTGCTGGCACAGTATCATCGACAGATGAGTCACTTCTGGTTTGTGACCTGTGGAAATAAAGATACTCTTTAAATCTAAGACAAAATCATTCAGACTAAAGTTTCAACTAGTCTCATGCACCCATAGCAGCAGCATTCATTAATATTAAAAGCTAAGGTATCTTAAAAAGGATTGGACACTTATGCAATGGACAAAGATATATGGAATTGGAATGGTAATGATTACACTAACAACCAAAACCAGAAAAGAGAACCAAACAACTCAGCTCATTTAGGATGCTGCAGACCTCAAGGTCTGCAGCACAAACAACTTCTAGCAAATGTAAAATGTTTTTCTGTGTACAGGCTTTTCCAAAATGATTTCTATAGAGCCTCTTTCAGCTGTTAGTATGGGCCAGGAACGCAGACATATTTCTGAACCAAGTAGGTCACTGATAAAATCTAGTAAGGTTATTCAGAGCTAAAAAAGAACCCGAGGTTCTTTTGCTTGTGGCCTTGGCGACTTAACGGAGCGACGTTTTGGAGTAGCATATTGCTCTCACTGGTCATCTCTCACAGATCTGCACATTGGCACCAAATTCCCCACGCAGCCAGCAGGTATGGTGAAGAGGGAAATTCCCTAAACTTCTTGGCTTTCTGGAGCTTGTATTGTACAGACAGA
Organism: Apteryx mantelli; assembly: GCF_036417845.1. Classification (NCBI taxonomy): domain Eukaryota; kingdom Metazoa; phylum Chordata; class Aves; order Apterygiformes; family Apterygidae; genus Apteryx; species Apteryx mantelli. Next base: position 7,369,647 of record NC_089993.1, on the reverse strand, counting down.
GTAGAAAGCAAGGCTCGCGTGGAAATATGTGCAATGCCTCATTTTTGCCTCTGTACTACAAGAGAGTGCAGAAAACATTGCTTTGAAAAGGCCCAAAGGAGTGATAGGCCTTTGGCTCTTTTCCTGCTTCCTAAGGCATGCAAACAGCTTGTAAGCACCTCCGCCTTGCTCTTGGCACGTTTAAAGGGGCTCCCTTGGTGCCACCCCACCGCCTCCCCAGGCACGCCGCACCAGAGCCCGTGCGCTCTGCTCTTTGGGACCGACCGGAGCTGGGCTCTGACGGTGACTTGCTGGGGGAGCCGAGATGAACCCGTCCTGTCTGCAGACCCAGCGGGGGCCGCACCTTCCCGGCCTTGCCCTGATGTGCCGTGCTTTGGCACATGGGCGTCACCAGGCGTCAGGCAGCAAGGAACACCGTGTGGCGCGCTGTGGCTTGCATTAGCATCCTATTTCAGGCAGGAAAGGATTAAGACAGACAGAAAAACAGCTGAAAATGGCAGTAACAAGAGTCATCAGCAGGAGATGAACTCGACACCCTAAATCTTGCGGATTTTTTTGTGTTCCCACGTGCTTTAATAAGGGAGAACACCTGAAGTCAGCCTCATATGGGGCTGGGAGGGTTTTAGAGCACTTGTGAGCAGCGCTGCTCGGGCAGTGAGATGCTACAAACAGCAGAGGCGAGGCGTAGCAGTCTCCTCTCCTTCCACTCCTTTTCTCTCTCTTTTGGGAAACATTAAGAGGCAGCACAAAGAATTTCTAAGCGACTGAAGCGAAGCACTGGTTACAGAACAACTAAGAAAAAAAACCCCAAACCTGAGAAGTACCACTCAGAAGGATTTTGAAAGAAAAATTCTTAATTTGAATGGAAAATGTCTCTAAATCCTTTAAGCTGCTTTGAAAATCTCAGCCTCCATGATACAGTTTACATTTAAGACAACAATGTTACTCTGAAAATAGAAGACAACCTTACCTAAAAGAAAGAGGGACAGAAAAAGCCACCGTTCTCCTACCGTTATTTTGTTTGTTTCTTTAAGCACAGAGTCAATTTATTTAAAGGGCAAACTGAAAATCCAAGTGTGTGCTGTAAGCCTGGGAGCCCCTTTGGACTAGCTGCATCAGACCCCGGACAGGACCCAGATAAGCACAGTAACAAAAGGACTGTTCTTTAGGAACAGAGCTGCTGGCAGAGCTTTAAGCAAGGCTAAAACGTGCGGCTGAGATAGTTTGAAGCACCTGCAGCTACACAGGAGGCTCTGGATTTGGAAGGAAACTTTATTGTTAGAAGCTTATGTCACTTCTTAAAACAATTTAAAGCAAAACTAAATACTGCAGCAGGGATTCAAATATTACCAAAAAAAAAAAAAAAGCACAGGTATTATTATTTATACAGATGCCTGCTCCACTGTGAACTACAGCTCTCATATATCATATACTATGTATGTATATATGTATGTATGTATATATATGTAGCATATACATACATATTTATATACGTGTGTGTGTGAGTGAGTGTGTGTATATCTCTGCATTTTAGACTCTGCTTATGTGAGTACCTAACCACCCTAGCAACAAAAACTCATCTTAATTTTGCAAGTTTCTCATTTAGGAATAAATTCATTAATCTTTGAACTGAAGGGGGGACAAAAAGAAAGGTAACCAAGTGTTATACAGAGTGCAATGTTGAGGACATATTTAAAAGTAATCACAAGTGTAAGAATAACCAGGGTGTTTAGTATTAGAAATATAAGTTCCTTAGAGAGGATAGAGAGCAGTACAAAGAGATAGTTAAGCTTCACTTGTGTTGGAGGATTTATTAGTTCTTGAAAAGAAAGATTTCAAAGAAACTAGTAATGAATGAGGGAGTAATTACATACCAAATTTGCAGAGAATAAACTAATTATAAAAATATGGTATGTTATAGGCCATCTGCCCCCCAAAAAAGAACTGAATTGTCAAATTACTGAGCTAGAGATGACACGTTATAATTATACTGTTACTATGCAAGATTTAATACAAAATCTAACAACATTTTGCAATAACACCCATTTCTCTTTCTTGTTTGAAAATGAGAGTCATTATACGCTATCATGAGATTTGACGTTGCTTGTCAGTATCCCAATGTGTCAGGATAACTGCATAACCCATCTTTTTGGAATGAGAAAAAAAGCAAGTGACAGGCCCAGTGGAGGCATATTCCTGCGCTAACTCAGGAAATAAGTGAATTTCACCACCGTTCTTAACAGAGTTGTATGCAAATCACACAGACAGAGCACAAAGCAATCACTTAATAATCCCAAACAAATTGTTTCATTTGGTGAAGAGGTGCACAGACATTAGCAGAACACATCAAACTGGCAGAGTGTTCCAAGTGATTTCCCTTTGCCTTTGGGTTTGCTTTTATTAATAAAATACAGAGATAAATCTTAGACTGTGTCTCCTTTCAAGCTGTCTGTTGTTAGAATCTTTCCTTTTAAACTGCTCACTTTAAATCCAGTTCAAAATCTAGCTGAGTACAAACTACTAAACCCTACCATCCTGGCTGATGGAGGCCCACATGGCAGTAAGGAGGTTCTGGATCTGGGCATTCACCTACAGGCGCGAGGAGAAAACAGCAGCGGTATGTCACAGCTAGGTATTAAACAATTCACACCAGTGAAGCCTTCATTTTATATTCAGCTAGTTTGGGCTGTTATTTACGAGTTTTCTTTTAGCTTTCATGATTCTTTATGAAGATCAGTGCAGTAATTTTATAGACTTCATTACAGCTGGTGTCTAAGATCATTCTATACCATAATTCAATTTTGCCCTACTCAGTGGTTTTTTCAGTATTTTAGTCTCAGGATGCTTTCCATTTCCTATCAGTAAGTGGGTTGAGTTTCCCTGCAAGACACACAGAGGATAAGCAAACAAACAGTAACAACTACTTATGTTAAAAAAGGCAAAAAATAATACGAAATCCAAAAATGGACGGTTTTCTCTTTTGGTTGCAAGTTCTCATGCCATGATTGTAGGCACTATCTTCACAGACTAAATGACAATTTGCTTTGAAGCTTTGTACAGCTTTCAATCTACCATCTTCTCAGAGTAGTCCTTCATGAGTCATTCCCATTTTCCCTGGACCTCGTAAAGCTCTAATTTTCAAGTGGGCAAGGGACCCTATCAAAGACAGCAGGACTCCTCATGTACTTAAAATAGAATTGCTTGCATGCTTTCCTACATCCAGACACATCACAGAAGGCATCTAAAGCCTGAAACCTGAAGAGAATCACAAAACAGATCATTCTTCTTGATCTAGCTTCAGCAGCCTGAATGTCCAGGTCCACAACCTCATTTGGGGCCAAATACCACTGGGAGCATGTTTTCTTTGGCTTCAGTAATCTTTGGATAAGAACCAACGAGCTATAGGCCAGTGCAAATAGACGAAAGGTGGTGATATTTTTAAGCAATATGGTTCAAAGCCTAATCTACATCCCAAGAGAGAATTTGCCTCATCATCTTTCTTTCTCTCTCCTCAGTGAGTAAAAACGGTCATTTCTCTTTCTATAACACAGCTGTAGCAACTGGAAAGGGGAAAAAACATATTAGGAAGAGTTTTAGGTGAAAGTTTCAGTTCCTGAAACACAAAAATACATGGAAAATCTTCATTCAAGCAAAAGGTCTTAACATATTAAAAAAACTCAAACCCAAAACAACAACAACAAAACCCAAGGGAAAAAACAGCTAGTGAAAGGCAGAACATTCAAAGCGTTTGGATTTTTGTCATTAAGCCCATCAGGCCTAAGACTTCCCTGTATGGTTACAGCTTCGTTCCAGAAGAGCCTAAATCTGGATTCGGTTCTCCAGAATCAATAACACTGAGCCAGTGGTGAGGAGAAAATAATCCTGTCCGTCAGTCACACGCAGGTGAAACTCAGAGATGGACACCTACGCCTTCATGTGCTTTCTTTCTGTTATTCTGGAGATCTCAAGCTTTGGAGATGAATTTGCTTCAATACATACAGTTAATGCATGTCAACATTAAAAGTGGTTCAGTGTCTGATTAAAAAGATTGTAGTTTAATAGAGAATTATGCATAGTTTTTGCAGGCCAGCACACTGTACTTTGCACAGCACTGACATGCATACAAAGTCAGTGAACAAGTTCATGTTGATGTCTTCATTGTATAATCTGTTCTTATTTGCAGCACCCCAAAATTAAACATTTAAGAGGCATTTAATAAAACTAAATGTTAGATGAAGCAAATGAAATAGAAGTTCTGAGGAATACATCAGTTTAGTATTAGGATTATTATAAACCAAGTTATATTTTCATCCATTTATTTTGGTTCAGAGGAAAATCCTACAGTACTCTAGTATTTAACTAAATCCTGAAACAATAGCTGTTTTTCCAGTACAGTGAAACAAATTGGTACAATGCCAGATGAATTTTCAATGGCATGAAGATGTGAAGCTGCCACTGTTTTCAAACATATACCAGTTTTCCAGAAGTTTGAGGCATTCAGACTGACTTTGCTCATTCAGCTCATCTCCCAGGTTGGAAACTAGACCACATCTGGACAGATAAAAAAAAATATGCTGTATATCCAGCCTACTAAATTAAATCCATACTCTAATTCTTCCTCACAAATAAAATATACGTAGCCCTGTACATGCCAATGCCCTAGCAAGCATTCTATTTAGTTAATGCTGCGGGTTTCTGAGAGCCATGCCATTGCTGTTAGATGTAATCAGCTAGTAGTTACTTTTTTAAACATCTGAAGTTGTCTACAGAACAGTATTTTTTGCCATCAGGTGAACAACCCTTTAAAATTAGTATCCAATAACACAGCTACATGTAGCTTTTTGGAGCTGATGTCAAGCCTAAACGTCCACTATTCTATCAAAGATTTTCCTTTGGCCTGCATCTTACCCTCAGCACGTTTTGCACATAGCACATCTCAAGTCTTCAATTTTGCACATGTGAATAGCAAACCAATCTCATTAACTGAGCACAGCCCTAGCTGAGATTAATTGAAAAGCAAACAAACAACCAGAAAAACCCTGAAGAGAGATTTTCCCCATCTCAGTATATTAGAAGAGGGATTACTGCTGACAGCAACTTGAGAGAAGAAAAAATAAAGGACAGTGAAGGGGTAAGTAGTTTGCAGCACTCAATCAGTATGCAGCATCAGACTCCCAATTTGCGAAAGCACTGCTGTAGGAGGCATTCCAGCATTGCTGAGAGCCACTTTGCTCCCAATGACTGTAGCTACTGCAGATGCAGGGTAACGACTTTTGCAGTTGTTGAAAGACATCCTCAAATGAAATCAGAGCAGGTTGAAACTTTGTTTTCCCCCTCGTTGTTTGGTAGGACAGGACACACATCAAGTGGAATCCACTTCTATGTGTTTTTGTTAGACAGGCAAACGCACGCCCTCGGCTGGGACACAGCTAGCCCAAATTATCTTTCTCTCACTTGGTGTGTAGAACAGTTTCCAGAGAAAAGCACAATAGCTTAAATTGTGTTGTTGGCTACATCTCTGAGCAGCCCCCTGCAAATCAGTCCACACGGCACCATGGCTCAGGCACAGCCCTTTCCTTCCTCCTTACTGCAGCCCCAGCAGCAGCAGTGCGATGCCCTCTCCTGCGGAGCTGCATTAGCCAGCACTTGGTGGGAAGCAGGCTCACATGGAGTTGGAGCTCTTGCCACTGCCGGTCCACCTGCTCTTGATCAAAAGAAGAGGTCACATGGCTGTATTTTTAAAACAAACTTAGTGCTACAAACAGGCCCTGGGAATGTTTTAATTTCCTTGCACAGGAATAGAGTAGATCCTGTTGACCTCTAGGAAGGAGCCAATAGCCACTATATTAACACAGTTGTTTAAAGTAATCTGCTTCTGAATTTCCATTAAGACAGTATAAAGTAAGCTTAAAGGATAGTCTCCCGACAAGTTTACTTGCTGCAGACTCAATTACAGACCTACTAAAAATGACCAAGTCTTGAAAGCACCTCAGCTGTAAAACAGCAGACGAAAGCATGCAATGAACACCACCCACTGCAGACAGATGCTGGGCATCAGTATGCTTTTAAGTTGATAAAATACAGGCAGAATATACACCCAGACCCTGTAGTCCATACCCTCCCCGCGCCGGCTGTATTGTGGCATGAACTGAACCCCAGGTCACTTGATTCCTCTCTGCGCCTTTCTGCCCCAGTGGGTTTAACAAGTGTGTGCTTCTGGTACCAATCCCAAGTGACTGCTACAGCATCCCTTCAACCTTGAAATGTCTGCTTAAAACGCTGCTCTTCCTCTAAGCAAAATCATTTTGATCAGACTCTGTCCTCTCTTTTCCTCATCTCTCCCTAAACTGAAATGTGAAACATTTAAAACAATAAAACCCACTGTACTGGAAAGTTGCACTGTTTATTTTCTGTACGCCGCATGCGAGTGTACAGCAGACCTTTAAGAATTCGAAATTCATTCTGACCTTCTTTGTCAGTTATTTACTTTGGGCCTTGAGGAAATGCTTAGCTTAAATGGCCTTTTTCCCTTTCAGAAATCTAATCTTCCAGAAAAATTCCACTGGACAGCAGGTTTTGTAATGGAATTACTGTAGTTAATTCCTATCACAGCAGTTCCTTAATGAAAGGCTGGAAGAAAGTCAACAGGTACTGTATTCTGAAAAAGGTGCTGTAAATACGGATGTCTTAGTTCAGAAGGGTGTGTCATCACCCCATCAAGATAATTAATGGTCTCTGGAGTCAGGCAATTAAATGTTGCAATAATAATCTATATGATATCTCCTTTTGTTTCCCAATTAAAACTTTTCAGGCTAATTAAAAACATGGTTGTGTCATGCAGTGTGGTGGTTTCCAACCAGTGCACTAAAATAATGGGTCTCAGTCAGAGAAGATAAACGCTTGAAAAAAAATTACCCGTTTAACACCATTTTATGTCAACGTTGATATATGAAGTTTCGCTTCACAGAGTGGTGGAAAACATCTTTTCTTTATGGTAACCCTGCAGTAGCTTTCATAAGAACTGAGAGCCTCTTTTCTTATTTCTTTTCAGGGAAACCTTTATCATTAAAGTCCTGTAACGAGGAGCCACGTGCTTGGGTTTCACAGAACAAATGAGCCCAAAGTTATGTCAATTATATGAAATAGGAGAAAAAGATTAATTAAAACTTTTCAGGCACCTCTTCAATATTTTTGCTGATGTGCTTGCTATCAGCAGAGTTCTGTCTTCCATCTGGCAGCTTTAACAATACAACACTTTTAGACTGTTCTTAAGGTAATTATGTCAAATATACTGAAAATGATGGGCGGCAATTGGTATTAGTTTCAGATTAATCTCTGCACATTCTGGCATTCCAGTTGTGCTTTCAGAGACTGAAGTGACTTTTTCAGAGACTGAAGTGGTGCTGGTCAATAAGATTTTCCATTTCTCGTTGGCTTTTCTGCCCTGCTAATTGGGATTACACAGGTACTCCGGTTCCCATTTAGTATTACAGCACAGATGGGGCAGAATTCCATGTACGCTCTTTAAACCATTTATGCACCCGCCTTTCTTTCTCTCTTGTGGAGGAATCAATGGGGCAGAATGGAGTATTATGCCCTGGTCTCTGGGATGGGCACAGAAGCATGGGACCCATTTCCACTGCCCTCACAGGGCTCTCGTGGCCCTTCCTGTCTTTAGGATCAAGTTCAGAATAATTGTTCTTAGACTTAATCTCCTCTTTGCCCACTGCAAAGCTTTGGGGCTTCAGTAGTCCTCAAGAAACATCACTGAAGTGCAGAGAAATCACATTACTCTACAGCTGTATGCTGGATGACTTCCATCTCCATTTCCACCCCTGGTCTTGCTATATAATTAGTGGTACCTAATTACTGTAAGGACCTTTGTATCTCTAACCAAATGAACGTGTGTAATTCTTTCTATTTTTCTATTTAAAAAAAAAAGGGGGAGGAGGGTTGCTATCACACATGTAAATAAGCTGCCAATTGCCAATAACCTGGCCAATTACTGGAAACGTGTCCTCATCTCTGCTGCGCTCCCAGCCTGTGGGAGCTTTGTCGCCGTTTAAAGATTTCTTACACCTAATTTCTGTCCACTCTGCAGTTTGTCCTCTGGCTCCCTAGCTATTGAGTGCATTCAAGAGTAGCACTGTGCTGCTGAAGCTGATAGCAAAAGTCCCCAGGTGCATCACTAGCAGGGTCAACCTCTGCTACTCTTCTCCCTGCAAAACTCCCCTCCTCACAGGCCTTCTTCTCATTTGTCAGGCTTCCTAAATTTTACCATCCTGAAAAGATGATATTCAATATATTTAGGAATTTTCATCAGTGCTGCTGCTAAGGAAAACAAAAATAACACCACATCTGGACAGTATTTTCCTATGTCAACTTTTCTAAGAAAATCAATTTTTGCCATGTGTTCAAATAATTTGCCATAGGCAAAACATCAATTTTCAAAGGAATACAAATTCAGACAAATGCATTTTTTCTTGCTTCAGAAATAAGATCTTGATAAAGGAGTCTGACTAGAATTACCCATATGATTCTTGGTTTGGGCTTTTGTGTGCGTGCATAGCACCAAGTTTCTGAGTCACACTGAATTAAATCAGGTTTTTGTTACTTAGATCAGTGATATGAAGCAAGATCAGTTATTACCAACTGCAGTGCAACGGGCAACTTCAGCCTATATTCCTTTTATCCCATTGCACAGCTCTAATACAATACATGTCTCTTGTAGAAAGAAGAAAATGAAAAATGGAGGACTTGGTAGAAGGCAGCTAGATGGATTCATTGGAAATGTCAGTCTTTTCTTTTAATTGATAACTGTAGTAGATTAAAGAGACAAACTTTACCTTTGGGTCTTTCAGACAGACCCATGTTCATATATAATTTTACTCCTGAATCTCTGAAGAAGAACCAGGTTCACTTCTAATATTTGACTCTGTATGAGGAAACGAAGTACAAATTTATTGACCTGATCAATTCTTTTTATTTCTATACGTGTTACTATTAAGTCTCAGTTCTGAATTCATTTTATTGTGTGAGAAGGCTAGCCTTCATTTAAAAGAGAAAAAAAGGCAGCTTTCTAGCTCGCAGCATTACAGATAAAAGATGCAAAACGGAATCCTGAATAATCAACTACAGGGATAAAAATACAATTTTAATGATCTCATAAATTTGGAAGTCTTAATTCTGTTTATTGACTGCTTTGGGTTAAGCAATGCAGTATTAATGAACAGTGTATCAAGTTCTAGATAAACTTTTAAGTCAAGAAGACTTTGTAAACCTACACAAAAACAACCGATACATTTGTGAAAAAGTGGAATGGGGACATTTGTACTGCTGTCTCCTTCCTGGAGGGACTCACATGTCTTACAACTAAATCGTGCTCTCTCTAAAAGCTATGTTCAGCTTGAAAAACTCATGGCCTGCTCACAGGCAGCTCATGAAAACAAAATTTGGTTAAATCGGAAAATAGTTGCTTGCTGCAAATATTTCACTCAGCTCTGACTGTGAGCTAATTATTACCAAGTCTGAACAAGAATCAAATCCCACAGAAATCAGGGGAAGTTTTTGTTAACCGGTGGGAATGGGGTTTGGTCAAATCCTAAATTTTGTTGTTATATAATGCACCTGACACATTGCCCAGTACCCACTTCGAAATGTAAGGTCTGCAAACAAAGGTACCATTGAAAATGAAGGTACTTTGCAACTAAACTGATAAGCTATACACCTGGTCCTCAAAAACACAAGTATCTAACTTCCTCAAAAGGAGAATTAAACAAAACTTTCTGAGAAAATAAAACATCCTTAACTACCTTTTCTAAAAGTCACACTGAAAACATGCGTAGGAAGGTTACTTGCAAGTATAGCATTTCTGAGTAAAAGGCCAGCCCTGGGGCAAAATTATCCTTCCAGCTCTGCTGGCTGGGACCCGAGAGGAAGGCTCTGTGCTGCTGATGTCCGCGGACTAGCGGGCATCACAACCTGCCCTTCGGCTCCACATGCAACACTCGGCCTCAGGTCTGCTTTTTCTTTTTTAAATTTAAATGGCAAACTGTCTCTGATTCATTGCCACTTCCCAGATTTCATATCCAAAGATGGCTTTATATTCCTCCTTCTAGCCAGAAAGCGATACACAGACAAGCTTGTCAGGTCCTCAGGAAGGAGATGTCACTGTGGAAATGGCACACAGCACACTTCACTAGGAAAAATCTCTTGTGCTGCTGATGACTAACTGATCCAAAGCTTCATAGATAGGGAGGTATGATCACGTTTATAAATAAAAAAGGGATCCCTAACCTACTGTATTCCCTGTTTATGCCTGTTTTTCTGAAACATTTATTATGTCTTGATTGCGAACTGTTGCCCATGATGTGTTTATGAAAACAGATTATCCTGGGGCTCCAGAACTGGTTCAGAGGATAAGGGACTGACCAAGTACCTCAGGTGGAGTCAATAGAGGGTTTGTTGATGTGGATAACTGGTTAAAATGGACTGAAGTGTAACCTTCAAGTAGGATTCATGAATTAAATCTGTCCATTCACCTAAATTTAGAGGTTGCTTTCAATACATTGATGAGATCTTTGGAAAGTCAAGGATTTCTTGCTTAATACGTAGGCAAATGAAACTGCCAGCTGTACTGATGTTACCAGCCCTGGATCAAGAGGAAAGTCTTGAAGGATAAACAAAGCGGGTTTGTCCACTGCAGTCATTATTTACACAAACTCAGGCATATCTTGCTGCAGATGTCAATTTAGTTCGTGTTTTGAAGGTCATTGCTGTAGCCTAAAAGATAGAGATTTACAATACGTTTAGAGAAAAGCCGAGAATTTGGATCAGAAGGTTACTCAGGGGAAACTCTCTTGCCTATATCCTCACTTCCAACTAATAATTCCTAGTGCTAATCAATCACTAAATTGAAAGCCTAGGAGTGATACTATTTGAAACTTTTGCTTCCTATGCAGTTCTGATTCTTACTACAGTTGTAAAAAAGAAGATAAGATAAAGTTTTCTATTTATGTAATACACCTTTCATCAAAGGATCTTTACTTGTTTATTACGGACACTGATTACCTCTGCTTACCATATTATCATGAACCAACTGACTTGCAGTAACCATAAATGTGCTCTTAAACCATAAAAAATGTGATGTAAAGTACAAAAGTTTTAACCTCTTTCACCACGTAAGCCAGCGAGGTTCACCTCATTTGTGAGGGCTAAGCATATATACACACAATTGATGATGGCACAGGTTATAATTCATTTAGTGGGTTCACCCCTTGTTTGAGTCCTTAAATTCATGCACTAATGGGTAAACAGAGGTATCAGAAAGAGATATGCACAATTCATCCAAAGTCTTATATAGCAGATCAGTCATAAAACTGGACATGGGGGGTGTCATGAGGTCAAGGCACTTCACTAGGAATAGTTTCACCTTCTGCTAGTCCCAGTTTGAGAAGCATTGGGATGGTTTGGTTTGGGAAGGAAGAACCGCAACCTACCTGCACACACAGCACACACCTGCAATTTTATGGTCAGCCACAGATTTTTAAAGCAATGAAATAATAAGGAGAGAGAACAGGACAAGTAATTTTGAACACGAGACTCTTCTGGGATTCAAAGCTGTAATTTTTTTATCTCCTTCCTAAAATGTTAATTCAAGTGTGCAACTAAGTAAGTGCCAAATAACTTGTAAAACTTTTGGTAACATCACATTGACAGAAAAGAAATATTGCAGAATGTGCTTCATTCCCTTTGATCTATGATTTATTGATGTACAGTATGAAATATTCATTAAAACAGACTGCTGTTTCTCATTGATTTGTCATGTTTTTAATTCATATTTTAACACATTAATAAAACTGACACTATTAATTATTTTTTGAAATACCAAATATATTTGAGATGTAAAACTGGCATGGGTTATGTTTGATATTAAAATAGCAGGAGGAATTAGTTCAAGCAAAATACGATCTACATGTGCTTGTAATGATGCTATATATTCTATAGCCCCAAACAACTCCCTGGTTCCCATCACTACTTTGAAACAACTTTAAATTAGAAATGTAATCTTCACTTAGAAGCAGTTGTAACATTAAGCTCATGCTGCTTTGGCATTTCATGCAAATACATATGTTCGTCAGTCTTTGCTTTGGATGTAACACATAAATATATTGGAGGGCACAGAAATGTGTTTTTCCTGAAATGATTCCTGATCGTCTTTGGCAGTGTTTCTTTTCTTAGCAGCAGTTTGGTTTTACAATCCACAAGGCGGTTCTGTTCTGCCACCCCATCTGCTGTGTACCAATAACTGGAAGACTTACTCATTTTTAAGGGCAATGTAGTCTGTCTTATAAAAGGCAGACTGATAATTACAGCTTGCAACTTAGAGGAGGGCATGTTGAAATGAGCCTGTGAAAAATGAAAGTTCATATATTGGTCAAGAAAACACGACTGAGGTACATTCATTCCTGTCATCCAAACATTTGGTCCTCAGAGCCGAACTGTAAAGTGTTGCTCAAAATCAAAATGACCAGCTTTCATGATTATATTATTAGACTTGTGGTATTTGAGATTTGTCTCTAGGTCCACCGGTTAATCTCCAAAGGCAAGCTCATTTGGATAATTCTACTTGTCAAGATATTATTTTTTGGGAACTGAAAGAGGGTTCATTCGTTTGTTTTAAACATTTACAATTTCAAATAAATAAATTACTTTAAATAGTACATGATATGAACACTCAGAAAACGGTTCTCGCTTTTCAGCAAAATTTTTAAGAGCCTACAGCTGTGGAGAAACGTTGGCAATTAGGACAGAGCCAGGCCACTCAAATGGCTCAGCAGCCAGCAAGCATAACCTACTCCCCCCACTTTATTATTGCTGGGCAAAATTACGTAATTAAAATAATTACAATCTTACGGGCTTCACTGGAGCCAGATTTGTGCATTTTCTGCAATGTGAGACCAGCAGAGCTGTGTACGACAGCAGCGAAGCAGCAACATGAGCGGCTGGACACACAGGGGGTTTAGTGCAGTCTCCCACCGCGGCAGGCCCTGCAATACGCCGTGTTTCTCGGTTCGCTGGCCTGGACCTAGCGGCCCAGTTTTACAGTGACACCGCGTCCCGGTGCTGCGGGTCCGAGCAACCCGCGCGGCCTGGGCGCAGCAGGGCCTCGGGGAGATTTCAGCCTCCTGCTGCACACGGGCAGCTCCTTTCGCCACACCTCTGCCGTCTAAGGGCAGGCGGAGAAGCATTAAATCTGTCCAGGCACAACACTAGAATCGGAGATCTGAATTTAAGCAACCTGAATTTTAAGGTAATGAATTTTTAAAAAAACACCCAAACTTATCAATTAACGAAAAACAACAAGGAGAGATTGTGTCAGTAATGAGGAAACTACCATAGCCCGTGCGCAAGATAGTGAAGAAAGATGCAGAGCTGAAGTCCAAAAGTTATCTTTTGCTTCATTAGAGAAACTACAAAATATTAGATTTAATCAAAACACAGAATTGACTCTAAATTCCTGAAAAAGTGAACCCTTAAACCTGAAGAGAGACCCACTAAGATAGCAGTTTACAGGGATGGGGAAGAAAAATAGCCTTCCCCAGGAGCTGGGGCCCACAGAGCAAGCTGTGGCCACTCAGGCGCCCTTTCCTATGTGCACCCACCTCTCCGGTCCGCCCATCTCTCCACTGCTGCTGGCACGATGCCCTGTGGAGGCAACTCCGAGGGATGACTAACCCTGCATGGCCTCAACTGCCGGCACGCCAGGTGGTTTCCTCTATTTTGACAGGCTCTTTTGGAAGAGACGCATCCAAAACAAATTAAGGAATTGGAAGCTCATCTAGATATCACTGCAAGATTTATAGCCAGGTCATTAGCATGTCTCTCGCACGGTGGAAAGGCAACAAATGGAAGAGCTTGCCTGGAGATTTGAGAAAGACTGAACCTGCGACATTGTGAGATACCTCCTACAGCAAGAGTTACAAATTCAGCTTTTGCCCTGGTCCCTGTGATCACAGGTCCCAACTTGGAGCTCTGGCAAACACTGGCTGTGGTGTGGGAAGGAGTGGTGGGTAGGTATCACGCTTCTTTAGCTTTGGCAGATAAAAGAAGTGATTTTGTCTTTTTGCACATATACATTATCTGCCAGTCTGAAATCCATGTGTGGAAGCTCAACTTTTCTTCTCCCCCTTCCCCCCCCTTTTTTGCTATTGATTTATTTTATGGTAAAACAGCATTTCAGCTGACCTTTACAACGGAGGAATCCATGGTTCAGCTGCTCCCAAATCCTTTGCCGTTACATAATTACGGAACGACACTTCAGCTCTGTTTAGCAACTGACCTCACGCAGAAGTTCTGCAAATATATTCTAGCTGCTTCTTTATTAACTGTCAGCAACTTCAGCTACTGCAGATTGAAAGCCACCAATAGGCCAAAGAATCATTAAGAGCTGACTGAAAATAAGAAAGACGCAGTACAGCAAAAGCCCAGGATCCTACACAGTGTCCAGTGGAGGAAGCCTGTCTGCTTCCTTACTTTGTGCTTCCCATGTCATGACTAACATTTCTGGGCCAACCTAGCAAAGGGAATGGCCAAACCTCACTTTCAACCATTTGACCATACAGAAAAGTTCCCAGTGACCTAGAATAAGCATTTCTTTCCTTGAGCTGTGATGCCATGTTTGCTTTAGTCCCAAAGCCTGCCAGCAACCAGAGAGAAATCAGAGCAATATCTCTCTGTGGCAAACCCTACTGCCGATTATCAGTGGCAGGAGCCAGCACAATCCATCTTAACACGCACGGTCACAGCACATGATGCAGGAGAAATCTGTTCTTAATGACTGCATTAAGGCCAAACCAAAAGAGGAGGAAAACCAGATACTGCATTATATTTTCTAGGCTTCAATTCAATTTCTATTCTGTCATGGAGAAGGCTTTAAATGGGAGTGAGATCAGATCCTAGAGTGGGACAGAGTGGATGGTGGGTGAATTATCCTGTCAATTATCATTTTATCTTCACTAGAACTGAAAAAAAATGTAACACAAGTCCCTCAAGCTGTGGGTAAAGTTTATCATTTGAAATGTCATTGCAAAAAGAAAACAGTCCCTATTCTAGTAAAACTGGTTTTGCAGCTATATGCACACAATTTGTGCAATGGTGCAGGGAAGGATACCTAAAGCTAGCCCTGAACGAGTTGCAGGAAACAACTGTGGCAAAAGCTAGGGGGAATAAGTTATAAGTGAGTTGTAAGTATGAAAAATAAATTTGTTCTTTAGTTATAGTTATGGTGTAGCTGGGTTTCAGGGCTGAGCCTGTGTGCACACTCAGTGCGCTAACTCCCAGGCTGGTCCAGGAAAGCCCAGCTCGTCTCAGCACAGATGAGCTACTGCCCTGGCTTCAGTCAGTGGGCCAGCTGGAAAGGAGGTGATTGACTGAGCCTTCACAACTAAATTTTTGATTGATTGTTACAGGGCTATTCAGGTGGGAATTTGGGCAGTTCTAGAGATTCCCACTGTGCCTTGTCCCATTTGAATGCTTAAATGTATTGGTTAATGCCTTGGGTGGAGAACCTGGCCCTTTCCTCCGGGGACTCCCGTGGTGATTCCTGCTGCAGAAGTGACCGGACTGTACTCAGATAAGACAGTCACAAATAGCCAGCAGAAACTGTTCCTGTGGAAATGGTCACGTAGGACAGTAATTTGTATGTAGTTAAGCTATTTAAGAGATGTTTTGTCTGTAGTTAAGATATATCAATAGCGATGAATTATACATGTGCTGGAGAGGCCACACGGGACTGCAGGCTGGCTGAGCGAGAAGCATTTAGCAGAAAGTAGTTTGGAGAATCCAACCTAAGCCAGCTGGAGATGCCTTTGCAAGGACACTTGCAAAACAGATCCCATCTCCAGCCAGGCAGCAGCCAACCACCCTTTTCCAGAGATTTGTTTCCTCATATGAGCATTACCTTAGGCAAAGTTCTTAATAATTTACTTTCCCTTTATACAAACACCCTCTGTGTGAGCGCCCGTGCAATACAATCTAACCACAAATGTGCAGTCCCTCCACCCGTGCTAATGCAACCTCCTGAAAGCACAGGACCGTATGATGCCACAGCTCTACTACTGTCAGTACCCAAATTACTGCTTATAAACTTGTTCAGATAGCACTGATGATTACCTTCTACCACCGTGTACGTAAGCATCCAACAGCACCTGTGTGTTGAGCACTGGACGTAGTCAGGGAGGGTACCTCTACTTCTGTCCCCACAAGAGTCACTGGGCTATTCACATTGGATGTGCCTCAGTTTCCCTCTCTATAGAGAGACTGACATTCAGTCCTTGGAATTTGTGGATGAAAAGGGTCATTTAGGAGATATACGTTATTATTACTCTTCTCTTCTGTTTTTGACAACCAATGGTGTTAGGTCAAAAGCAGAGCAAGTTTTCATTACTGAAACATGAATCCTTTCCTAATATGGTGGGCTGAGAGGTCTGGATGATTTTGTTGTCTGATATCGTTCCCCTTTATGATCTCATATTTTATGGTAGTTAATGCCATTGGGGGAAAACACGATTAGAGCAGAAAGCCTCTTCAAAGCAGCCATTGACTAGTGCATTCATCACACTTGCTGCAGAGCTGGATTTTTCCTCTCTACAAATATAATCCATCAGTGCAGGTAAAGAGTTAGTTGCAGAGAGAAGCACTTTATGTGAACTACTGTGCATCCTGTTTTTATCAGTGTGCTGGGAAGTGTAGTTAGAGTGGGATAAGTTATGTGGTGTGGGCTTAGGCATTAATGAATATGAGAAACTAAATTATTGAATTTTGCAATGCAAATTATTTTTTGAGCACAAATTCTTCATTTTTGAATGTTAAGGACTCATAAAAAATGTCAATGGTTTATGAATTAGGCCATTAGCATGCAATTTGTGATTCAAACAGTACCACAGCCCCACGTAATAAGTGACTGAATAAAGAGCAGCATTCTTCTCTGTGCTTGCAAAAGAGTTTGCCAGGAATTTTTGCAGGAGAATGAAGCGGGATGTCACACCAGGGACTCATTCATTCCCTCTGGAGATGCACTGTGGCAGGGTCCCATGTATATTCCTAAGTGTAGTGCCTGGAAATGTGATATTTTTAGCCCAGGCAATCATGGCAATGGGGCAACAGGCAGGGCATCTGTGCAAATCAGAGAGACATCAGGTGCTCCTGTTATCTTCTACCAGCTCGTGTGCACCTATGCACAGACACCAGTGCTACCCTGGCCTGACAGCAATAGCTATGCCTTTTGCTGGGACTACAAACAAGTTTGTCCTGTATTTGCCCTATGTTTTGCTTAATACGCTCCTGCTTTACAGGTGCAACAGACCTCTGCTTTGGCAACACCTTTTTGCATTCAGTGAAACTATTTTGTAGTCTTTCCTAATGAAGGTGTAGCTGCTGCTATAGGCTTGCTCAGGCACAGTGTTAATCCCCCCGAAGTCCTGTCAGACAGCTTATGCCATGGGAAGGGGCATCACACCTTGTACAGCTGCGGGGGAAGCTCCTGTATTGCAAAGGTGAGAAACCACACAAAAAAAATCCTAGAGAGGACATTTAGTGGTTTTGAACTATTGAAAAGTCTTTGTTAAGTGTCATTGCCAAATCATTGTCAAATTTATCTCTGCCCCTCCTTGAGCCTCTTTTGAAGTAGTTAGCGAAAGCTGATGAAACACCCCCCACACATAGAGGAAGGTATTTGGGAACAGACTCTTTTGAAAAATACTGCTTGGCCTGCAAAAACTGTAAAACTCACAGGATGCACCCAGCATCCAGTGCTACCCTGAACATCTGATCGCGATCCCTGTTCTCCACCACTGAACGTGGCTCACGTGATCAGAGCACCAGGACGACAGGGCCCACCAGCCCTCGCGCTGGGGAGAAGGAGAATCCTGGATAGAGAATGCTTTATCAACCCTTTTTTGCTAAAATGTCTTTCAAGTAGCATGAGTTTGGTACAGAGAGCAGGACCGCTGTAGTACATCATCAGACCGGTGCAGGTGCACCTACCGGAGCAGGGGACTCTGAGCACAGGCAGCTGAAACATTGAAATAGCGCTGGGGTCACCTGAACTGTTGCTGCCCCTCAGTCGAGGGCTTCCAGCAAGGCTGTTTTAGTGCGCAGCAAGGTCTCCGTTAAGCAGCACGAACTGCTAGCTGAGGAGGTTTAACTCCCCAATGCCGACATGACGAAAACCACCCAGATCCTGCTCACACAGTCCATTTGCATCTCACGCTTTCTTGCAGCTCGGCCTAAGCCTTGTGCCCCTGCAGCGCTGTGGCCCCTTCCCTTCCCATGTGCCTGCACTGCAGGCATGGCTGATGCCCCACCTGTGTGCGGCCATGGCATTGGGGGGAGGCCACCCAAGGGTGGGGACCCAGCAGACAGGCCACAGGGAGCTGCTGGTGTCTTACATGGACTCTCACATGCTGCAAAGCAAGATCTTGGAGGTGTTTGCACTGTGACTAATCACAGAGGCATGCTTGAAAGAGTCATGTTCTACCAATATTGTCTCAAATTTAGGTCAATAGTGTTTTTTAAATTAATAAATTGTGGGGGGAAAGGTTGCTTTTTGCAATAGAAGACAAAGCAGTAAAACCTAACCTATGGCCCTTATCATGATTAATTATGGTCAGCTAGTTGTGCTGATGCTCCCGTTGACCAGAGCACCTTTGATTCAATTCGGCTATGTGGACTTACATGACTGACTGGAGACACGACAGTTATTTTTAAATTATCCATGGTGCTTTGGATTTTAGTTTCATGACCGTGTTTACATAGCATGCTAATCACCCCTTAACATAGCATGCAAACATTTTATTTCTTATTGTAATATCACATAGTAATATAGAATATGGAACTAATGGCTTTTCTGTTTCACTGTGTTTACTTATCCTTGACCAGGAAGAAACTGGCACCTGCAGAACCTTACAGGATCTATGGTGTCTTCCTACCCCACTCCCAGTGGGCAGCTGTAGACCAAAATGAACCATACTGAAAACTCGTGCTTCATATACATAGCCTACATGAAAGAGGTTAACTAGGAGACTTGTATTTGCTAGGTCAGCTTTTAATTTATGGGAAAGGATATGCAATCTTAAAAAAAAGAAGAAGAAGAAAGAAAAATATCTCAGTCAATGTCTGTATATAAAACTGAAATCTGAAAAAATGGACCGAACAGTGCTAGTCCTGTCTTGGAAGGCTCACATATGAAAGTGTTGTTTAAGTGATTCTTCACTGAATATAGTGCAGGAACTCTTTTCCTCCAAAACCAAACATCCCAGCATCCTGGCCTTTCAAAACAGCTGTCACAAACTCTTTTGAGAAATGAATGATGGCTACCTTGTGTAATAAAATATTCAACTTCACAATAATGCTTTATAAAGAAGAAGGTTCATGAATTTTTAAAATTATTTTGTAAATCACTCTGAAAGCTGACAATGAAGGCTAACACTTTTGCTGACGTATAAATGCCAAGTTATCCTCATATTCAGCTTAACATTGGGATTTGCGGGAAACCTTTTCCCACTGATGTGTCAGAAACTCTATTCTTTACCTGATGAAAGCATCACCCCCACACTTGGAGTAGCAAGACATCCCCACGCATTACGAGCTGCTCAGATACTCAAGGGTACTTCTGTCATGATGAGATGATTTGGGGGTTATATGATAGGATGCGTCTGCCTATTAAAGAGAGCCGCAGGAAGCAGGTATAGCAAGGCCCACGAGCTGCTTTCTGGCAGATCTCCCAAACAGGAAACAGTTGGTTTGAAATGGAATTAATTTGCGGCTTCTCTTCTTAGAAAGAAAAGCTGATTGACTTAGTTTTTGGAAAAGAAAGAAGCAGACACTAAACTGCACATCAGACTAATCTCTGCAGAAGACTATAGCATATCCGAGAGCACGGCGAGAGACAATCAAGACTCAGTATAAGCTTTGTACCGCGCTGCGTCACTCCTACTCTGAACAAAGCCTTCTGCTCGGCATGGGGAAGTGTGTACACCCGCAGCTGACTTCAAGCCCTCTCACCTGTTCTGGCCAGGATTTCACTTAGTCAGGATTACACTAAATTTTCCATGGGAAGGGCAATGCTTTTCTCGCCCCCGTCTTCTGAACTAGCAGGGAAGCAGGTGTTGTTACTAGGCAGCACAGCGACGGCTGCTCAACAGCGCAGCAAGAGAGGAGGCCACACATATGATGAGGAAGGTGAGCAACAGCACCTGGAGGAGGGTAGGAAACATATTCACACATCATCAACTCAATATACATCAACGTTTTTTAAAAAATGTAGTTGCACCTGTAGAAGGAAAAAAAAAATCTATGCTAAATTGCAGGAAGTGATTGTCTGCAGAGGTCTTCTGCGCTTTGACTGCACTAGAAAACAAATCGGCTACATTTTTATTGCATCGTCCTAGGCAAGTGAGAACCCCTTCCTTCCCCATCACGCGTAGGAGTAAGCACAAGTGCGAATGAGTATATCATGCATTTCTCCCTCCCAAGGCTGGTGCGGGGACGGCTAACAGCCTACTGGTGCTCGCAGCACTACACATCCTGGGTTCAAACCCTGCTGGTGACCCAGATGGAGAAGTTGTTATACAACGTTCTTTAATTGGCAATTTTCTGCTCTGTTCTCTTCTGCATCTGTTATTTATGTATCACAGCTTTACTGCATGCTGCTAGACAACAAGGAAGTACAGCAGTGGTATCCCCTCATATTTAAAACATTTAGACAGACAAAACCCCCAAATTCACATAACAGAATGGTTCATTACACTCAAAGGAAATTTTGTTGCTTTATGAAACACTTTTCTGAGATGATAAAGTAAGCCCACATGGCTGCTGCACAACAACTACTGAGCAACAGAGGAAGAACAGAGAATAAACCAAACAGCACGACGCTTCAGCAAAGTTGCTGACCCAGTAGAGAAGCTTCAAATGCGTAGAGCTGCAACCACAGCACCGCCCCAGAGTTAAGTGCCGATGAGCTTGGTGTTATGCCAGCAAAATCATCAAGAAGCTGGATCTCTCCTTGTTATTAAATTGGGCAAGCAAACAAATGAAAGGAATCAAAGCAATAACTGAGGGCAGATAACCCCTGGGCTATCTGTAAGCAGTGGCTGACAGATGTGGATTACTGAAAAAGTAAAGAGCTTGCCACTTGTATGTAATAAAGCCACAGGGACTTCAGCAATACCCGTTTTGTTTTAAGGAAGAGCAAAGGCATATATTGTCAAAACCATAAAGCTTGCCACTGTGAACTGCTGTACTGTTACTGAAGCTATATAAAGACATCACAGGCTTACAGTTTTGAAAGGAGTGACAGCTATTACATGCTGAAACGTTTCAGTGAGGCACTGCATGAAGTAACTAAGGATCATGCAGGGAAGCATCATCTATTTGTTCCTTGACAAGAACACCTGGATGACCTCTCTGAACTGGTCAGTTGGACTTACTGGATTGGACATTTATCACTGCTGCTTTTTTTTTTTTTTTTTTTAAGCAAGCTCTAGGAAAGCAGTATTTTAGTTTCAAAAAGAACCCAGAGGTAGAAAAAAAATGGTGTCTTGCTTGTTTTCCATTCTTGTGCTGACCAGGTATAATTTGTCATCTGAGGATGCAAGCCGCCATTTGAACTAGAGCTTGTCCAAATTTTGGCACAAATACTAGTAGAGTTGTAAAAGCTCCACCTGTCACCATTTTCACTGCCTAGTCAGCTTACAACGTTAAGGAAGCGTTAAAGGTCTCTGAAGGGCTCCTGGCTTTGTTGCTGTTGTAATGGTCTCTAAGCCCTTCCCTGTCAAATTCAAATGTACACTCTACTCTTTTAAGTCTGAGGTATTTCTATCTTGTTTAACCCCCCATGTCAGTTTGTTACTGCTATTTTTCAGTCTGTGAAAAAATAAATGTGATGAGTATCGAATAGCAGCGTAACAGGTGACTTTTTTAGTGCAACACATACACAGTCATTTGATACACACACACAACAGACACAACACAGAGAACACCTAATGAAGAATATGCTCTTCTGTTCCCCCCATTAATCTATTCCTGCTAAGAAGTAGTGCAGTTCTAAAAGCTT